>NC_000080.6:84827444-85427444 GCF_000001635.26 Mus musculus | reverse complement strand
TCTTTTCAGCACCCAAAATATCATATGTAATATTCATAGCACTTTTACTTATTTTGTTACGTAGTGCCAAGGAAGTGTTAGTGAATCCCGAAAGACTAGTCAGGAGCGGATCCGATGCAATCACACCAGGGCCTTTATTCAAGCTGAAGCTTGGGCTCATTCCACTGCTAACACACAGGACAGTTTTGGTGAAAAAGAACTCTGAGCACTTATTGGGGCAAGGTTTTATAGAAAGTGGCAAGCGAGGGGAAAGTGTTTCTAGCCTGGCAAGCTTCTAATTGAAGAGCTCCTGTGGCCTTTAGCATAATTGGCTGGTGCTGGGAGTCAAAACATAAACTTAATTTCTGCTGTCCTCTGCATTGGTGGTTGTGAGGCGGGGGAGGGGGGTGTCTTGTAACCTGGGGTGGGGGTGCAGTTTTGTTGGGGGATTAACCTGGAAACTGGAGTTAGCTACAGGTCTTGTTTGGGAATAAACGTGGAAACTAATGCTAAGTACCAGCCTGCTAGTTTACCGAATTCCAAATTAGGTCAGGTTCTATAAAATGAACTTAAAAGACTTGGTCTCTCAGTTAGATATGCTTAGTTTTTATTTCATGGAAATTTAGAGTTGGGGTGTTGACAAGGATATTACATAAAAATCTTCCATAGATTATAATGGATTTAGATTTAGAACTGTAACCTAAATTATTATTTTATTTATTAAATTCTTATTTTCCCTTATGAAAGTCAAACTAGTTTGGTATAAATTATAGATTTCCAACATCTGAATTTTGGACAGAGATTAGTTAATATTGCTTCCCAATTGGATGCTGTGATTCTAAAATTTCCTTTATTATCTCAGTTCATACTTAATATAAGCTATAAGGTGTATTTGATATATTATTTTCTCTACTTTCCCAAAACTTTCACCTGCTATGTTCTGAAATGACTTCATACTCTGTAGCTACACCAAAGCAGCATTTGACAGCATGCTATCAGAAGATGTAGCAAGTAAAAATAAATATTCGGAATATTAAAGAAGAAAGTGCAAGACACAAATGCTCTAAAAGAAGATTTTCACAGTGAAAGACCCAACTGGAAAGCAATTTTAAAATATACAAAATATAAAACTTCTACTAGAATAGAACAACTTAACTTTAAACTTTCTCACGAAAAGTGAAGGCTGTTCTTATTAAAAGTGAGTTATGGTTCGGGAAATGTTCAATGGTTTATGTGGGACCTTTCTAAAATAGTCACACTGAAATTCATGTATAATTTTAACCACACCAATAAATGATAACACATTTGGATCCCAAATTTTTATAACAAGTACTCCTGCGGATCTCATTTGTATTTGTTAGCAAACCGAGAAGGTGATTTCGATGCTCAAAGTTTAATCTCTTACAAACGCCGAGTCCTAGCAAAAGATTTTCTTACCCACACAATCCCATCCCTGCCAGAAATCACCAAAAGTTCTTATATATTGTCTTACATTCTTCCTTCTCTATAAAAACACATATGCAGGTTCTGAGCACTTTAGTAATATAATTTCCAGCTTCCATCCCCTTTCTTTTTGCCATGGTTTAAAGTGTCTTTATCTCTTGCCTAGTCTATTTGGTAAACACCCAACTTATCTTCCTGCTGAAAAATACTTTGAACAGGAGTTAGCAGTCATTCACTCCACTACGTACTGTGGATCCGGGTGATGTTTAATAACTCTTGCCATTAAAGAGCTCCAGCCAAGAAAGTGATAAAAAGGGTGGTGGCAAGAGAGCAGACATGGTAAAGTGAATGTGGCATCATCTTGTTGAGAGGTGTCATTTCAGATTCTGCAGATGCTCTCAGACTCCTAAAGTAGGTCCCTATATCCTGCCTGGTCTGTACAATTTTGGGTCTCATTCATAAGGAATATAGTACAAAGACTGTGAAGAGTGTGACCAAATGTTGAAACCTTAAACTCTGTTGCATGAAGTTCTGAGCTATGAAACTCTCAGAGAAATAAAATTGATGATTACTTGATAGATATAATCTGGGACAAAGAACATAAGAATTCTCTCTCTTCAATATGAATGGAAAGATCATTCATTAAGACAGGAAAACAATTTAAAAAATGATAGCCCTTCATATCTATAGATTATACATTTTCAAAAACTTCAAAGGATGCTTAAAGCTGTGGGTAATGAAAATTATTAGATATATTGTGTTTTATTTTATATATACATATTTATGATAACAGTAGCAGATTACCTATCTAAAAGATTTTTTTTTATTTTGGTTTTTCGAGACAGGGTTTCTCTGTATAGCCCTGGCTGTCCTGGAACTCACTCTGTAGACCAGGCTGGCCTCGAACTCAGAAATCAGCCTGCCTCTGCCTCCCAAGTGCTGGGATTAAAGGCGTGCTCCACCACTCCCAGCAAGATTACCTATCTATAACAATGAAATAAACAAGTATAACTGTAATGAAAGCTATGCGAATATAATCTCCCAATGATTAGCTTCCTCTACCCTTCTCTGCCTCTGCTGACCATAGATGATGATATAAGCTATTCTACTCTAACTCCAATCATTGAATATGTTTTGATATCACATATGAAATAATTCAGACAGGTCAAAATTAGCTTATTTAATATAATGTTCTGTGAGCCTATTCACATTGTACCAAATGTCAAGATTAATTTTTTAATATCTCTATAGCAGTCTATTATGTATATTATTACATTTTATTTATCAGTGCTGCAATTTATAGGAGGATTTGAAAGAATTTCTGGGACTATGTTTCTTCAACAACCATAGAAAAATTGATCCCTCTTGTTATAGTAAATCAATTTCCATTAGATACATAAAATTTTAGAGATTTTCTGAATCATTCCGTTTGATAATGATCTAGAAAGAAAAGCATGAAGAATGGAGAGGAGGATCTATGGGCTCTGATGAAGTAGAAAACAGTGTGCATAAAACTTATCTTTTGAACCTACATGGAAAAAAATCACAATGTTTTATTGACCAGCCAGCAGGTATTACATTAAAATGGAATAATTTTATAGGTGTTACTATTTAATACATACACGCGCGCGCGCGCGCGCACACACACACACACACAAAGAGAAAGAAATATGAGAAATATGAATGTCCATACTTTAAGAATCTAAACAAGGAATGAGAAGCCCATGAACTGGTGGTAAATAACTCTGTAGTGGGCATCTATGTTCAATCATATGCTATCTTATTAAAGGATTTTCATTAATCAACTATAAGAGTGGGGACTGTTAGTGGCAAAAACAAATGATCTTTGAACATATTAAAAAGTCAACTGGGGATCAAAGGATGCTATTTGATTCCTCATTACTTAGGCTGTTTCCACATGACAGGCTCTTCTAACATTGTATACAGCCAGTCCTAACTCCTTTCTTCAATGAGACTTATTAGAACAACAATTAATTGGGGCTTAGTTTCATTGTCATCATAGCAGGAAGTATGGCAGCATCCAGGCAGACATGTTACTGGAGAAGGAGCTGAGAGTTCTACATCTTGATTCCAAGGTATCCATGAGAGTGACAGCCTTAGACAACTAGGAGGAAGCTCTCTTTATCAATAGGTAAAGCCTGAGCATTGGAGGAAACCCCTACTCCACAGTGACTCACTTCCTCCAACAAGACCATATTGTTATTATACTAACAGTACCACTCCCTATGTGCCAAGCATATTCAAACTGCCACACACTACTCTCCAGACCCCATAGGCTTGTTCAAACACACAAGTCTATGGAGTCCATACCTAACTGTAGCTTAATGCAAAATATATTTATACCACCTTCAAAAATTCCCATAGTCTATATTTGTTTCATCAATGTTTAAAAGCCCAAAGTTCAAAGTCTTTCTGAGATTCATGTTGCCTCTTAACTATAATCCTTATAAAATCAAAATTAAAAAAAGCAGGTCACATACTTTGAACATATCATGGCCCAGGTTATATATTGCCATTCCAAGACATCTTAGGGATGGACCAAAGCAAGAGCAAAGAACAACTGACACTCCAAAATCTGTGTCTCCATGGCCAATGCCAAAGCGCTCTTCAGATCTCCAACTCTTTGCACTCTTCTTCACTGCTCTTGGTATATTTGGCATTCAGCAGCAACAAACTTCATTCTCTTGGGTTGGTTACATTCCTCTATAGTAGCTTTCCTCAGCAGGTATCCCACAGCTATGACATCTCTAGCATCTTTGGGTATCCAAAGCAACTTCTTTGACTTTATAGCTTCTTGTTCCAATGTCTGGAATCTATTCATGATTGTCTCAGCTCCTCCTAAGGGGTTGCGTCACTTCTCCAGCTCTGTCCTCTGTAGCACTCTAGGCTCTGGTTGACTCTACTACACTGATACTGATGTGCTTATGTACTGGAGTCTTCTGCTGCAACTAGGCTTTCCTGATAGCCTCTTCCAGGCCTTCTTCATGGCGCCAAGCTTCATCTTCTTTGTATAACTCCTTCAGTCCTAGTCTGTCAACTTCAACTGAGGCTGCACCTTCACTAATGGCCTTTGCTTGCCTCTCACAGTGCCAAGACTTAGCTGCTCTCCTTGACCCCTTTATACCTTCAAAACCAGTGCCACCTGGCTGATTCTTATACACTACAAAGTCCAGCTGCAGCACAAAATACAGCCTTGGCTGTCTCTAAAACAGAGTTTCTTTGTACTCTCAAAAATAGCCCCATAAGATTTTATCTCAGTGAGGCTGGTCTTTCCTTAATCACTGCTAATTTCTTAGCTCCAGCTCACCAGCATCAACTGTCCCTGTAACCCCTTCTATTCTTTAAAGCCAGAGCCATGTGGCAGAAGCTGCCAAGTTCTGCTGCTTTATGGGGCTGGAACGTGGTGCCCTTGTTCTATTATAACATTATTAAACCTCAGTTTCCAACTCATTCACTGCCTAAGCTTGGCCATCCTGAAACTTGTTCTGTAGACTGACCTTGAACTCAGAGATCTACATGGCTCTGTCTCTTGAATACTGGGACTAAAGGCATGTACCAACCAGCCTGGACCTAATCTTTTCTCTACATAGTTCTTGCTTTGGCCTAGGTTGACCTTGAACTTAGACATCTGCTTGGTTTTGTCTCCTGGCATTAAAGTTATGTACCACCATGCCTCAAAATTTGGATCAAAATGTATTTCATTCCATGTCAAGATTCAGATCAACAGAGATTTTTGTTTTTGAAGTATTTATGTATGTGAGTACATGTGTCTGTCTTCGGATACACTAGAAGAGGGAATGGGATCTCATTACAGATGGTTGTGAACCACCATGTAATATAGTTGCTGGGAATTGAACTCAGGACCTCTGGAAGAGCACTCAGTGCTCTTAACTGCTGATACATCTCTGCAGGCCCCAGTGGAAGAGTTAGGGAAAGGGCTGAAAAAGCTAAAGGGGATTGCAATTCAATAGGAAGACCAACAGTATCAATTAACCAGACTCCTCAGAGCTCCCAGCCACCAACCAAAGAATATACATGGGCAGGCCCATGGATCCCACTACACATGTAGCAGAGAGCTGCCTCATCTGGTATCAGTGGGAGAGGATGTGCTTGGTCTTATGTAATCTTGATGCCCCAGAGAAGGGGGAAGAAGGTAGAGGAGGTGAGGAAGAAGTGGTTGGACGGTGCGGGAGCACTCTCTTAGGAGGCAAAGGAGATGAAGAGGGAGTAGGGAGTTTGCAAAGGAAGGGGACCAGGAAGGGGAATAACATTTGAAATGTAAACAAATAGTGTCCACACTTCAGTCTTCATTTTTCTTGAGTTTCATGTGTTTAGGAAATTGTATCTTATATCGTGGGTATCCTAGGTTTTGGGCTAGTATCCACTTATCAGTGAGTACATATTGTGTGAGTTCCTTTGTGATTGTGTTATCTCACTCAGGATGATGCTCTCCAGGTCCATCCATTTGGCTAGGAATTTCATAAATTCATTCTTTTTAATAGCTGAGTAGTACTCCATTGTGTAGATGTACCACATTTTCTGTATCCATTCCTCTGTTGAGGGGCAAACAAAGTATGGAGCTGAGATGAAAGGATGGACCATGTAGAGACTGCCATATCCAGGGATCCACCCCATAATCAGCTTCCAAATGCTGACACCATTGCATACACTAGCAAGATTTTACTGAAAGGACCCAGATGTAGCTGTCTCTTGTGAGACTATGCCGGGGCCTAGCAAACACAGAAGTGGATGCTCACAGTCAGCTAATGGATGTATCACAGGGCTCCCAATGGAGGAGCTAGAGAAAGTACCCAAGGAGCTAAAGGGATCTTCAACCCTATAGGTGGAACAACATTATGAACTAACCAGTACCCCTGAGCTCTTGACTCTAGCTGCATATGTATCAAAAGATGGCCTAGTCGGCCATCACTGGAAAGAGAGGCCCATTGGACACGCAGACTTTGTGTGCCCCGGTACAGGGGAACGCCAGGGCCAAAGGGGGGGGAGTGGGTGGGTAGGGGAGTGGGGGTGGGTGGGTAAGGGGGACTTTTGGTATAGCATTGGAAATGTAAATGAGCTAAATACCTAATAAAAAATGGAAAAAAAAAAAGAAAAAAAAAAAAAAAAAAAGAAATGTAAACAAATAAAATGATAAACAAATTTAAAAAACAACAACAATAGCTGGTGTCTTCCATCTGAAAGATCTGGATAACAGGTCTTCAATCCAAACTTGAAGTAAAAACAAACAAACTAAACAAAACAAAACAAAACAAAACAAAACAAAACAAAACAAAACAGTCAATAGAACATCCAGGCTTTGATGTCAGTAAGGAATTTATGCACAGCAGCATCCATAACCAAGGAATTAAGGCAAACAGGCAAAAACAAACAAACAAAAACCAAACAAAGGAAACAAACAGAACCCTTTCTCTTGAGCCTACTGTAATTGTCACCAATTGCTTGTAATTGTCACCAGAGCTGTTGCTTTCAATTAGGTTAGAAAACCCCACTTGCCTTAATCTAATATAGATAAGTACAAGCAGGTTCCCCATGGGTGATCACTGAGTTTGTCAAGAAGAAACTACTACTATCAAAACTGTTTTAAGTGTTAAAAAAAATGACCATTGGATACATTTAGTTCAGAAATAGCTATAAAAATTAACTTCTGAAGGAACACATAACCAAGGTTCAAAACCCTGAAGATTACCCTTGTTTATTTGAATTAAGATAACCTGATATTAGAGTAATAATTTTAAATATTTGGTCACATGCATTTCTAATTATGATGTACTAAGTTTGTACTTGATTCAAAGAACCATTGCATACACTAGCAAGAATTTGCTGAAAGGACCCAGATGTAGCTGTCTCTTGTGAGACTATGCCGGGGCCTAGCAAACACAGAAGTGGATGATCACAGTCAGCTATTGGATGGATCACAGGGCTCCCAATGGAGGAGCTAGAGAAAGTACCCAAGGAGCTAAAGGGATCTGCAACCCTATAAGTGGAACAACAATATGAACTAACCAGTACCCCGGAGCTCTTGACTCTAGCTGCATATGTATCAAAAGATGGCCTAGTCGGCCATTACTGGAAAGAGAGGCCCATTGGACACACAAACTTTATATGCCCCAGTACAGGGGAATGCCAGGGCCAAAAAAATGGGAATGGGTGGGTAGGGAAGTGGTGGGGAGGGTATGGGGGACTTTTGGGATAGCATTGGAAATGTAATTGAGGAAAATACGTAATAAAAAAATATTAAAAATTTAAAAAAAGAACTAAGTTTCTAATAATTTTTCCCATTTTTTTTCTGCTTTCTATTTTAGTTGAAAAAGGTAAAATCCAAAATGATAGGCATGTTACTTGCTGCATTTGTGTGTATATGTGTGTAGATGTGTATAGACTAGAAAGTATAACACACACACATACACATATCACAACAAAGATTTTCTTTTATTATATCATTAGGATTCTGTTTTGTAGGTCTTGAAAGCCTTGGCCTCCTACTGTTAGTATATAATATACTAATATACAACTATACTTACCCTGAGTCATCCTTCTTAGGGCCTGACTCATCTTCTAAGTTTCTCTCAATAGTTCTATAATGTCCTCTGCTTTAGATAACCCATTTGTTTTTTCTTGGCTGATATCAGTTTTGTGTCTTTATTTTTTTACATTACTTCCACATTATTTAACTATTTATTTGATTATATTATTTAGGTAATTTACTGGACTAAAATAATATCCAAAGCTATCCATTTAAAAAAAATGTCATTATGTAACTAAAGTATTTTCTTCAATGTTTTATGAGTTTTAATTTGTATTATACTTTATATATTTGTACTGTAATTTATAATTTCTATTAGTCAATGATGAAACTGTTCTTGCTCTGCACTCAATGTAACCATACTATACACCATCATTAGTGAATTGGAGGATTTTAATTACCAGACCATCTGAAAACATTAAAGGTGCCCTTTTAAAGGAAAATAACTATATTTTAGAATTCTACAGAGTCAGGTGAAATTCAAAACAGTATTCTTAGTTTTCAGTTTGAATACAGTTCACTGAGGGATGATGAATGGCTTTTTGATAAGCTAAAGCACTCCAGAAGCCTAGGTTGCTATTTATGTTTTCAGGTATGGGCTAGAAATTAAATTTATTTTCACTGCATTATTAGAAATCCTCAAAGGAAGAAATTACATATTAACTAAAACATTGACTTAAACATAATCTATGGCTCTGATGGATGACTTATTTTTACACTACTAATTGATTATAATTCCTAAGTTTTTTTCCCTCTCTCATCTCCAATTCTGTTTTTTTTTTTTTTTTTTAGGAAATACATGGCCAAATTAAGTTATACAAAAAATGATGTAGTGCCTAAGAATATAATTTATGAAACTGAGGAAAAATGAAGATCACCTGTTATAACCAAACTCCAAAATCATTAACTCTTGATATATTATTCTTAGTGATAAAATGGACTGACAGGTAACAAATATTTTTACACTGAAACTCAAATCTGACAATTGGGAGATTGCTGTAATATTCCTTGCAAACACCATACACAGAATAAGACACTTACTGTCAGAAGTCAATTTCTTTAAGGGGCCTCTGGAACGAATCCAAATGCAACCTTAAACTTACAGCGATTGCGCTCATGCTGATACTCAACAACAGAAGAGAGGCTGAAGAGTTAATAGTACTACATTAATTTTCACATTGATCGAAAAGGTGGCATGCAAGTCATAATTCTACAGGGTACCGCCATTGATCACTCACTAAGGTGGAAAACAAATGAATTTCTTGAAGTCAAAGAAAAATATGCTATGCTTCACCTTTTGTTTCCTTTTTGCTGTTTGTTCTTTCTCGATGAACAACAGGTCAGTCGTGATTAGAAGAAATTTCCTGTAGGAAATAGGATCTCAGTCCTTCCCCAGTAACTCCAAGTCTCAAAATAGAAGCTCAAGTCAATGAAATACATACAACTTAATAGCATCCACAGGAAAGCATAATATTTAACTAATACTGCTTTCCTCTCCATATACAGCTTACTCTGTGTAACACAACATGTATGTGTGAATTAATGTTTGTGTGTTTAGAGTTATATATTGTCTGTGTAAAGCATGTTTAAGCACATGCAGTTTATAACCAATTTATAATGTGCATACCTGTATGCACATAACCTGTCTTTGGCCTGCCATTGCTTAAAATGACCACATGCATTCTCCATGCATTTGTAATTTCTAATTTCAAAAATGAAGGCATTATGCATATAATAAATTCCAGTTCCATAAGTTAAATCTATGTTCATAAATTAATATTAAAATGTATTAATTTGCTTTCACCCTTTGTAATTTTTTCTTACTTTATCTTATTTTATTATGATTTTTTAAGACAGAGTTTATTTGTATGGCCCAGCTGTCCTGGAATTCACTTTGTGGACCAGACTGGCCTTGAACTCACACAGATCCTACTGCCTCTGCCTCCTGAGTACTAATGATTAAAAGCATGTGGCACCATGTCTTGCTGGCTTTGTCTTTATGAAGGGACATATTTTCGATAATCACTTGTCTTGGTTACCTGGTAATCTGCTCAGAAAATTTTGATAAAACTCAATGGAATGGTCAAGTCTGATTTTAAACAGTGAAAGGTAAATAGGTATCAATTTTTTATGCCTGTACTATGAATGTAACTGGATAATGAAATGCTTGGAATTTTATGATGTGTGAGAAAAGTGGACCCTGAATCAATTGTCTTTAAAACTAGGATTTTTGGTGTAAAGTTACAGAGGACTACATTCATTGAGTAATGTTAAAAACAATCAGCAGACACAGTAAAATGACTAAAATTCTTATAGAAACTCCAAGTATTGGACAAAATCTTGCATGAAACTATAGGAATCTTTTCCGTTCTTCCAGAGGACATTTGGCACAGAACTTGTCATGAGATCATTTGCTGTTCTTTGCAACAAAAATGTTGTTGTTGTTGTTGTTGTTGTTGTTAGTGGTGGTGGTGGTAGTGGTGGTGCTGCTGTCATTTCAGTGCCAGAGTCAAGTATTTATTCTTACTGCCTAACAAAGTATGGACTAATTCAAAGAATGATCAGATGAAATACAATTTTAAAGCTTGAACGTTATAAAAAATTACTTCTTGGCCAGCAGAGTCTTGCCCAACACCCGCAAAGGCCCACATGGGACTCCCCGCGGGATCCTAGGACCTCTGGTGAGTGGAACACAGCGCCTGCCCCAATCCAATCGCACGGAACCTGAGACTGCGGTACATAGGGAAGCAGGCTACCCGGGCCTGATCTGGGGCACAAGTCCCTTCCGCTCCACTCGAGCCCCGGACTACCTTGCCAGCAGAGTCGCCTGACACCCGCAAGGGCCCACACAGGATTCCACACGAGATCCTAAGACCTCTAGTGAGTGGAACACAACTTCTGCCAGGAGTCTGGTTCGAACACCAGATATCTGGGTACCTGCCCTGCAAGAAGAGAGCTTGCCTGCAGAGAATACTCTGCCCACTGAAACTAAGGAGAGTGCTACCCTCCAGGTCTGCTTATAGAGGCTAACAGAGTCACCTGAAGAACAAGCTCTTAACAGTGACAACTAAAACAGCTAGCTTCAGAGATTACCAGATGGCGAAAGGAAAACGTAAGAATCCTACTAACAGAAATCAAGACCACTCACCATCATCAGAACGCAGCACTCCCACCCCACCTAGTCCTGGGCACCCCAACACAACCGAAAATCTAGACCCAGATTTAAAAACATTTCTCATGATGATGATAGAGGACATCAAGAAGGACTTTCATAAGTCACTTAAAGAATTACAGGAGAGCACTGCTAAAGAGTTACAGGCCCTTAAAGAAAAGCAGGAAAACACAGCCAAACAGGTAGAAATCATTAAAGAAAAACAGGAAAACACATCCAAACAGGTGATGGAAATGAACAAAACCATACTAGAACTAAAAGGGGAAGTAGACACAATAAAGAAAACCCAAAGCAAGGCAACGCTGGAGATAGAAACCCTAGGAAAGAGATCTGGAACCATAGATGCGAGCATCAGCAACAGAATACAAGAAATGGAAGAGAGAATCTCAGGTGCAGAAGATTCCATAGAGAACATTGGCACAACAATCAAAGAAAATGGAAAATGCAAAAGGATCCTAACTCAAAACATCCAGGTAATCCAGGACACAATGAGAAGACCAAACCTACGGATAATAGGAATTGATGAGAATGAAGATTTTCAACTTAAAGGGCCAGCTAATATCTTCAACAAAATAATAGAAGAAAACTTCCCAAACATAAAAAAAGAGATGCCCATGATCATACAAGAAGCCTACAGAACTCCAAATAGACTGGACCAGAAAAGAAATTCCTCCCGACACATAATAATCAGAACAACAAATGCACTAAATAAAGATAGAATATTAAAAGCAGTAAGGGAGAAAGGTCAAGTAACATATAAAGGAAGGCCTATCAGAATTACACCAGACTTTTCACCAGAGACTATGAAAGCCAGAAGAGCCTGGACAGATGTTATACAGACACTAAGAGAACACAAATGCCAGCCCAGGCTACTATACCGGCCAAACTCTCAATTACCATAGATGGAGAAACCAAAGTATTCCACGACAAAAACAAATTCACACAATATCTTTCCACGAATCCAGCCCTTCAAAGGATAATAACAGAAAAGAAGCAATACAAGGACGGAAATCACGCCCTAGAACAACCAAGAAAGTAATCATTCAACAAACCAAAAAGAAGACAGCCATAAGAACAGAATGCCAACTCTAACAACAAAAATAAAAGGAAGCAACAATTACTTTTCCTTAATATCTCTTAATATCAATGGACTCAATTCCCCAATAAAAAGACATAGACTAACAGACTGGCTACACAAACAGGACCCAACATTCTGCTGCTTACAGGAAACCCATCTCAGGGAAAAAGACAGACACTACCTCAGAGGGAAAGGCTGGAAAACAATTTTCCAAGCAAATGGACTGAAGAAACAAGCTGGAGTAGCCATTTTAATATCGGATAAAATCGACTTCCAACCCAAAGTTATCAAAAAAGACAAGGAGGGACACTTCATACCCATCAAAGGTAAAATCCTCCAAGAGGAACTCTCAATTCTGAATATCTACGCACCAAATGCAAGGGCAGCCACATTCATTAGAGACACTTTAGTAAAGCTCAAAGCATACATTGCACCTCACACAATAATAGTGGGAGACTTCAACACACCACTTTCTTCAAAGGACAGATCGTGGAAACAGAAACTAAATAGGGACACAGTGAAACTAACAGAAGTTATGAAACAAATGGACCTGACAGATATCTACAGAAAATTTTATCCTAAAACAAAAGGATATACCTTCTTCTCAGCACCTCATGGGACCTTCTCCAAAATTGACCATATAATTGGTCACAAAACAGGCCTCAATAGATGCAAAAATATTGAAATTGTCCCATGTATCCTATCAGACCACCATGGCCTAAGACTGATCTTCAATAACAACATAAATAATGGAAAGCCATCATTCACGTGGAAACTGAATAACACTCTTCTCAATGATACCTTGGTCAAGGAAGGAATAAAGAAAGAAATTAAAGACTTTTTAGAGTTTAATGAAAATGAAGCCACAACATACCCAAACCTATGGGACACAATGAAAGCATTTCTAAGAGGGAAACTCATAGCTCTGAGTGCCTCCAAGAAGAAACGGGAGACAGCACATACTAGCAGCTTGACAACACATCTAAAAGCCCTAGAAAAAAAGGAAGCAAATTCACCCAAGAGGAGTAGACGGCAGGAAATAATCAAACTCAGGGGTGAAATCAACCAAATGGAAACAAGAAGAACTATTCAAAGAATTAACCAAACGAGGAGTTGGTTCTTTGAGAAAATCAACAAGATAGATAAACCCTTAGCTAGACTCACTAAATGGCACAGGGACAAAATCCTAATTAACAAAATCAGAAATGAAAAGGGAGACATAACAACAGATCCTGAAGAAATCCAAAACACCATCAGATCCTTCTACAAAAGGCTATACTCAACAAAACTGGAAAACCTGGACGAAATGGACAAATTTCTGGACAGATACCAGGTACCAAAGTTGAATCAGGATCAAGTTGATCATCTAAACAGTCCCATATCACCTAAAGAAATAGAAGCAGTTATTAATAGTCTCCCAACCAAAAAAAGCCCAGGACCAGATGGGTTTAATGCAGAGTTCTATCAGACCTTCAAAGAAGATGTAATTCCAGTTCTGCACAAACTATTTCACAAAATAGAAGTAGAAGGTACTCTACCCAACTCATTTTATGAAGCCACTATTACTCTGATACCTAAACCCAAGAAAGACCCAACAAAGATAGAGAACTTCAGACCAATTTCTCTTATGAATATCGATGCAAAAATCCTCAATAAAATTCTCGCTAACCGAATCCAAGAACACATTAAAGCAATCATCCATCCTGACCAAGTAGGTTTTATTCCAGGGATGCAGGGATGGTTTAATATACGAAAATCCATCAATGTAATCCATTATATAAACAAACTCAAAGACAAAAACCACATGATCATCTCGTTAGACGCTAAAAAAGCGTTTGACAAGATCCAACACCCATTCATGATAAAAGTGTTGGAAAGATCAGGAATTCAAGGCCCATACCTAAACATGATAAAAGCAATCTACAGCAAACCAGTAGCCAACATCAAAGTAAATGGAGAGAAGCTGGAAGCAATCCCACTAAAATCAGGGACTAGACAAGGCTGCCCACTTTCTCCCTACCTTTTCAACATAGTACTTGAAGTATTAGCCAGAGCAATTCGACAACAAAAGGAGATCAAGGGGATACAAATTGGAAAAGAGGAAGTCAAAATATCACTTTTTGCAGATGATATGATAGTATATATAAGTGACCCTAAAAATTCTACCAGAGAACTCCTAAACCTGATAAACAGCTTCGGTGAAGTAGCTGGATATAAAATAAACTCAAACAAGTCAATGGCCTTTCTCTATACAAAGAATAAACAGGCTGAGAAAGAAATTAGGGAAACAACACCCTTCTCAATAGTCACAAATAATATAAAATATCTTGGCGTGACTCTAACTAAGGAAGTGAAAGATCTGTATGATAAAAACTTCAAATCTCTGAAGAAAGAAATTAAGGAAGATCTCAGAAGATGGAAAGATCTCCCATGCTCATGGATTGGCAGGATCAACATTGTAAAAATGGCTATCTTGCCAAAAGCAATCTACAGATTCAATGCAATTCCCATCAAAATTCCAACTCAATTCTTCAACGAATTGGAAGGAGCAATTTGCAAATTTGTCTGGAATAACAAAAAACCTAGGATAGCAAAAAGTCTTCTCAAGGATAAAAGAACTTCTGGCAGAATCACCATGCCAGACCTAAAGCTTTACTACAGAGCAATTGTGATAAAAACTGCATGGTACTGGTATAGAAACAGACAAGTAGACCAATGGAATAGAATTGAAGACCCAGAAATGAACCCACACACCTATGGTCATTTGATCTTCGACAAGGGAGCTAAAACCATCCAGTGGAAGAAAGACAGCATTTTCAACAATTGGTGCTGGCACAACTGGTTGTTATCGTGTAGAAGAATGCGAATCGATCCATACTTATCTCCTTGTACTAAGGTCAAATCTAAGTGGATCAAGGAACTTCACATAAAACCAGAGACACTGAAACTTATAGAGGAGAAAGTGGGGAAAAGCCTTGAAAATATGGGCACAGGGGAAAAATTCCTGAACAGAACAGCAATGGCTTGTGCTGTAAGATCGAGAATTGACAAATGGGACCTAATGAAACTCCAAAGTTTCTGCAAGGCAAAAGACACCGTCAATAAGACAAAAAGACCACCAACAGATTGGGAAAGGATCTTTACCTATCCTAAATCAGATAGGGGACTAATATCCAACATATATAAAGAACTCAAGAAGGTGGACTTCAGAAAATCAAATAACCACATTAAAAAATGGGGCTCAGAACTGAACAAAGAATTCTCACCTGAGGAATACCGAATGGCAGAGAAGCACCTGAAAAAATGTTCAACATCCTTAATCATCAGGGAAATACAAATCAAAACAACCCTGAGATTCCACCTCACACCAGTCAGAATGGCTAAGATCAAAAATTCAGGTGACAGCAGATGCTGGCGTGGATGTGGAGAAAGAGGAACACTCCTCCATTGTTGGTGGGATTGCAGGCTTGTACAACCACTCTGGAAATCAGTCTGGAGGTTCCTCAGAAAATTGGACATAGTACTACCGGAGGATCCAGCAATACCTCTCCTGGGCATATATCCAGAAGATGCCCCAACTGGTAAGAAGGACACATGCTCCACTATGTTCATAGCAGCCTTATTTATAATAGCCAGAAACTGGAAAGAACCCAGATGCCCCTCAACAGAGGAATGGATACAGAAAATGTGTTACATCTACACAATGGAGTACTACTCAGCTATTAAAAAGAATGAATTTATGAAATTCCTAGCCAAATGGATGGACCTGGAGGGCATCATCCTGAGTGAGGTAACACATTCACAAAGAAACTCACACAATATGTACTCACTGATAAGTGGATATTAGCCCCAAACCTAGGATACCCAAAATATAAGATATAATTTGCTAAACACATGAAACTCAAGAAGAATGAAGATTGAAGTGTGGACACTATGCCCCTCCTTAGATTTGGGAACAAAACACCCATGGAAGGAGTTACAGAGACAAAGTTTGGAGCTGAGATGAAAGGATGGACCATGTAGAGACTGCCATATCCAGGGATCCACCCCATAATCAGCATCCAAACGCTGACACCATTGCATACACTAGCAAGATTTTATTGAAAGGACCCAGATGTAGCTGTCTCTTGTGAGACTATGCCGGGACCTAGCAAACACAGAAGTGGATGCTCACAGTCAGCTAATGGATGGATCATAGGGCTCCCAATGGAGGAGCTAGAGAAAGTAGCCAAGGAGTTAAAGGGATCTGCAACCCTATAGGTGGAACAACATTATGAACTAACCAGTACCCCGGAGCTCTTGACTCTAGCTGCATATATATCAAAAGATGTCCTAGTCGGCCATCACTGGAAAGAGAGGCCCATTGGACTTGCAAATTTTATATGCCCCAGTACAGGGGAACACCAGGGCCAAAAAGGGGGAGTGGGTGGGCAGGGGAGTGGGGGTGGGTGGATATGAGGGACTTTTGGTATAGCATTGGAAATGTAAATGAGCTAAATACCTATTAAAAAATGGAAAAAAAATTACTTCTTAAAAATATCAGTCAGCATCTATATTATTTGATAGTCTCTCACTAGAGATTCATCAACTTGGTATTGTCCTTGACTTGATATTGTCTTCTTTGAATATATTATCTTGATTGCATGTGATCAAATGAAGCAGTTACTTGTGAAAACATTCATGGAGTGGGTATTTTGCAGATATTTTAGATACTATAAGAGGTTAAAATTACTAGAGTTAACTGCTGAGGTATAGATGAGGGGAACATTCTAATTTATGAATCTGTATAAGTTCATGTTTATGTATTTGGATGTAATTAAGAATATATTTTCTCAGATTTGACCACTATTATGTTTTTCATCAAAGTTAAGTTGCCAAGATTGGCCTTGAACTTTGATGAGGCGAGAATAGAATGTGTGCAGTGATTGGACATCCTTTCTATTTCTTCACTCAATTTAACTTTAATAGCTCTGTAAGTTGTTATCACCATACTACTTCCTACTTGTATAAGTAATTACTTGTTTTGTAACTTTTTTGCACACAGTTCTTTTTCATATTTAATCTGCATATCGAAGTGATACAAATTCAAGCATGTTTGTTTAATCCCTTTGCCCTTCTTCTACCACTATCAGAATCACAGTAGATGTAACAAACACTAACAATCTCATTGAAACCGAGAGTGTGGTCTTCATGTATATTGGGAATAACAGATCAAACTGTATTATTTTTTTAGAAACTGTATTTGAGTTAATATAGTATCCACACTTTAAATTTCAGTAAAAAGAATTGGAAGTTTTAAACCTTTTTATAATGATATATCATATGACTTTTTTTTTTTTGCACCAAGTTAAGGAATCAATTATATCATGACAGTGTTCTCTTATCTCAAGACATATTCTTCTGCCATGTTTCCATTTGCTGGCTCTTAGTTTAAATTCAATAGAAGCCACCGGTTTTTCAAATTCAAGTTGGAACAAGAAGATAATAAATGGTTCCTGGTGTGAAGACTAATACATGGGTACTTACCTAGAAAACATCTACATTGAAGATGACTTATAAGTATACTTGGTTGATAAACTTTTCCTCAAGTAATAACTAGTAAATTACTAATGTCTAGTTTGTGTTAAAACTAGTTTAAATAACTTCTCTTAGTTATCAAATATCATTAGCAACTTTCTTAACTAATGTGCTTCCCAAAATGGGTAGCCTACATCCTTTACACAATCCAGATTCCTGCTATCTTTCTATTTTATACTTCACCCAGTCACACGTATTTAAAAAGAAAAAGGATATCCTATATTGATTTTGGTAATGTCAGCACAGAAATACAAACGAAAAATCATTCCCATGCATAAAATCATAAAGTAACTACAGTTGGAACTCGATGTGAACTTGCCCTTCTAGGATTGATTTTATATTAATTAATTCAGCATTGATCTTGAGATATTTTCTTCATGTGTGCTAGTTATGAAATTGACAACTTCACAATGTTTTTGGTTTTATTACATAACTCTTTTAATCAAGAAGAATACATATTCAGCTTTTCATTCAAAGTCTATAACAGAAAAGGGATTCACACTTTACTAGTATGCCAACACTTTAATCACATTATTTTTCCTCAGTACATTCCAAATACACACAAATAAATGTTTATATTTACATAATCATACATATATGTTTCTGTATTTTCTTGAATGTTCCTTCTTGTTTGTTTCCAGTCTGCCAATTTGTGAAGTATTGTATACAGCCACTTTTAGACATCTAATTCAGTTTCCTTATATCTGTAGATTTCACTGCAGAAATAGTGAAGTTGGCCACATGTGACAGAACAATAAACTTTGTCCCTCTTCATGCTCTTCGAGGCATGGGTATGCCTGTTTTGATACACCAGTCTATATTCAGATATTTATTTACATTCTAAAAAGTTGGGACAAAGGGAAGGTGTTATCATGATATGACAATTTTTATTAAGTGATCATTTTTATTAAATGATTATACCTTGAAATGATATGTATCATTACTGGTGAAAAAAATGTTCCAAGTAAGAATGCATTCCCTTTTTGATAATTTGAATCCATATTCAGAAAACATTCTACAGCCATTAACTCAGCAAAACATATAATGGTATTTTAACTTAGGATTTCAACTATAGCAATTTGAGCATCTACAAACATTCAGAAATCCAGAAAGCAAAACCTTTTTATTATTACGGTGTATTGAAAGCAGTCATGATGTTTGGCATATATAATTTCAGGAAGTGATCATTTATTTCTTTGTAAGTAGACACCAGTAAACAGATATGACTATATATTTTTTTCTAATTGTAATTTATTCCAGACCACTAATGGTCAGTGACCATGTCCATGCAATTTCTTAAGTTACAGTGGAAAAACAAGATCAATAACAGAGTTGTTGTGTCATACATTCAACTTTACAATGCAAAGGGAAATTGTACAACTATATACTAAGAACTATATAATATACATTAAAATAAAGTTCTGCGTGCACAATGAGAATATATGAAAAGTGTGAACTTCAGGAAATGGTAGATGTGCCATATTTTGGAATGATGCTAAGCATGATGGGTGGTGAGATGAAGACTTCTCAGGCAGCGAAAGAAGTATGAAGTGACACCTCTGTTTACTGAGCTCAGCCTCTGTACCGTCTGATTTTATGAGTATTCTTTACTCTAAAGACTGTTAGGATAGTGAGTAGAGGAAATAATCAGACTTGTGCATATGCACACATATAAACATATATATCAGAAGCCATCTTAGAATTCATAGGTCAAAAAATTAAAAAAAAATAAAATCAGAGAAAGCCTAGGAGTATAGGAATAGACTTTCAGTTACTGTTTTAATATATATTTAAATATATATAAGAAAAGAGGGAGAGAAATTAAGGGGGTATAACTATAACAATAGACATCTGTACAGCTTTATTTATTTAGATTTTGTTTTATTATTCACTACAGAGGGACTATAAAGAGATCTGTTGGGCATTATTTTGATAGAGAACCAGCTTAAGTTACAGGAAATTTTATGTATATGTGTTCTTGTTCAAACCATAAACCTCTTTTTAAAAATTCATGTGTAAGGAAAATATGCCAGAAGGGTTGGTTCCAAATAGAGTGGGTTGTAGTGCAATCCTCATTTGTTTTATAACTTTTAATCAAAAGTGAAACCAGTAAACTGGAAAAAAATTTGGTAGACATTTTGGCCAGCAGTATAAATATCTTCTGCTTGATAAAAGAAATATCTTTCTTTGTTTTCTTTCATTTTGATTTTCCTCACATTTTATTTGCTTATATTCATTTACATTAATAAATAGATATTTTATCAAAATATGTGATAAATTTGTGACCATATCAATGCATTTATTAGAAACTTTAGAAGCACATATTTTATGTAATATCTTCTGAAGTAGGTTTTACTATTTCCTTAAAAAAATGAGGGATGGGCTTGGAATGTATTTCAGTTGGTAGGGTATTGTTTTAAAATAAAAGAAGGCCGAGATTCAATCACTAGGTAGCACGATATAAAGTAGATGTGGTAGCATGCACCTGTTATCCCAGCACTCTAGAGGTGATGGGTAAGAGAATCAGTTCAGTTTTCATATGGTAATTATTCTTTTCTTAGCCTGCAGAGTGATTTCTAGAAGTCAGTTTAGTATTCATATCTCAACGAAGGAAAGAAGGAAAGAAAGAAAGAAGGAAAGAAAGAAAGAAAGAAAAAAAGAAAGAGAGAGAGAGAGAGAGAAAAAAAGAAAGAAAGAAAGGAAGGAAGGAAGAAAGAAAGAAAGAAAGAAAGAAAGAAAGAAAGAAAGAAAGGAAGAAAGAAAGAAAGAAAGGATGGAAAGGAGGAAGGGAGGAAGGGAGAAAAAGAAAGATGATAGATAGAAAGCCAGTAAACAAAAGAATTCAAAGGCAGTCTGGCAGTTTAGTAACAGACTTTCAACTATGATTTGAATTAAGTAAATAGGAATCTTTTCCCTGATGTGGATACTTGATACTCATTCTTATGTTCGTTTTCTTTTTTTTTTTTCTGAGAGAGTCTAGCAATTGGGTATTGAATTCAATTCTGCAACTCACACATCTACTATATCTAGTTATATGGAATTGTAATTGTGTGTTCATAACAACACCATGAATCCCGAAACATAATGGAAGTACACCAAAAGAGGTTGGCGCCAAGCACAGTATCTCAGAATCTCATCATTTCAAGCATTTCTTCGGAATAATTTCTGCACATAAGGCAACTGGAGCAAAGAGTTTATTTGCTGCACTACTTATCTCAGTCTTCTGGATCAAATGTACAGCATAACTTTCTTGATACACTGGGGAAATATATATCCTTGTAGTATTCTCTGCATGTAGATCCATTTGATAAACTACTTTTGTTTTATTTGTTTGCATGTTACACCCTCACTTTTCATTTCCAACTTATATGATAATTAATGGTTAGGTTGATGGAAACACTTCATCCTCTTTGTAATAAATTAATCAATGTTACAAATTTACATTATTAGAACATACATTTAATTTCTTTCTGGCATTATTCATGATTGCATGGCATCCTATTAATTAAATCAAAGTGAAATAATGCCTGGAAAAATTGTATTAGACTCAACATCAGAAAGGTAAAGAAACTGAGAAAGTGATTGTAAATTATGAATAAATGGCAGTGGCTGAATAATACACATCGACTATATGGCAATAATATTATAATGTCTGTAATAGTTGTTCTATTTCTCTTTCTGTCTTTGGTGCTCTATGTGTGTTGTATTGTGTATACTTTTTTCTATGTGTTTGAGTTAGTGTATTGTGTGTGTTCATGTGAGCCTGTGTCTGTGTGCATATATGTATGCCTGTGGAGGGAACACATTGATAGTAGATGACTTGCTCGGTCACTCACTAGCAACATCTGAGACAATATCTCTCACTGGTGCTCTTGATTCAACTATGTCTGCCCAATGAGCTCTAGAAGCACACCTGTGTCTATGCTCCCAGTGCTGGGGTTACAGATACATCTTGATTTACTTAATTTGTTTTTAAAGTAGGCATATAAAATCTTATCCCTAAGGTTTCTGGGGAAAGTACATTGCCCGGTGTTTTATCTTTCCATTTCTTATGTAACTTAAAAAAATACAAGAATAAACTCAAGAGAATCCATGGAAAGAAATAGGAAAGCATGCAAAATTTCTCATTTGTTTAAGTTATAGAACAAAATGTTGTTGGCTGAAACTGATGTTAATTGCAAGATATTGAATTGCTTTCCTGTCCTTTTATTATGGGAGATATTACATTTTCAGTAATGGAACCAAGATAGTAGAGAGGCACATCCATTTCCATGCCTTTCCTCCCCACCTTAGCTCCAAGCTTCAGTTTTCAGCTTTCACACCTGAGGTTCATTTGTCAAAACCAAGAAAACACCATTGACATACTATTATCAACTAACATAAACTAATTCAGATTTAACCAGGGTTCCTATCAGTACTTCATCACCTTACATTGCCTTACATCATGGTATCTCTTTAAAACCATCTAGTCAGGTGACTGGAGGAATGATGACCCAGTGCTCAAAAGTGAACATCAGAGTATGAATTTTCAACACCTATGTAAAAATCTGGGTTCTACACTGTACATCTGTAAGTCCAGAGCTGGGTAGGCAGAAAAAGAAGGATGCCAGAGACTTGCTGGTCAATCATATTAGTCAAATCAGATTCAAGGAAAAGCCTCGATGTAAAAATAAATGGCTTGAGCAATAGAAGACAAGTGACATCCAATTCTGGCCTCAATATGAAAATGCACACAAACATTAACACTGTTGTGTACACACATATAAACATGTATACAATCCACATATGTATGTATGTATGTATGTATGTACCTGGACATGTACATAAAATCTTTTCATTGATGGCTTTCTCAGCTTTTCCTTGATTGTTATAGCCTTGAGAATTCTAAAGAGTTCTTGAGCATTGTATAAACTTTCTCTCACGTTTGGATTGCCTGGCATTTATCTCATGACTTAATTGAGATCACTCATGCAGTAAAAGAGGTAAGAAATATTCTTCTCTATACAGAGCCTAGAATGTGCATTGTTTGTAGTCAGGCAAGACTTCCAGTGGTGGGACTGGTACACTAACCAAGCCCCAAAATTTTAGCCTACAATCTATCCTGCCTGCAAGATAAAATGGTGGCTTAAAACTTGATAAGGTAGCCAACCAATGACTGGACTAATTTTAGTTCCATGAGTAGAAGGGGAACCCATTCCCAACAATACCAGGATGGCCAGGAACCAGTGGCTGGAAAGCTCAGAAACCTAGGGTAAAACCAAATGCAGAAGAAGCAGTGGAGGAAGAGGAGGAGGAGAAAGAGGAGGAGAATGTAGAGGAGGAGGAGGAGGAAGAGAATGTGGAGGAGGAGGAGGAGGAGGAGAATGTGGAGGAGGAGGAGGAGGAGGAGGAGGAGAATGTGGAGGAGGAGAATGTGGAGGAGGAGAATGTGGAGGAGGAGGAGGTAGAAGAGGACTGATATACTCTTAGTTTGCCTAGTGCAGTCCTCTTCGGAGATGCTGCCTTGGGCTGCTGGTAGAAGCAGATACAAAGACCCTCAGCCAAACTTATTAGACAGAAAGAGATCTCAGATTAGAGGTCTCCATAGTGTCCCAGTTCTTCCTCTTGGAAATTAGGAGGGAGTGGAAGTGGAGGTTTCTCTGACTAGTTTTTCTGATCTTTGGGCAATTTTCCTACTACTGCATTTCATTGCCCAGCCCTGATGTGAGGGCTTGTGCCTGGTCTTATTGAATGTTGTGCCATGTCTAGTTGATGTCCCTGGGAAGCCTGCTGTTTTCTGAAGGGCAATGGAGGAGAAAGGGATCTTGGAGCAAGGCAATAAACTATAAGGAGTGGAGGGAGTGTTTTCTTGGCTTTGACAAATGAACCTCTGTTGTGAAAGCTAATACCTTATAGGAAACTGAAGCTTGGGACTAGGGTGGGAAGGAAAGGCATCAGAATGGATGCACCTCTCTTGGTTCCATTAATGAAAGTGTAATATTTCTCATAATAAAGAAGACAGCAGGGCAATCTTTTGCAATTAACATCAGTTTCAGCCAACAGCAATTTGTTCTATAACTTAGACAAATGAGAAGTTTTGCATTCTTTTTTATTTCTTTCCATGGATTCTCTTGAAAATTCTATCAAATCTTCACTGTCCTAACATTTGAGAGAGAGACACTATCCAAAATATTCAAAAATCTCAAGAAACTAACATCCAAAAAAAGTCAAAAAAATAGTATAGGGCTAAACAGAATTCATAACAGAAGAATCTCAAATGGCCAGGAAGCCTTTAAAGAAATGTTCAAAGTCCTTAGTGATTAGGGAAATGCAAATCAAAACAACCTTGAGATTCCACCTTGCAACAATCAGAATGGCTAAGATCGAAAACTCAGGTGACAGCACATGTTGGCAAGGTTGTGGAGAAAGAGGAACACTATTCCATTGCTGGTGGGATTGCAAATTGGCACAAGCTGTCTGGAAATCAATTTGGAGGTTCCTCAGAAAATTGGAAATAGATCTACCTGAAGACCTAGCTATACAGTCTTGGGCATATACCCCCAAAGATGTACCACCATACCATAGGTACATGTGCTCCACTATGTTCATAGCAGCCTTATTTATAATATCCAGAAGCTGGAAAATACCCAGATGTCCCTCAGCAGCGGAATGGATACAGAAACTGTGGTACATTCACACAATGGAATACTACACAGCTATTAAAAACAATGACTTCATGAAATTCGCAGGCAAATGGATGACACTAGAAAATATCATCCTGAGTGAGGTAACTCAGACTCAAAAAGAAACATGGTATGTAATAACTGGCTATTAGTCAAAAAAGTACAGAGTACCTAGGATACAATCCACAGAATTCAAGAAGGTTAACAAGCTGAAGGTCCCAAGTGTGGGTCCCTTAATACCAGTTAGAAGGGAGAAAATAACAATCAGGGGAGGCAGAGAGGGAGGGATCTGGATGGGAGAGAGGCAGGGGAGGGAAGGGAAAAATGGGAACATGAGGGGTGATAGAAGAGAAACTCTGAAGGCCAACAGAATGAGTGGAAACTTACAACCTTGGGAGGTAGGAGGTGGGAAGTGGGGTATGGGGGTGGGAGGTGGTAGGTGAGGTAGGGGGACCCTCCAGAAAGTACCAGAAACCTGGGTTGTGAGAGACTCTCGGGACTCAAACGACTTTAGATAAAATGACTAACAGTGGGGAGGGGGAACTTGTAGAGTCCAGTAGAAAGACAGGTCATCAAGTAGAGGGAAGGGGTTGCCATTCCACAGTAAAAATTCCTGAGCCAGAATTGTTCCTGTCTAAACGAACTGCAAGGACAAAATGGAGGTGAGACTGATGGAAAGGAGGTCCAGTGACTTGCCCAACCTGGGGTACTTACAAACTAGTCAGAATTATTTTTCTGCAGAAATTATGAGCTTTGTCATAGATAATTGATTGATTGATATTGGCATAAACTTACGTGTGGATACTAATTTTAAAATTTGAGTTACAGATCACAATAAAAATAAAGTCAATTAAATCGGTCCTTGTTTTGGACATTGGGTTTTCTCTAAGTTTGGCTTCTGTATCCTTTGAAGTCCTTTGATTCCCTCAAATTTAAATTCTCGCATTATAGTGCTTATGTTATTCTCGAGGCATCTTTGTAGCCTCCCTGCCTCAACCCCAGAGCCAACTGCTTTTCAATTCATTGATTACTAATAAGTTTGGTCACTACTTCATAACCATTATTCTACTACCAGCTAACATTGAAAAGTGATATTTTTCTACATGCATCAAATAGGTTCTTTTGTGTTGTTTATTTGGCATTGATTCATAAAAGGTTGTTTGCTCAAAGCAGTTGCTGCTTCTATATTTATAGATATATTTGAATATTTGAATGTCTATGCATTTCTTAACCCCTACAAAATGAAACAATAATACCACTTTTCATTTCTAAAGCTACATTTCATTTAAATAAAATATTTTTTTTTCATTTCAATACCAAATATAGTTCTCAGGTAGTTTATTTGAAAGATGTTATATATATAATTTTTCTCATGGCCTTTAAAGACAAACACATAGGAAAGTCAAATGAAATTATGGTAGGCCTAGTAAATGTTCTATGGCCTCAGCATTTGGTGGCAGAGAGGAAAATTCATTTCTCAAATTGCTGGAAGTATTAATTATATCTTGGACTATTTCTCTTGCATTTCATATTAGCAGTGTGTTACAGGACGTCAAAAACAACATGAGTGTGATTAATACATATCAGCTGGAGGAGAATTAAACATAAAGCTTCATGCTGTACCAATTAGAGAAAACACAATGTTCAAATTTTTCTTTCTGATGAAGGAAATAAAGTAACTAGTATTATTAAACTCAAATTTCATGAAATAGCAAGAATACTTTCTGTCAATACTGATAATCATCTGAGCAAGCAAAGGATGTGTTTGCTTCTCTGAAAGTGTATTTGAATATTTTCTATATTACTTTATATACATAGGTTTTTATTTCATTTTATATAAGTTATCAAAGTAAATATGATGTGGTAAATAACATGTCACTGGCACATAAAATTTACCATTATATGCTTACTTTAAAGATCCTCAAATTACAATGTTAAACAAAACTGTAACACATGAAATATCTCAGTAAAAGGCAATATTGAGCTAAGATGTCTAGTGTATTTTTCATGGCCCAAAATATATGGTCACAAGCATTAAATTCAACATGATCCACTGCAGGTGTTGGTATGTGGCACTTAAAAATAATAATAATGCATTTCAGAAAATGGTTTAAATACTTGGGAGACATACATACTGGAAAAACATATTGCTATACAATTCTGCAAATAAATTAGGAATGTACTTTTTTTTTTAAACAATAGAACTAATTGGTCTTGCCTCAATTGAAAGATACCATGATACATATACTAACTCAGGGATAGGCTGCTAAAGAGATCCATAGAGTTTTTTGTTTGTTTGTTTGTTTTTTGTTTTGTTTTGTTTTTCCAGAGCTGAGGACCGAACCCAGGGCCTTGCACTTGCTAGGCAAGTGCTCTACCACTGAGCTAAATCCCCAACCCCACTCCTTAGAGTTTTATGTTGAGATATTTTATCTGTAAAAGTGTCATTTCATCAGTTGTTAAAGGAAACACATACTCTATATGCAAATTCTAAGGCTTACCAAATCTGAATAGGACTTCCATTTGCCAAACTCTTCCCCAGACTTGACGTCCTTTAGCTTGAATGCCATGATACAGAGGAATGAGGAGCAAGGAAGTGCATATGTTTGCGGAAAATTAAGACTAAGCAAGGCATTCTTGATATTCCATTATCCATTGCCCATCCAACACATTAAAATTAGCCTACATAATTTGATTTACAGTGAAAGGTGCATAAGTGACATTTTTTTGTCTTCATTTTTCACCATACTCATTTGAACTGATAATAATAACATGTAATAGCAAGGGAAGATAAAAAGGTAGCTGCACAAACATCCGCATGTTAGATTATTTCAAACATTTCCTAGAGAGGAATATTATCCACGTTATATAAGATGCTTGACAAGGTGTTGAAAGTATTTTTTTCTATCCATTCATAGGTGCAATATCTATCTTTTAAAGCTAATATACCCAGTTAGTTTCAGTTATTCCTAGAAGTGCATGCTCGAATTGGGTCTAGGAACTGAGGTAGTTAACAGGTATCACTTAAATAAAAACAACCCCCCCAAAAAAATAAATAAAGCAAAACAGCCATAGTAATTTTGGGATGAAGTATGCTTGTTGAAACGTTGGTCCCTATGTAGAATGTTGTGTGTATGCATGTGTTTACTTGAGAAAAATTAAAGAGTTATGGCTTCTACATTTGCTTTTCTAAAAAAAAAGTTGATGACAAGTAGATATTCCCAATATTTGAGATATCTGAGCTGTGTGTGTTTCTAGCTGCATATGTATCAGAAGATGGTCTAGACGGCCATCAGTGGAAAGAGAGGCCCATTAGTCGTGCAAACTTTATCTGCCAGGGGAACGCCAGGGCCAAGAAGTGGGAGTGGGTGGGGAGGGGGATGGAGGGGGGAGGGTATGGAGGACTTTTGGGATAGCATTGGAAATGTAAATGAGGAAAATACCTAATAAAAAATTAAAAAAAAACAATGATAAAGACAATTTAAAAGAAAAACAATGGGAATAAACCCTATAGAATCCTAAAGTTGAAAAAAATATGGAATATTGGTATAAAGAGGGAGTGCTATTATTTGAATATGGTATCTAGCAACCAAAACACTTGATGCATTTTAATGCCTCATGTTACAGTATTGAAATATGGTTAGGTCATTAAGAAGCCACCTTTAGTTTGAGAAGCATTCACCTTTGTGAAGAGATTGTTGTTCTCACAGGGTCCAGAACAGTAGAGCAAGTTTCCCATCTTGTACAATATAATATTTACTAACCATTTGTTAATCAATCAAGTTGAAATTACTATGACTGTTTTAGAACATTCTATTGTCTCACTGTTAAATGATCAGGTGACTTACTTAGCATCTGAGAAGATTGTTATAAAGCAAACTCATACCTGTGTCCTTTTTTCCCCCATAGACACATGCTTGCCTGTCTGCTTATCAAGATCCTGCTTTCTTGACCCAAGGCCTCACAGTGTTGGCTTTCAAATGTAGAACGATAAGCAAAATAAGTCTCTCTTTTCATAACTTGCCCAGTCTTGAGTATTCTGGTATAAGAATGTAAAGCACTCCAAGATAGAGAGAAAGAAAGGTAGGAAGCTCTAATTAGAAGTTTCAAAGTAAACCAGACACACTTTCATGGCATGAAAGTTAAGAAACCGAGTCTGAACAAGAAAGAGATCTCAAATCTTTAAAAGCAGTACCGATTTAGAAGGGGGAAAACCAGGGTGAACCTGGTGTTCCTTTCAAACTCCAGTTAACCCCAGGGAAGTGGTGGGTGAAGTGAAGTCCCTGGCCTCCTACCAGGATTCTCAATGTAGAGTTTCATTTCCATATGAAAGGATTTTTATAACAATCTTTGTGATCTGACTTCAAGTTTTGGGTGAACACAGTCTTTATGTCATTCTTAATTTTAGCTGACATGCTCTTGATGTAACTTGCAGCTGCACAACTTAGCAGAATCCTTGGTTGAACTGTAAGTGATCTTTTGGGGGAATTTTTACTCTAGAAGTTATAATGCAGATACTCTATACTACATGAGATCTTGAGTTTGAATAGCCCTTTCCTAAGAAAACTCTAGAATTAAAAAACAAACAACAACAAAACCCTCGAAACACCTTAGTCTTACACAGAGGTATCATTTGGTCTGTATTGCAGGCTGCAGTGCATTTTGAGGACAAAGAGCAGTAGACCAAGCTTCCCATCTTGTACAATATAATATTTACTCGCTATTTTTATTCAATCAAGCATTGAAAATACTATAAATACCTGTTTTAGAATGTTCTATTGTCATTATTGTATGGACATGTCTGACAGTAGGTGTTTGACTTGGAGTGTGTACATATTCCACATGTACTAGAAATTTGAGGCTATGGTTGCCTAATTAAGACTTTTAAAACTTTTCTCTGATCATAAACTTGGAAATTTTTAACCAAATATTCTTAAGACCAGTGTAGTAAATTTGGACCTTTTCCTTAACTGCATTTTGTCAGTGTGTAAGCTCTTTCTTTAGTGGTCAAACTTAGTATGCCAACGTAAGTATTTTAAGAAACTCCTCTAGAAGATATATCTGCATTTCTTTCCCTGTCATAAATTGATAGTTTCCCAAGCAAGAGTTAGCTGTGGTACAGGCTTCTAATCAAAGCCGAACATGTTTGTTTTGTTTTGTTTTCTTAATTGTTTAGGAAATTGCATTCATATTAAGCAGCACACAGTGTGGATTAATGAGATCTAAATGTTCTACCAACACCATCAAAAAAACTGAACAGAAATCAAGAAACAAAAGAAATTATGCAACGGAAAAAGCCAAGGAGACTATGTGCTTAGATAAATGAGGCTAAAAGTCAGAGGCAGGAAAACAGATGAATAGGTAGAGGAAGAACAAATAACCAAAATTAACAAAGCAAGCTTGCTACAGACTCGTGCCTATAATGGGGGTCAGCTGTATATTTTGAAGATATGGCAAGAGTAGAATTTTACATAAAATTCAGAAACAGCTTTAGAATGATTACAATAGTGATAGACCTGAGAATATTCTTACTAGAATCATTATCGCCCATAGTATACATTTAGGCAAGATGCATAACGTACTGAAAGCTGTGATAGTTGCATGGTTTTAAAATATACCAGTCTCTACTTCCCTGAAGAAAATTATATGATTCAGGCTAGCAACCCTTAATGAATTACATACAACTTCAATATGCTTAACTGAAAGTCCACAGCAGCTCCTAATTCAAGTGGAAACAATTGTAAAACTCGAAAATTCACCAGAGGTGATTATATTAATTTGAAAGCACATTGGCAAAATTCTAGGAAAAAAATATTCTCCACATTTACAGATATACATCCGGTAATTGAATCAACCTTTTCGTGGAGGAGTCACAGAGATTTCAAAGTTAACAAATGAGTAACACAGTAATGACAACAGCAATAATAAGATCTTCCTCTTCCCCATTCAAGTCGTGTGATCAGAGAGTTAAACACTGATGTCCAGTAACCATGGGAATATGATAGTAATGACAGTTTGCGGGAGTGTTTCCCAAACATCAAGTCTTATAGCATGTAACACATGTGTTTATGACATATAAGTGTTAGAACATATAAATGCCATGCACTTTATTATTTCATTTTTTAAACAGTGTTTCTATTCCTATATAGATAATTTTTTAAATTTATTTTTCCTTTTTTTTGAAAATAGATTTTTTTCTTTTATGTTGCTCATATCCTCCTAATGTGGTGCCAATCAACAGTCACAAACATGAACATAACATTTGAAATTAATAATTATAATACAATAAAAATTTCACTAATAGTCTTTATATACATGGTGCTATTTTTTAAATCTTCATTTAACCAAAGAAAAAGAGGCTAAGCTATATCAAATTACTGGCACAAGTGCACACAACAATGATTTCCACAGCCAGATGTCTCCTGATCTTCCGTGGCATATTAGCCCACAGCACAGTGTTATGCCTTCCAATAATTAGTGTGTGTTGCTCCAGTTTTGTTTATCATTCTTTCTCCTACTGAACCTTGAAAATTAAAGAAACAAACAAACAAACAAAAAAAATCACTCCTAGTCCCTTCACAATTCTGGGCCCTGGAGTCATTAGTAAATACGTGGTCAGATAACTTGGATTTAGCTGCACACGTTAGCTTGTTAAAAATTCTCCATCATATCTTTCACAATTTACTGCTTCGTTTGTTAAACTATTAGTCCCCTAGTAAATTCAATCATATACTCTTAACCAACCACATTCTTCAGCCCATTCCGACTGATTTTCTGGAAAAGATGTGTTTCTGAAATTACTTTCCCACAGATTGGAATATTTACTTTTTATAGGTCTTGCAATTAACATCTGTACATGAGCATTATTGTTCCATGTTTATTTTACTTTTATTGCTTTAGTAACTCAAAGGGGAGAAAAAGATAAAAATATGGTACAGAGCACGGGAGAAGCACTTGGAGAAGCAGTGACGTCAATCAGTGCTGTGCACCAGGAAATTCTTTCAAAGGTTTACCGTGATAGCATCAGAGGGTGCAGGTGAGGTGATTACCTCATTTGGGATTATCTCTGGAGAACCAGAGACTATTTTTGTAGCACCCTCTTATTCTGTAATCTTTAATGGAAAAACCTTGTTTGTCGAGAACTTCTCTGTGAGCAGCTGCAAACAATTTGCCTTTATTGATTTTATGGCTGAACCTGAGATTTTACACTGGGTTCGCACTGCGCATGGTAGCCACGCCTCCACTCTTGAGGCATTTCCATCCAATGAACTGGTTACTCACCATGCCTGTCATGTCAACTATAAATAGATTTAAATAGAACTAGACTAAAATGCATTATAATGAGTGCCGTTTTGAAATTGATTTGCAAATAATATTTAAAAATAAATTAAGGAAGTTTGAACATCGAATAAACATTTAACATGGGGGGACGGGGAGAGGGAAACATGATCTGGTATTAGGTGGGAAAGGACTGAAGCCCTGAGGGCCAGCAGAAAGAATAAAAACAGGCAACCTCCGGAGATAGGAGGTTAGGGGGAACCTTCCAGAGTGCACCAGAGACCTGGGAGGTGAGAGACTCTCAGGACTCAAAGGACTCTCAGCACCCTAGGTGAAATACCTTACAGTGGGGAGAGGGAACTTGTAGAGCCCACCTCTAACAGAAGAACAAAGGTGTCCAGGAATGGACAGGGTTGCTATCCCACAGTCAAAACTCTGACCCATCATTGTTTTTGTCTGAAAGATCTGCAGGGATGGAAAGGGAGAAGAGCCTGAGAAAAAGAAGGTCCAGCGACAGACCCAAAGTGGGATCCAGCTCAAGGGGAGGGGCCCAAGGCCTGACACCATTACTGAGGCTATGGAACTCTCACAAAAAGGAACCTATCATAACTGCCCTCTGAAAGAGTCGAAAAGCACCTGAAAGAGTCAGATGCAGATATTTGCACCCAACCAATAGACAGAAGCTGCTGACCTCTGTGGTTAAATTCTGAAGAAGCTGGGGAGGAGGGCAGCACTGTAGGAGGACCAGCAATCTCAAGTAACTAACACCCCCGCCCTGGAGAGCTGATATGTGTCCCCTAACATATACAGCAGAAGAATGCTGGGTCTGGGTTTAGTCAGATAAAATGCACCGAACCCCCAAGAGACTTGAGGGCCCTGGGAGTTTAGAGGTCTGGTGGGGTGGGGGTGGGGCGGGCAGGGACATCATAATCTACGTGGAGACACGGGGACAGGGAGCAGGTATGGGATGTGGAACAGTCGGAGGGTGGACCGGGGTAGGGAATAAAATCTGGAGCAAAACAAACAAACAAACAAACAAACAAATAAAATAAATGTGTTATTTTAAAAACAGCCTATTTTATTTATCTATTTATTTATTTTAAATTCAGAAGTTAATTCATGCTTCCTTCAGGTTTTTGTTATTTGATTTTATGGATTTATTTATTTATCTAAATAATGTATGTGAGTACACTGTCACTGTTCAGAGACACCAAAAGAGGGCATCAGGTCCCATTAGTGGTGGTTGTAAGCCTCCATGTGGTTGCTCAGAATTGAACTCAGGACCTCTTGAGCAGCAGCCATCTCTTTTAGTTTGAAGGGTGGAGGAATGGTATGGCATTGGGTGTATAATCTAACGTTGAAGAATTTTTATAAACTTTCTCATTTTGTGGGAATTTTTTATTTCCTGACGTGATCTAATGAAAGTGTTTCTAGTTGACAATTTCTTACCCAATACAACAGATGGCATTAATCATTAATTTCCCTTTCTACTAGAAATATAATTTTAATGTATATGAAGGTGCAAACCAACATGCACCTCAGTTTCCTGCTCTGACCAAGACATCGTGGGACTTTTGATGAGTTAATACGCAATGGTGTCCTGTGGAAATCATTATCTCCCTTATCTTTTTCAGGCTTTAGGTAGCCATGACCGCTACACTAACCACATCATTTATTATTTTTCTGTTCTTTTTGTAAGGTGAACATATTGTATAATTGAGGTGCATGTCTCTGTTTCCCTGCTTGTCTCCATTCAGATATTCCTTTATCAGTATTTGCCATGCAGTTCTTTTCAAAAGAAATGGATCTTTTCTGGGTCCTTTGCTGCTTCAGTTGTTTTTGTCTGCTGTTATTTTCAGAAATAATGCTTATGCAAACAAAGTTGCATGGGGGAAAAGTTTCACAGAAAGGAAGACTTTTATTTTTTTCATGGCTGTTGCCATTCAGAAAGAAAGACTGAATTCAGCTGAAATAGAAACAAGAAGCAGGAGTTATCACAGGGAAAGGGGGGCTTGACCTCCCGTCATTATTAATTGATTTTACTCAAAATAATTTTTAATCTTTTCATGAGAAGTGATAAGCTTTCCATTTCTGAGCAAGATACACGCTGAAGGACTTGGAAGCTGCAAATTTAGTATCCTATCCCTTAAGGATAAGCTGGAAGGTCTGTTTGCTCTCACATTGGTGTGCAGATTTTATATATTCCTCTAAGTTCCTGGAAAAGGACATTTCTGCGTTAGGACATTCTGTGTAACGGGCAAGATATTTTGAACATGTTTGAGTTTTAAAGGGCAGGATTGTAATTTACAATTACAGATTTTATAAAGCAAACTGTCTAAGAAAAAGGAGGTCAGGAGACTAGAGTCAGGTAAAAAACTGAGTGACTTTACTCAAATTGAGAGGAAATTCCTGATCAAAACTCATATTCGTGAATCAGGTAGAAGAATCTTCAACTGTTTTCACTTATTGAAAACATTTAATATACTAACCCAACTATTTTCATATATTATAACCATCAGGAATCTAGAAAACACTCTCAGAATCTGTATTCATTTGAAAACTGCTTATTAGTGAGGTTGACATTTAGGTCATATTATTTTTCAAAAGTAAATAAAACTAAAAGACCATGTACATTTGAAACCATTTCTTAAATTCTGAGAAACACAGTAACTCTATTTTTAGTCTGTTTATTTTTAAAATTTAAAAATTCAATAAACAGTCTAGGAATTACCACAGGTATCTGTAGAGTACTGTGGCCTCAGTAGAAAGCCTCTTTTGTTGATGTTTCAAAATTCTTTAAAAATCTCATCACCAAACTTTTGTGATACTAAAGCTACAAAGGCACAAATTCTAGAGAAAGTCCTGTATATTGTGAAGTATTTGCAATAATAGCCCAGGCTGACACTGAGAAAGACACTTGGATTCTGCTAGCAATCTCAGTGCTCTTTTTATTTTAATTTTCAACAATATTAAAATAGTTATTATGGTAACACTAAGTAATATATATATGCATATATATTTGTAGAAATTATTGTTTTAAATGTTTAAATGTGTCAGCACCCAATGTTGTTATAAAGTATACAATCTGTAGTAGGAATCTCTATAGAATAAGACCTCTATAGATCTATCAAAATTATAAGCTACTGATAGATATATCTGTCCATATTTCACCATCACTTTTGATTTGAAACTAAATTTAATGTCTCATACATATTTGAGGATCTATAATAAATGAAAAATTCTAGAAAAAAAAAAAAACCCTGTATCTTGCCGGGCGTGGTGGCGCACGCCTTTAATCCCAGCACTTGGGAGGCAGAGGCAGGAGGATTTCTGAGTTCGAGGCCAGCCTGGTCTACAAAGTGAGTTCCAGGACAGCCAGGGCTACACAGAGAAACCCTGTCTCAAAAAACAAAAAACAAACAAACAAACAAAAAACCTGCATCTAAGGTAAATTTCCTACAACTCTACTGTTGCCACCAGATATGATTCATACTTTAGCTATCTACTATTACCATTTCTTTAACTGTCATATATCCATTTGTTGTCTAGTTTTATTCACTTTGAGGTAATTGCTTCTTCTAGGAAACTGTAATTTTACTGTTTAAATATACGTATTTCTTTATGATCTGTGTTGCCACCTGAAGCCATGTTGTCTGTGGGCTGAGTTACCAACAAAGGCAATGTGGTTGTGGTCTCAGCTGCTACCTAAAATCTGTGTCTATAGGCCAGGCTGCTGCTGGTGACCATATTGGTATCTGTGGCTATTGTGGCTCTGTCAAAAGTTTTAATGTCCTTGGCCTGTGCTGCATCTGTGGTCCATGCTGCCTCAGAGTGCCATGTTTATGTCCATTCTCTGTACTACCACCAAAGACCATGCTGAGGTCTATAGAACCTGCTGAAGTTAGAGATAAGGTTGTTGTTCATAGTCTGTACTGTCACCAGAAACCATCTGGAATTCCATGGTCTGTGCTCCCACTAACTGGAAAAAGCAAAGAAGCTACATTTTCTGTGGTATTGATGATGATAGACTCAGAGGTGAGAAAAAGGGACATATACTGCTTCTATGACACTCCCTACTACCCCCACCCCCACAGAAAAGGTAACAATCTAGACAGAAAGTCATCAAAGAGAACTCTTAAAAATTGGGATAAGGATGTTGAAGTGTAGTTCTGCACAACTGATGGCTTCTGGTGGAGTGCAGGTGTGAAAGGACTCAATTTTCTTTAAGGGACAGACCACTGATAGTTTAACCAGGCTCCAGCAAGTATATGGGCAACACAAATTGGACAGGTTTTTTTTTTCTTCTTTGTTTTGTGGGGATGAGGTTGAAAGAGTGTAAGGAGGGGTCAGACTTCATAGGACTTGGAAGTGAATGAGATCATGTTGCATCACGTGATATTCACAAAAAATAAAAATATTGCATTGAAAAAAATGATTTTTCTACTTCGTTTCTATAAAGTTTTTCGTTTTCCTATATGTTATAAGATACAAGATTAAATAATGTTCAAAATGTAACTGATAATTGAAGCAAATGTGTTTAATATTTCTAGAAAACATATAATCTAATAGGAGAGAATGCTAATTAGTCTATGTTGCATATGAAATAAGCACTGAAAATGATTTCTATGGAGTTAAGATTTCTCTGTGGGACACTTTATTTGCTATGGACACAAGAGCATGTGAGAGGGTGAAAGAGCAAGGATAGAAATAAAAAGAATATTCAATTTCCAGAGGCAATAGTCCACATTGTATTGTAGTAAATCTGTCTGTGAAAGTCTTATAGTTAGGAACTTATATAAGGCAAAGCTTCATAGGACAATGTCAGATTTAAGAAAAGCTAAAATGTATAATGTTAGAATATAATATGGATTTAGAACTATCCTCTAACGATTTAATTTTGCTTTCTTTTCTTAGCTTTCAAATACTAGCTTCATGGTTATAAGTAGACAAGATAGGGGAGAATACAAAGGCAGTGCTACTGATACATGAAACTGACCATGGAATTAACTCACACATCAACTCAACAGTGGTGCATAAACACAATCCAGGATTTTTATAGTCTTTTTCAAAAGCACAATTTCAGTCATTCTTGTTCTATATTATTTTCTATAGCTTCTACAATATATTGTGTAACTTCCATGACCTCCTCCTAATTTCTTATTTTTTTAGACACCCTAACATTTACCTTCCTAAATATGAGTTGAAAAAATGAATGGTAATATTCAAGATCTAAGGTCAACACTATGTAGAGAGGAGCAGGAAGCATAACTAATATAATTTGACATTGTACAGTGGTCATATATGGGGCAGGTAGTGTCAGTCTAGAGACTGTGACTTCATATTACTCATCGGAATCCTAAGCAATTATCCACAGTGAACAACATATATAACCAGTTTTTGAATGAGAACATAACTTACAATGAAGTAGAAAATTATTTTAAATATGCTGATTTCAAAGACTCTTTTAAAGAAATTTTTACAAAGTGTGTGTGTGTGTGTGTGTGTGTGTGTGTGTGTGTGTGTGCGCGCGCGCGCGTGTGTGTGTATGCATGCATTCAGGTGACATTTCCCCATGACTAGAAAAATGTATCAGATCCCATATACGTAGTATTGTAAGCAATTGTGAGCCACCTCACATAGATGCTTGGTGCCCCACTGACTCTTCTGGAGCATAAAGTATGTGTTCTGAACCACTGAGATCTCTTTCTAGCTCTGAAGCTCACAATTCTTTTTTTTTTTTTTTTCATTTACACTTTCTTTTGAACGGTAGAAAAACAAATTTATCATGCAACACATTTGAACAGTTTCAAATATAAGCCCATAAATATAAATATATATTTTTTCACTTTTAGGTGTGTTTTATTTTTATTTTTTAGGTATTATTTTATTTACATTTCCAATGTTATCACAAAAGTTCCCCACACCCTCTCCTACCCACTCGCCCACCTATCCACTCCCACTTCTTAGCCCTGGTGTTCCCCTGAGTTTGCAAGACCAATGGGCCTCTCTTTCCACTGATGGCCAACTAGGCCATCTTCTGATACATATGCAACTAGAGACATGAGCTCTGGGGGTTACTGGTTAGTTCATATTGTTGTTCCACCTATAGCATTGCAGATGCCCCCAGCTCCTTGGGTACTTTCTCTAGCTCCTCCATTGGGGGCCCTGTGATCTAACCAATAGCTGACTGTGAGCATCCACTTCTTTGTTTGCTAGGCCCCGGCATAGCCTCACAAGAGACAGCTATATCAGGGTCCTTTCAGCAAAATCTTGCTAGTGTATGCAATGGTGTCAGCGTTTGGAGGCAGATTATGGGATGGATCCCCTGGTATGGCAGTCTCTAGATGGTCCATCCTTTCATCTCAGCTCCAAACTTTGTCTCGGTAACTCCTTCCGTGGGTGTTTTGTTCCCATTTCTAAGAAGGGGCAAAGTATTCACACTTTGGTCTTCCTTCTTCTTGAGTTTCATGTGTTTCACAAATTGTATCTTATATCTTGGTTATTCTAAGTTTCTGGGGTAATATCCACTTATCAGTGAGTACATATTGTGTGAGTTCTTTTGTGATTGGGTTACCTCACTCAGGATGATGCCCTCCAGGTCCAACCATTTGGCTAGGAATTTCATAAATCCATTGTTTTTAATAGCTGAGTAGTACTCCATTGTGTAAATGTATCACATTTTCTATATCCATTCCTCTGTTGAGGGGCATCTGGGTTCTTTCCAGCTTCTGGCTATTATAAATAAGGCTTCTATGAACATAGTGAAGCATGTGTCCTTCTTACCGGTTGGAACATCTTCTGGATATATGCCCAGGAGAGGTATTGTGGGATCCTCCAGTAGTACTATGTCCAATTTTCTGAGGAACCACCAGACTGATTTCCAGAGTGGTTGTACAGCTTGCAATCCCACCAAAAATGGAGGAGTGTGCCTCTTTCTCCACATCCTCGCCAGCATCTGCTGTCACCTGAATTTTTGATCTTAACCATTCTGACTGGTGTGAGGTGGAATTTCAGGGTTGTTTTGATTTGCATTTCCCTGATGATTAAGGATGCTGTACATTTTTTCAGGTGCTTCTCAGCCATTCGGTATTTCTCAGGTGAGAATTCTTTGTTTAGCTCTGAACCCCATTTTTAAATGGGATTATTTGATTTTCTGGAGTCTACCTTCTTGAGTTCTTTATATATATTAGATATTAATCCCCTATCTGATTTAGGAGCTGCAGACAGTGTCATTGCAGTAGTTATAGTAGCTATTCTAGAATGTTTATGATTTTCACACATTACTATAATGAGGGTATAGAACATCATTTACGGTGCTTCAAAAAATGTAATATATGCTACCACATTCAGGTTAAAGTTCATACACAAAATGTATAAATATAGCATTGGCTGTGTTGAAAATCCATAGCAAATAACAAACAAGGTAAATGGAAGTATATTAAATAGGCCCCAAGAGTAGATAATTCACTTAAAGTTATGATAAATGAGGCAGAACAGCCAATGCTATCACTCTATCATTTCCAGAATGAAATTATGAGGTCTTTTTATATCACTGTATTTAAAAGGTAATCAGTACTGGAAAGAATCATTTATTATCCCTATTACAAAATTAGATTTTCTCAACTAATGGATACATATATTCCTGTATATGTACATACATAGTACACACACACACACACATGTACACACACATGTACACACACATGTACACACACGTACACACATGTACACACATGTACACACATGTACACACACTCACACACATGTACACACACATGTGCACACACGAACACACACATGTACACACACGAACACACACATGTACACACACATGTGCACACACATGCACACACACACATGTACACACACATATACACACACACACATTTGACTAGTTGTGGTGTTTGAAGGAATTACTAGTCCAAGAGAACCTTTGCACAAATGTCCATTCTCAACAAATAGAAAATAGAAAAATAGGAATTTTCCATCAGTTTGTTTCATTCAACAACATGTGTACAGACACTGATTTGTTCTGTCACTGAACTATGAAAAGATGTAATCATCAATATAACCATGGTAGAAAGAAATAGGTGAGGTATGAATTTGATGATTTATATACTTATCAAACAAATTTAAAGTACGATAATTTTATTGTAATAAAAAAGATTGTTCCCAGTAAAAGCAGTTTAAAGTCAATAGATGACTTAACTTTAAAGAAATCCAGAGCAAGAGATTTAGCTCATGTTTTCAAGGTACTTGCTGCCAAGACTAGTGATTTATTTCAATTACAGTGACATATATCATCTCCTGCAAGTTGTCATCTGACCTTCACACACTTGTCTTAGCAAGAACATACACATATATGTCACACAACACACACACACACACACACATTACTGAATTAATTAAAATTTATAAAGAAAAATTTGAAAGTTTCTGGGTACTAATTATAAGGTCTTACACAAGGTAACAAACATTGCTACCATAATGTACTCATACATAACACGTGGACAGTATTAACTTCACCAATTAAAGTTTAGAATTACAAAAATTAAAATAATATATTGATTTGAATGAATAATGTAGTGTAGATTATCTAGCATACCAAGCATACAGTATTAGATTTTCATACTGCTGATGGTGTCAGCAAAGTAAGCATTTTCTCATTCTGGTTTTCACTTATTTCATGATTCAGTAATAACTCAAATGATCCATCCTTAATGGCTTGATAGTGCATGAATGTGGTGGTGAGGGTCAGAAAGGCCTCCATAGGCTTATATAGTTGAATGTTTGGTCCACAGTTGGTGGAACTTTTGGGGAAGGATGACGAAGTGTAGTCCTGCTAGAAGAGGTGTGTCACTAGGGGTAGATTTTGGGGTTTCAAAAGCCAACATCATTCCAGTGTTACTGTTTCAGCCCCCTGCTTGTTTGTGGATAATTATATAAGCTCTCAGCTACTGATCCAGAATGATGCCTGCCTGCCTGCAGACATGCTTCTGCTGTTATGATCTTGGAATAATCCTCTGACACTGTAAGCCCCTAAAGAATCTTTCTTCCATAGCTTAGCTTTGCTATGGTGTCTCTGCATAGCAATAAAAGAGTGATTAGGACAATATTAATCCATTTTCCAGTTTCCTATTAATATAATTTTATTCAATTTCTATTTGCTAAAAATGTGAGAAATTATTCATTGATGCTGCTAAAATTTAATTAGTCATAATAGCGAAGAACTGATGATGAATAATTAGACCAAAGTAAAATGGATATATTAATGGTAGATCATGACATTCATACCTAATTTTCTCTGAGAAGAATATTTATGTTGTTTTACATATTTTTGATAATTGCTAAGGCTTGTATTTTTGCTTTTATTTGTGGTCATTATACAATGTTATAAAAGTTATTAAATATTTTTATCATTTTATTTTCTTTCATGTTTGATTTTCAAGGGAACAGATTTTTTTCAAATCAATATTTCTATTTGTACTAATATTAAAAGAAATAAACTGCATTGTAAAACAGACTTCTGAAAAGCAAAACACACATGGAACTTCAGGTTCATATTTTTAAAATGATCTTTGCTACTACTGGTGCAATTCACTGAATGAGTAGGAAGATGGCAAAAAGTAAAATATAAGTGAAGACTGAGTAATATAACGTCTTTTTAAGACCTTTAAATGTAAACAAATAACATCATTATTTGTGTTTTAAAGACTGGAGAAGTGAGAGTTGGAAGACATTCTCAAGTGAATACTAATTTTTCAGGACAGCATATACTATAAAAATTCCCATTTCAAAAGAAAAACAGAAAGATATAGACTTTAATTAGTAAATGTCACATTGATAAATAGATTTAAAAAACAAAATATTATCCCTGACACGCTAATATATTTCACTCTTATCAGTCTACTTTCATACAGAAAGGGGAACAGTTTTATTTGTTGTCAATAACTCATATAGTTTATGTATATAAGTATTTTAAAAAGTAAATATGTAAGTGTCATTTTTACTTTTTCAGATGCTGGGATGAGATAAAAGTATCTGTGCTGTGCAAATACGTAGCTTAGGCTGAGTCCAGAGTGTTTCTTTCTTTGTTTTATCTGTCTCTAGGCCTAGGCCTGGAAGTTTCTAACCTCCTTACAATCTAATCTTCCAAGGTACCTGATACAATCTGGCTTCTCTTGGCTTCTGACAAAATTGCTCTGCTTGCCCTTACACTTACATTGGCAATATATTCTAATCTTCTGGCTCCTTCTTATTTGCTGGCTTATTCTGTTTTTACCAGTGTCTTGCTTGTTCTCTCTGCAATCTGTTTCTGTAAAATTGTCCAGGGAAAACTTCCGTACACATCACCACCACCACCACCACCACCACCATTACTATCTAGGTTAGCATGTTCTCTCTCCCTGCCCTATTCTTAAAGAGCCTCTCTTTCCTTTGTTATTTTCATGTTGGTTGTATCCTATGACTGTTTTTGTCAAATCTTCCTCCGATTCATTACTTTGTCTGCCTCTTAGGAGTCACTTTCTAGCCTGACTGATTATTTCTAAAAACTAGCCTTACCATCATTGTCAAGGATTAAACAAGTGTACTAATGGCACGTATACATTACAGCCAGATCATATAAACCTAGAAGGTCTTTTGATATGTTCCCTTGCCAGAGCAGCTATGCTGCTGGATTTAAATTTCCCTACACAAATGCACAGCTAATTAGAAAAAATATGGCTATTCCTATTTTCACAACAAAAATATGTAATATTATTAGTCTTTTATTAAAATTTCTCTGAAAGTATGCCAATGACATTCTCAATCAAGTTTAATTGTTATATTTACCCTACAAAATAATCCCAAGTTTCTTAAATATACAAGACAGGTATGACACTTCTAAATATGAGAACTCAGTCTAAATATTACTAAAATATTACTATTAAATGTTTTTTAAAACACAACTTATATTGTAGATTACATTGACTGATTTCCATATATTAAACTATCTCAGTATCTTGGGGTGAAGCTGACTTAATCATGTTGAATGAACATTTTGATGTGTTCTTGGATTTGATTTGCTAGCCCTGAGCTTGATTTTTTTCCTGCCTTCTACTCCTCTTGGGTGTGTTTGCTTCTTTTTGTTCTAGAGCTTTCATATGTGCTGTTAAGTTGCCAGTGTAGGAGATCTACCCTTTCTTTATGAAAGCACCCAGTGATAGGAATTTTTCTCTTAGCACTGCTTTCTTTGAGTCCCATAAGTTTGACTATGCTGTCTTCATTTTTGCTAAATTCTAGGAAGTCTTTAATTTCTCTCTTTATGTCTTCTCTGACCAAATTATCACTGAGTAGATATCTGTGCACTTTTCATGTATACATGGCCTTTCCTTGTTTTTGTTGTTATTGAAGACCATCATTAGTCTATGGTGATCTGATAGGATGCATAGGATTGTTTCATTCTTGTATTTGTTGAGAATTGTTTTGTTTCTGTTTATATAATCCATTTTGGAGAAGATACCGTAAGGTGCTGCGAAGAAGGTATATTCTTTTGTTTTAAGGCCAAATGTTCTGTAGATATTTGTTAAGTCCACCTGGTTCATAACTTCTGTTAGTTTCACTGGGCTTCTGTTTAGTTTCTGTTTCCATGATCTGTCCATTGGGTGTTGAAGGCTCTCACTATTATTGTGTGAAGTTCTTTTGAATTTTAGTAAAGTTTCTTTTATGAATGTGGGTGTCCTTGCATTTGGGTCATAGATCTTCAGAAATAAGAGATCATCTTGATGGATTTTTTTCCTTTTATGAGTATAAATTGTCCTTCCCCATTTCTTTTAATAACGTTTGGTAGAGAGGCTATTTTATTGAACATTAGAATGGCTAGTCTAGCTTATTTCTTGGGACCATTTGCTTGGGAAAAAATGTCCAGAATTTTAGTTTGAGGTAATGTCTGATTTTTGTCACTGATTTGTCTTTCCCGTATGAAGCAATATGCTAGGTCCTGGTTTCATATCCAGTCTGTTATCCTATATCATTTTGTTGGGTAATTGGGTCCATTGATGTTGAGAGATATTAAAAAACAATGATTGTTGGTTGGTTGGTTTTGTTATTCCAAGGTGTATTATGTTTGTGAGGTTCTCTTCTTTTGGTTTGTTGTGAGGTTATTAATTTCTTGGTTGTTCTTGGTTGTAATTTCCCTCCTTAGGTTAGAGATTCCTTTCTATGATCCTCTGTAGGTCTAGATTAGTGGAAAGATTTTTTTTTTTTAAATTTGGTTTTGTCATGGAATAGCTTGTTTTTTCCATCTATGGTGATTGAGAATTTTAGTGTGTATAGTAGCCTAGGCGGCATTTGAGTTTTCTAAGGATGTGTAAGACATTTGTCCAAGATTGTCTGGCTTTCAGAGTGTCTGTTGAGAAGTCTGGTGTCTGTTAGGCCTGCCTTTAAATGTTACATGATCTTTATTCCGCTTACAGCTTCCAATATTCTTTCATTGTCCTGTGCATTTGGTGTTTTGATTATTATATGACTGGAGGAATTCTTTTACTGATCCGATCTATTTGGCATTCTGTGGGCTTTTGTACATTTATGGACATCTTTGTTTAGGTTGGGAAGTTTTCTTCTATAATTTCAATGAAGATGTTTACTGACCCTTTGAAATGGGAATCTTTACTCTTTTCTATACCTATGATTCTATGATTCTTAGGTTTGGTCTTTTCACTGTGACTTAAGTTCGTGGATGTTTTAAGCTGTTTTTGTTTTGTTTTGTTTTGTTTTTTGTTTTTTCTTTCACTGTTCTGTCAATATCTTCTATGGTATCTTCTATACCTGAGGTATCTTCTATCTCTTGTATTCTGTTGCTTATACTTGCACCTGTAACTTCTGGTCTCTTTCCTGCACCTCCAGAGTCTCTTGCCTTTGTGGTTTCTTTATTGTTTAGATTTTTAGATCCTGGATAGTTTTGTTCAATCCCTTCACCTGTTTGATTGTGTTTCCCTGTATTTCTTTAATGGATTTATGTATTTCTTCTTTAAGGGTTTGTACCTATTTATTTGCATTCTCCTGTATTTCTTTAGGAAGTTATTTATGTTTCCTCTCTTTGTGCCCAAATAATCTTCCAGATTGTTCCACAATGTTCTCCCAGTAGTCATCTTTTCACCAACTGATGGACATTTATGGTTGTTTCTGCTTTTGCTTTTGTGAGTAATGTTACTAGCAACATGTGTATATAAGTTTGTGTGTTGGGGAGATATCAAGGAGTACAGTCACTGGAACACATGTTGCTCTGTGCCTGGCCTTTCAGGGAAATAGTAAACTATATTTCCAAATGGCTGCAGCATTTTGCCTTGAAATGTTCTGATTCTAATTTAGCCACACCCTTGTTACCATTTGTGAATCTTAGTCACCCTAGTGGGTGTGTGCTTTGATACAATGTGAAAACAGTGTTCCCCAAAGGTCCCTGTATTAACTTGTCCCCAAGACTCTTCTGCAGTGAACATGTTTTGGCCTTTTGGGACATGGAACTTTGTAAGAGGTTCTTTGGTCATTAGTGGTATGTCCTTGAAGCAATTATGGGACTGGGCCTGTCCTGTCTCTAGCTCTGCTTGTAGCTTGTAAGATGAATGGTTTTCTCTGCCTTGCATTTAAGGTTCTCTATCATTTCCATGAGATGGGATTTTAGGTCAGAATCTTGTTTTTCAGATGTGTTAGGGTATCCAGGGCTTCCTGTGTTGGGAGAACTGGGTATTGATGGTGCCATTTGGCACCATCTGAATGAAATTGGTTTCATTCCTACACCTGATAACTTCAGCAAAATGGATGGATATAGAATTACCTCAAATAAATCAGTAGCCTTTCTATGGACAAAGGATAAATGAACTTAAAAAGAAATTAGAGAAATAACACCGTTCACAATAGTCACAAATAATATATCTTGTGACTCTAACCAAACAAGTGTAATATCTTTATGACAAGAACTTTAAGTCTCTGAAGAAAGAAATCCAAAAAGACCTTAGAAGATCTCCCATGCTCATGGATAAGTAGGATTAACAGAAAAAATGGCCATCTTACCAAAAGGAATCTACATCAAAATTCCAACTCAATTCTTCACAGAGAAGAAAGAGCAATTCTCAACTTCATCTGCATGACAAAAACTCAGGATATCAAAAACTATTCTCAACAATAAAAGAAATTTTGAGAGAATCTCCATACCTGACTTCAAGCTATACTACAGAGCAAAAGTGATCAATTCATGGTATTGGTACAGAGACAGACAGATTGATCAGTGGAATAGAATTGAAGACCCAGAAATAAACCCACATACCTATGGTCACTCGATCTTAGAGAGAGAATCCAAAGCTATGGAGTGGAAAAAAAAAGCGTTTTCAACAAATGCTGCTGGTTTAATTGGAGGTCTGCATGTAGAAGAATGAAAATTGATCCATTTGTTTTTCCCTGTATAATCTCAAGTCCAAGTGGATCATGAATCTTCAGGTAAAACCAGATACACTAAATCTAATAAAATAGAAAAGAGCCTTGAACACATGAGCACAGGGGAGTAATTTCTGAATAGAACAGCAATGGCTCAACTTCTAAGATCAACAATCAACCAATAAATGGGACCTCATGAAACTGAAAAGTTTTTTGTAAGACAAAGGACACTGTCAATAGGATGAAAAGGCAGCCTACTGATTGAGAGAAGATACACCTGATAGAGGGCTAATATCCAAAATATAAAAAACACTCAGGAAGTTCAGAAAACCAAATAATCCATTTAAATATAGGGTACAGAGATAAACAAATAATACTCAACTGGGGAATCTCAAATGGCTGAGGAGCACCTAAATAAATTTTCAACACCCTTGGTCATCAGAGGGATGCAAATCAGTATGACCCTGAGATTCTACCTTACACCAATGAGAATGACAAATATTAAAAACTCAGGAGACTAGGATCAAAAATTCAGTGACTAGGATGTAGAGAAAGAAAAACCCTCCTCCATTGCTGGTGGGATTACAAACTGGTACAACCACTCTGGAAATCAATCTGACAGTTCCTCAGAAAATAGTTTACCTTAAGGTCCAGCTATACTGTTACTGGGCATATACCCAAAAGACGCTCCATCATATCACAAGGACATATGTTCCACTATGTTCATAACAGTTTTATTTATAATAGTCGGATGGTAGAAACAACCCAGATGTTCCTCAATGGAAAATGGATACAGAAAATGTGATACATTTACACAATGTCATACTACTGAGCTATTAAAAAAAAAAAGGAGTTCATGAATTTTACAGGGAAATGGATGGAAGTAGAAAATATCATTCTGAGTGAGGTAACCTAAACACAAAAGGACATATATGGTATGTACTCACTGATAAGTGGATATTAGCTCAAAAGCTCAGAACATCTATAATACAACTCACAGACCATATGAAGCTTAACAAGAAGGAAAACCAAATTGGATGCTTTAATCCTACTTTGAAGAGGAAACAAAATAATCACAGAAGATAGAGGGAGGGTGAGATCTGGGTGAAAGAGGGAAAAGGGGTCATAATATCAGGTATGGGAAGAGATAGCAGTCAAGGGGGCCAGGCAAATGGATAGAAATATTTAGTAGTGGGTAATGGGGAAAAGGGGGAAGAACTAGAAAGTCCCAGACATCAGGAATGTGAAAGCAGATTCAGTGAAAGGAAGGTAGAAGCAAGATATGTGCAGGGGATATGGAGAATGACTGAGAGGGAAGACGAAAAGTAAAAATAAATATACAGATGATAAGTAGATATAAAGGAAAAAAGGTGTACATGTGTGTTGCAGTAAATCTCCATCCCAAATATTCCCCGGCAATGAAAACACAACTCAATTAATATGAATACATGCTATATGCCTAGACTGGGCAGATCTACCACTACGCTAGCATCTTCCACATCTACATTCCACATCCCTTGGAACTGTGATTTCTCCAGGCCATGTGCTTCTGCTCTGCTTTTCTTCTTCATCCTGCTCTGCATCCTATCCCTCTTCCATTTTCTCCTTCTCTCTCTCTACCTTCTGCTCCACCTTCCCTTTATCTGTCCAATCATCAGCTCTCCTTTATTTTACAGATTAAGGTGGGAAGCAAGTTTACAGGAAATCAGCTGAGTGCTGACTCATTCCTTGTTCAAAAGCACTCACAGGAGAAGGGAATTAATATCAAATATAATTAGCCCCAGGGCTATCCCACAACACATGTGTCTGTGAAATGCCAGAAAGACTTCCATTAGTTTACATACTAACATAAAAATCAAAAAAATCTGGCTAAACCATTCATTTGCCAAATTACTCAAGAGCAATTTTAAAGATAAATTATGAACTTATAGTTTGTATAAATGAAAAAAAAACTAATTCTTCCTTCTCTAAAGAATCTTTTCTAAAAAAGATTTTAAAAACACAAATAGAAGCAGATTCTATTTTTACACCTCTCTCTCTCTCTCTCTCTCTCTCTCTCTCTCTCTCTCTCTCTCTCTCTCTCTCTCTCGTGTGTCTGTGTGGGTTGTGTTATACTTAACATAGCATAATTATATTTTACAAAGCAAATATATTTCATAGTTGTTTCAAATATATTTCATAGTTGTTGTTATGAAAAGAGTATATTTCTAAAACCAGGTACATTGGTGCAATTTGCAATCTCAGCATTTAGGAGGAGAAACCAGGAGCATCAGTAGGTCAAGGATACTCTTGACTGTATAGTACCTTTTTTTCTTTTCTCTTCTTTTTTTTTTCTTTTCTTTTTTTTAGTTTTTTAAAAGTATTTTAAAGATTTATTTATTTATTTATTATTTATTTTTACATTCTTTTTTAATTCAATATTTTCTTTATTTACATTTCAAATGCCATTCCGAAAGTTCCCTATACCCTTCCCCGCCCTGCTCCCCTACCCACCCACTCCCACTTTTTGGTCCTGGCATTCCCTTGTACTGAGGCATATAAAGTTTGCAAGACCAAGGGGCCTTTCTTCCCAATGATGGCCGACTAGGCCATCTTCTGCTACATATGCAGCTAGAGACAAGAGCTCTGGGGGTACTGGTTAGTTCATATTGTTGTTCCACCTATAGGGTTGCAGACCTCTTCAGCTCCTTGGGTACTTTCTCTAGCTCCTACTATACAGTACTTTCAAGGCCAGCCTTGAACATATGAGACTGTAGAACACAAATCCACACACCCACACATCCACACACCTATTCCCCCCACACACACACACACACTCACACACACACTCATAAACACACCCACATACAGATACACACACACACACACACACACATACACACAGAGATATTGAGAAAACTGTCTTGCACATGTACTCTTTCCTCCACTTACTCTCTTATTCCTCTCTTCATTTTTCCCTTTCTATAGATCCTTTCTCCTCCTCTTCCCACTTCCCCTCCTCCTCCTCTCTCTCCTCCTCCTCCCCCTTCCCCCCACTATCTTCTTCTTTATTTAAAAACAAAGCCTCACCCTCTGCTCTCCTATGTTAGATTCCAGAGTTCCGAGTTTGCAGGTATATGTCACAGAAAATTCACATATTCCAGCTTCCAATGCAATATAAATATCCTTGAAAAACCAAAACCATGACAAGAAACCATGAAAATATTTTTTATTGAGCACAACCATAATCATAGTCTTTTAATAGGGGTGTGGTAGACTCAATCTCATTAATGAGACATGGTAGCTAGAAGCAACAAAATGTTGACTTTTATTACTTTAAGTGTTCTTCAGGGAAATAATTTATAAGTCAGTACGAAACCTAAGAAAGGAAAAATTTTACAGGATCAAGAGAAATCCTATTTCTTTATAATAAAGAGTATTTGTCAATCAGTATGATAGAAAGGTGACTAAAGTGAAAGATGAAATGGATGGATCTGGAGGATATCATCTGGAGTGAGGTAACCCAATCACAAAAGAACTCATATGATATGCACTCACTGATAAGTGGGTATTAGCCCAGAAACTTAGAATACCCAAGATACAATTTGCAAAACATATGAAACTCAAGAAGAAGGAAGACCAAAGTGTGGATATTTCGTTCCTCCTTAGAATGGATATTTAGAATATTTTGCTGAAAGGACCCTGATATAGCTGTCTCTTGTGAGACTATACCAGTGCCTGGAAAATACAGAAGTGGATGCTCACAGTCATCTATTGGATGGAACACAGGGCTCCCAGTGGAGGAGCTAGAGAAAGTACCCAAGGAGCTGAAGGGGTCTGCAACCCTATAGGAGGAACAACAATATGAACTAACCAGTACCCCCAGAGCTCTTTTCTCTAGCGGTATATGTAGTAGAAGATGGCCTATTTGGCCATCATTGGGAGGAGAGGGCCTTGGTCTTGCAAAGATCATATGCTGCAGTACAGGGGAATGCCAGGGCCAGGAAGCAGAATTGGGTGGGTTGGGGAGCAGGGCAGGGGGGAGGATATAGGGGACTTTAGGGATAGCATTTGAAATGTAAATGAAGAAAATATCGAATAAAAGAATGTTTTTGGAAAAAAAAAAGAAAATAGGCAGGACCTAATGAAATACAAACAAAACAGATGAGGAGAAATTGGTTTTCCACCTTTTATTTTGTCATGGATTAAAACTATGGGACAATATCATGTAAGTGAGGGTAGAAGATAACAACAATTGCATGCATTGCTATGGAAGTGGAAATGGGCCAACACTGTTGGAGAGCAACATAGAAATACAAAAATGCACACACATGCAGGCCTTTTCTATATGGTTGTGTAAAATGCATTTAAGCATATATAAATTATTATGTCAGCTATGACAATTGATGGCAGAAAAAATAGTATGGATCCATTCACCTGGCATTATGTTAGGACTGAGTGGTATACATAAAAATATGAAGTTATAAAAAACCGTGAAAGCGATGGAAAATAAACTTTATTTTTTTTAAAGAAAATCAATGCAGTCGTGCTAGGTCTACTTTTGTGAATGTTCCATAGCGTCAGTAATATTGTCAGGGCTTGGGAATGCCCCTTGAGCTGGATCCCACTTTGGGCCTGTTGCTAGACCTTCTTTTCCTCAGGCTCCTCTTCATTTCTATTCCTGCAGTTCTTTCAGACAGGAACAATTATGAGTCAGAATTTTGACTGTGGGATGGCGACCCTCTTCTCTCATTTGATGCCCTGTCTTTCTGTTGGAGGTGGGCTCTATAATTTCCCTCTCCCTACTGTCCAGAATCTCATCTAAGGTCCCTTTGAGTCCTGAGAGATTTTTCACCTCCCAGGTCTCTGGTGCATCCTGGAGGGTCCCCCAACCTCCTACCTACAGAGTTTGCCTGTTTCCATTCTTTCTGCTGGCCCCCAGAGCTTCAGTCCTTTTCCCTCACTCAACACCAGATCAGGTTCCCCTCTCCACATCCCCCACCTTGTCCATTTTCCCTCCCAGGTTCCTCCCTCCCTCCCCACTTGTGATTGCTTTCTTCTCCCTCCCAAGTAGGAATGAGACATCCTCACTTGGACCCTTCATCTTGTTGACCTTTTTGAGTTCTGTGGACTGTATCTTGGGTATTCTGTACTTTTTTTTTGGGGGGGGCTAATATTCACTTATTATGAGTACATACCATGCATGTCCTTTGGGGTCTTATTCAGGATGATATTTTCTAGTTCCATCCATTTGCCTGCAAAACTCAGGATATCATCATTCTTAATAACTAAGTAGTATTCTATTGTGTAAATGAACCACATTTTCTGTATCTGTTCTTCTGTCTTAGGACATCAGAGTTGTTTCCAGCTTCTGGCTATCACAGATAAGACTGCTATGAACCTAGCATGACCACACTCTGGAAGACCTAACAAGCAGGTGAAAGACTCAGATGCAGATATTTGCACCCAACCAATGAGTGGACAGAAGCAGCTGACCCCTGTGGTTGAATTAGGGAAAGGCTAAAAGAAGCTGAGGAGGAGGGCGACCCTGTAGGAGTCTCCATTAACCTGGATCCCAGAAATCTCTCAAACACTGAACCACCTACCAGGCAGCATGCACCATCTGATATGAAGCCCCCAACACATATACAGCAGAGGACTGCTGGGTCTAAGCTCAATCAGGGATGATACACCTAACCCTCAAGAGGTTGGAGGCCCCAGAAAGTTTAGAGGTCACATGGGGTGGAGCTTGGAAGTGGAGACATCCTTGTGGAGACAGGGGTTGGGGAGGAGGTAAGGGATGTGAAACAGATGGAGGATTGCCCAGCTTGGGGGGGGGGGTCAAATCCAGAGCGTAAAAACTTAAAGGAAGAGAGAGAGAAAGAGAGAGAAAGAGAGGAGAAAGAAAACCAATAAATCTTAGAGATGTACTCAAGATAGAGAGAGCCTCTACTCCATTGTTAATAATGCCAAAATAATAATACCATGTTTCACTGTTAGGTTTGTTTTAGAAGTTTTTCAAATCTAATGGCACTTTCTCCCTTTCCTTTCCTCTCAGTCCCTCTGACCTACCTACTCTCTGATGACCTCCATCCATTCCTTCATATTTCTCTTCAGAACAGGGGAGGCCTCTTATGGATATCAATCAAACATGGCATATCAAGTTCTGTAACACTAGGCATCTTCCCTTATATTAAGGCTGGAAGAGGCAAGCCAGTATGAGGAAAAGGGTTCTAAAGTCCAGCCAAAGTGTCAGAGACAGCCTGTGCCCTCACTGTTAGGAGTCCCACCAGAAGACCAAGCTACACAACTGTAACATATATACAGAAGGCCCATTTCAGTCCCATGTAGGCTCCCTAGTTGCCATATCTGTCCCTGTGAGCCCCTAGGAGATAGGGTTAATGGATTCTGTGGGTTTTCTTGCTTTGTCCTTGACCCCTCTGGCTCCTGTAGAATTCTCAGAGTTTTACCTAATGTTTGGTTGTGATCCTCAATCTATTTCCATGCGTTGCTGCATGAAGCTTTTCTGACTAAAAATATTTTTAAAATATAGCAGAATGTCATTAAACATCATTTCATTGGCTTTATTTTTATGCATGTTTTGTTCTATCCTAGGTCTCTGGGATATCCAGCCTATGGGTCCTGGCTCTCCAGACAATTTCAGAAGTGGACTCCCTCTAGTTGCATGTATCTCAGGCTGGACCAGTCATTGGTTGATCACTCCACAATGTCTGTGCCACCTTTCTCGGCAATCTTTTTCTCTGTTATTTTTAATGTTTCTATTTTAACATTATAAGCATTATTGAAATGAATATCTTTGCGTCAAAGTCGGAGGAGAATTTGTAGATACAGACATTATATTTATACATGTAATCTTCAATTTACTTCAAGCTATTAGAAGAGGTTCTCTATCTAAAGGAAGATACATAGCTTTGTATTTTTTTTAATAGAAAGAGGGTTTGTGTAACAATACAAACACAAATTATTGCTTATAAAATGAAACAATGATACTGGTTGCCTCTGAGAGTGGATGTTAAAGAGTTAGTGTGGTAACGAAAGACTTATTGAGTTATACGATTCCACTTTTTAACAGCTTTCCATATTTTCCATACATTACATTACTTATTTCAACGAAGACATGCAATAATTAAAAGAACAATGAACATTTTTGAGCAGGAATAAAATGATGGAAGACATATTATAATTTAAGAATTTTAAGACTATTCTTTTGGGCTGTGAATATTAAACCTTTCTCCATAGCTTTAAAGAGTACTTTTCAATGTTTTGATCTTCTATGGAAATACAATGTTTCAGAGCAAAGGGATTTTTGACTTTGAAGTTCCACACTCAGTGTACAAATCACAGCTCTGTTGAAGTTATATGATCTCTGGAAAAATTGTTTAATTTCTACCTTCACTGTATCCTCTTTAGTTATCTACAATTATATATATATATATATATATATATATATATATATATATATATATATATATATATGAAAAAGATGAATCAAATTGTGTAAAGTTCTTAGCAGCCTGTGAAAATTTTGCACAATTCACCATGGATATGAAAAGGTTTTAAGACATCAAACTTTTACTTTGCTATTCACCTTTTCCCATTTGTCTATGTGGGTCTTCACAGTAAAGACAGTTTAGCCTTGTGGCTGAGTTTTAACAGCTTAGAAAAATCACATCCTCTAATCAAAATGGCTTCCTTTCCTGGAAATAGAGCTAACAGAAAAACAATTCAAAGTTGACTAGAGTATCAACACAACTTCCTCATTTTCATACAGCAAGTCACATTTTTTTTATACTTCATGTAATCTCCTTGTCAGCAATTTATCATTTTAAACAGCAACTTACATTATTTTACTATGATACAAAAATTTGTTAGAAACTTACATATGGTTCATTGTGCTATTTAGATACTGATCCCACAACATATCAAGCTAAGTTTTAACAGTATGTTGTAACTTTGGAAAAGCGTTAAAGTTACAACCTGGCAGAGTTAGATGAAAAGAATAATACAGCATTTCACATGTTTTATATTGTTTCACTTCTTCACTTCTTTATAAATGTGTGTTGTAGCTTTCAGTCTTAACAATAAATAAGAAAATGATAGCAAATATATTCCTTTATATACACAAGGATGTAGGATTAATAGTTGCACATACAAAGAGAATATCTATCTATCTATCTATCTATCTATCTATCTATCTATCTATCTATCTATCTATCTACCTATCTATCTAACTATCTATCTATCTTCTGAAAACAGATTCTTCTCTCATACAATACACCCTGACCAGTTTTCCTCCTTTCATTCCTCCCAGTTCCCCACCTTTGAAGTCCTCTTCCCTTGGGTTACCCTTCAGAAAAGAGCAGGCCTCCAAAAGACAACAAGCAAGCATAATAAACAGAACACAGGACAAGGAAAAGACCTTATATCAAGGTTGAATCCCAGTAACAGAAAAAGTCAGAAGAGCAATCCAAAGAGTTGGAAACACACCTGCTCCTACTATTGGTAGTCTCACAATAAAAGCAAATTAATAACCCTAACATATATACAGGAGACATGTTAAAGACCCATATAGACCCTGTGCTTTCCTCTGTGAGTCTCTGTGAGCTCATATGTACTCTGCTTAATTGATTCAATAGGTCAAGTTCCCCTTGTGTCCTTCATACAGTTTGGATTGTATAGTATTTCCTCCCTCTATTCCACAGGGTTTCCCATCTCCAAGGGGAGGGCACCAGAGAAGACCCCCTAATTTACACATTTTACATAATGTATGGCTACTTCTCTAATGATGACTGGGCAAGGCAAAGATTATGAATATAGCAGAATATCATTAGAACTCATTTCATCATTTTGTTTGTTTGCTGGTAAAATTTGGTTTTCCCTAGGACTCAAGGTTTCATGGATATCCAGTCTCTGGTTCCTGGAAATCCATATGGTGTTGGATATGGGCTAGCTCTACAGCTGTGAGCCTCAAGTTAAACCAGATATTCTGAGGGCCATTCTCACAAGTTCTGTGCAACCATTGCTGAAGCATACCTTTCTGGCTGGGTAGATTTATGTCGAGGGTTTTGTGGCTGAGTTGGTGACCAGGTTTATCTTTCTTCTCCTAGCAAATAGAACTTAGGGACAAAGGATTCATACAGGCATAGGTCAATCTCTGTACATTCAGTTAGCTGTGAGAATGTTTTCTTCTGCAATGAAGTCCATATGTCAGTCATTCGAGGGTGACCGTCTGTCTTAGTACCAGCCTGTGTTATTTAGGGATCTTCACAAGATCTCCTTGGCCAATGGAATGTAACTCAGTTCCACACCGGAAGCATTTCCTAACTACAAACGTTCATTCAGAGTGCTCTCTGGATCTTATAAATGCCAGGAAGTTTCCATTGCACTAGGTTTCCACATAGTCCACTTAAAGCTCCATTGTCAGAGCTCAAGCTGTGTTTCCTCACACATTGTCTCTGCATCCCGTCCTCTTCACGTAATACCTCCTGATCCTGTCTCAAACTGCTCCTGGTCCTCCATAAAAATCTGCTTTATTTCCCCTTTCCAGGGACGACCATATGCCCCTCCTAGACACCCTCCTCTCTACAGAACCCCTGTACATTTCTAAATTATAATTTACTTCACAGATAATATCTACTTATCAATGAATACATACCACATTGGTTTTGCTGTGTTTGTGTTACCTCCCTCTGGATGAGTTTTTCTCATTGCAGTCTTTAGCCTAGAAATTTCATAATGTCATTTTTTAAACCCTAGCTGAATAATACTTCATTGTGTAAATGTACCACGTTTTATTTATTCATTCTTCAATTGAGGGACAACTATTTTTTTTTTCAGTTTTGGGGCTATTGTGAACAAAGTCCTGGGATGGAACTTCCTCTGGGTATATGCCGAAGACTGGTATAGCAAAATGTTAAGGTAGATTGACTCTGAGTTTTCTGAGGAACGATTGTATTGTTTTTCACAGTGACTGTACAAGTTTGAACTTCTGCCAGCAATAGAGGAGTGTTCCTCTTATTTCATATCCTTACAAGCATGAGCTATCTCTTGTGTTATTGATCTTAACCATTGTAACATGTGGAAGATGCAATCTCAAAATAGTTTTGATTTGCATTTTCTTAATGGCTGAGGGTGTTGAACATCGAAACATATGTGTTTCTCAGCCATTTGAGATTCCTCTATTGAGAATTCTCTGTTTAGAATTCTATTTTTATTTATTTTTGATAGTTTCTTGAGCTCCTCATATATTTTGAATATTATATCTCATATCTCTTGAATATGTAGATGGTAAAAAAAATCCCATTTTACAGGGTGTTGCTTTATCTGATTGATGCTATCCTTTGCATCCCAAAGCTTTTCAATTCCATGAGGTCCCATTTATTAATTGTTAATCTTAGTGCCTGCACTATTGGTGTTCAGTTCAGAAATTTTCTTTCTTTACCAATGTGTTCAAGGCTATTCTCCACTTTATTTTCTATCAGGTTCAGTGTGCTATGCTTTGTTTTGAGGATAGCAATTTGAAACAACAAAATCCTTAAATTTTGTTTTGTTTTGTTATGTCCATGTATAGCTTTGGAGGGAACTTTTAGAAGACCTGAACATCATAAGCTGAGCTAAAACCATGATTGATACTGAGTGCTGAGTCTTCCCATAAGAACAACTTTGAGTGGATATAGATTTAAGAAACTATTTCAGAAGGGAAGCAGCACGTTTGAACTTTAAAGGTGTTTATTTATGTCCTACAGAATATCCCAAAGCAGCACCCTAAACCTGCCTACAGCTAATGCCTGAAATTTGTGAATATGGCAAAAAGGATTTAGCAGCTCTAATGTTTAACTGGGATGTTAGCTTTGATTATTTTGGTCTAACCAATCTAATAGAACAAAATCTTTATAAATTTTTTTTTCTCTTTCTTCAGTAAAAGACAGTAGTTACAGGAGAAAAAGGCAAGGAGTAAATTGGCAAATCTGACAGTGGAGACCTGAGAAGTATCTATCTACGTGTCATTTCTTGCTCTGTGATGTACAAGGCCATGCGTATTATATAGTGGATGAGATGGACCCTATCTGAAAGGAATTTAAACTACAAGAGGCCCCTAACAACAGCCTAAATGACCTTCAGAGTACATTCTGAGCTTCAACTGGGGGATGGAGAGAGTTGATCTGTGAGCCTTAGAGAGCAAAGGAAGCCTCCCTGTGTGCAGAGCTCTATCCTACAACAACTGTAAGACAGCAAATTGGTGCCATTATCAACTAGTAGGTGTGCAGTTTGTTACAGTAACAATTAAATATTATTCAGGCACCTGACATGAATTTTCTCATTCATGGAGACTCTAGTAATAAGTGCATGGGCAGGATATTTGGAGAGTACTGAAAAGAAGAACAAATCTTTAAAAAATCATACAGAGAAGAATGAAACATTCTGACAAGCTATTAATTGCTCATCCTCTTTCTCTCAAGCTCATGAAATTGTGTAAATCTCCAAAAACTAAAATATTTCAAAGAACCTTTATTAAAAGCTCAAATTTCTAAACATCAGGTACAGAAATTTATTTACAAGTAAAAAGTCAAGCCTTGTTTTGCTTCTGGTATGAATTCAGTGTGTTTCCAAATCACATTTCACAAAGTAATCCTATTTACTCAGAATTTCCTTGTGTCCATATGTGTGATCTAGTATCTGTCATCTCTATGGATCTGTGTTTGATTTTGTTCTGACCAAGCTACTATGCTCATGGCGTTTCTATGGAAAATGCTACACACACACACACACAGCAGAGGGAGGGTTGGGCGAATGATAGAGAGGAAGGGAAAGGGAGGGAGAAAGACAGACAGACTGAGGGACCTTTAGAGAGACAGGGAGAAACAAAAGAGTACCAATCCATGTCATTTGAGGCTGTCTATTTGCAGAAAATACTACAGGTGAACCAAGCTTAAACTGTTAGGATTCATAGTTACAGTAAGGTGGAGCCTTGCAGATGAACCAATGACATCAGCAAGAAAGCTGGTTTTGGAAGAAACTGTTGGTGCTGACTCTTCTGATTGTAGCTCCTCCAGGCTCACTGACTACTCTGAGTCCACTGGAGCAATCTTGCCTATTAGAAAAAGCTCTTCTAGTAGTATAGAGCTTTCATCTAAAATCCCACTCTGCAGATGTTGTAAAGATTCTCTTTTTAAAATTTTAATATTTTTATTAGATATTTTCTTTATATACATTTCAAATGCTATCCTGAAAGTTCCCTATACCCGCCCTCTGCCCTGCTCCCCTACCCATCCCGGTCTGGGAGTTCCTGTGACTAACTTTAAGGTGAGTTTTCACGTGTATGCTTCTTGAGTGTATGTGTCTACTTAATGGTTACTTTTCCTTGGGTTTACAGCATGAGATCAGAGTCATGGCAGTCCCTGTGTATGCATGTTTAGATTCATCTGCAAAAGCTGTATGGAAACATGAACTCCTTTGCTCTAAATTGTTTGACCCAATTATTTGAAGCACAATGAGTCTGCAGCATTCCAAGCATGATTGTCTACATGGGTAAAAACACATTTGAAATTTTATTCACATTTATATTTAATTAATATGTGTATTTCGTGTGTTCATTTTTCTCTGTTTCTATAGAAATCAATTTATTTTCCTTTTACACTGACTTCTCTATTTTGAGGAGCTGGATTTCGTTTAGCTACACAAATGGCATTGGGTCTCACCATTCCATCCAGCTTAGACTTTGTTGCCATGGGAAGGCACTTCGTTCACTGCATGTGTCACTGCTCTTAGATTTCTGTTACATTATATACTCCATGCCATAGGGAACTATTATAAACCATGTAAAAATACCAGAAAACATATCCAAGTCATTTCTATGTTAACCTTTCTTTTGCAATGATCTGCTAATATGTTTGTATTCTGAGTTATATCCATATTTTGTGTAGGGAAAAGAAATGCATTTTTAAATGTGTAAAAGCGAAAATTTTTCTGCATACATTAGATATGACTGTTGAAGTAAGTATGAAATTCAATAGGTTTAATTGTATTCATTCATAAAATATCATTTAATGCTTCTATTATAAATTCAAAGGCTTACTGAACATCAATTGGTAAAAGAAAACCAAACTAAAAGGTATAAATTTGCTTTCTCTAACTTATCTGGAGGAGAAAAATTAGGAAATAAAAAGCAGATAATAAAATATAGTAATTTATAAACACTTTTTTGATAGGACAACAAAATATCCTTGATGTGAACTACATATAAATTACTTCCAAGTTGAATTTCTAGTTTTCCCTGTAACAGTTTCTTTGAGAAGGAAAAAATTCACTTTAGATAATTTACTCTTTTATTTCAGTAAGATGTTCACATTTCTAACACTAAAAAGCTCAATTTTTGCATAGTTATTTACTATGTAGCCTTATTACAGATTTCATTTTCATTGTCTGCATAACTAGTTGGTAAGTAAATTTTGGGAGTCCCTGTATTCAATTTATATGTGATCACAGCACCACTTATGTGAAATGCCATTTTATTTAGGTACTTTGATCCTTTCTCCATTTCTGACAGCACAATGAGAGTCCATTCTATTACATAAGTACACTTATCCTGAAATGTGTTTTTTTCTTGTTTGTAACTTCACATTCTTACTTGATCAATTTTTTAAATATTTAAGATCTTAGATATCTATTTCCCTGAATTTAGGCAAAAGATACTAACCTGCTAATATTATAATATTTGATTAAATTTATAAGTTATTTGTTTTTTTTCTCTATTAAAAGAATAGCATTGTAAATGTCCCTGTTGTCTACTTATTATTGTAGACATTTGTGCTTATACATGTGTCATAGCATTTCACACCTAGAGATTTTGGGGTTTTGCTGTTGTTGCTGTTGTTTTTGTTGTAGTTTTGAAGAATCATCATCTAAATAATTAAGCAATAATTATTTTATTCATCTCCCCTCTGCCAAGTGTAGTTTGCTGTTGCTATTTGGGTAGATTTATAAACAGTTACTGTCTATAAATTTAAATGTTCTGGTCTTGCTTTTAAAATAATAAAGATTGTTAGTATTCATAGCTATAATTTTTATGCTTAGTATTCTTCCTTGTTCTGAGTCAGTTCAAATAATTTAGAATTGAAACCCATCTCTGGTCACATAGTATATAGACAAATGCTATGCAAAATGAGTTTTGAAGTGAATAGATCCCTTCCTTATGAATCCCTTGTCACTTGTGAAAGAAATTCTGGAAGCACACAACTGGGCATTAAGAATTCTAAATGTGGTTTGCTGTGAGGTATTGTTTAGGAGTTGGAAGGCATTTTTATTCAGATAGAATATGTTCCTTAATTAATGTGATGAAAATGATCTTCAATTCAAAGAACAATTTCTTATATTTTAAATATATCTATTTAGAATGGAGAGCAAGAGATACAATTTTTAATACTTCACACAAAGGAAAAAGTCTACATGCAACAGACATATGTTACATGTTACCTGGCATGATGACAAGTTTGGACATACGTCTTCAGAATTGGGTCAAGTTCATGTTACAGACATTCTTAGCTTATAGCAGAATATTTCAAGAACAGTTCTCACATCTAATAAAAAACTGTGAGAGGCTGCACGCGGAACGGGATGACTCATATTAGCCTGTATGGAATGATCTGGAAGAAAAAAGAGAATGTGCATTTATATTTCACAAATAATATACATCAGGAGAAGCAGATTCTGGATGTCTGTACATTTAAACTGAAGGAAAGACTTGGCTGACTTAGGTAAATATCTATGTTTCAGAACCACTTTGATACATTTAATCCCAGTGCCATACTCCAAAATATACAGTGGTTAACAGACGATTCTCTTTTTGTTATGGTCAGTAACTTCCTCTCCTTCTCCCCCTTCCTTTTTCCTCTTCCTTTTGATAAAAAGCTATCCAAAGGGCATTGCCACAACTATAACCAATATGAAAACAAAGAAACAAAAAAACTTTGTGTGAAAATTTAGGCTGTATGGAGCAGTGTTACAACTAATATTTGTTCTAGTGAGAGAACTTTGTAGTATAGCAGGTCATGACTATTCATTTGACTTCGAATTATAACTTTTGTAAATGGATGTGTTTATTCTGACTTAAGATTAACAGTAACTACTTCTGTCAGAGTTTACTTTATGGTCTCTGATATCATTAAAATACCCTGATTCCCCCTCACTCTACCCTGCAAAAATGGAGCTTTATAAAAACCACTAAATGAAAGAGTTGTATGTAGGTTGCTCTTTATACATGCATGTCCTTTGCTAAGATAAACTGCAGAGGGTTTATACCCTTGTTTGTGGGGGAATAAGCAGTTTTTTGCTTTATCTTTGTGTAGTTATGTGAAAATTGAAGTCCCTTTATATTTCCTATAACATTAATGAGCTTCTTCCGGTACTTGCATAGTTAGAATACATAGTATATCTTCCCAATGTGTTCATGCTGTCTAGGAAGGAAAGAGTGCCTGTTCCTTCCTAGGTTCTTTGTTAGTCTCCCCGCTCCCCACTTTTTTTTTATTAGATGTTTTCTTTATTTACATTTCAAATGCTAATCCCTTTCCTAGTTTCCTCTCTGAAAATCCACTATCTCCTCCCCACTCCCCCTGCTCCCCAACCCACCCACAGCCACTTCCTGGCCCTGGCATTCCCCTATACTGGGGCATAGTATTAACTCTTTTTGTCAGTCAGCACTGGGAAGAGAAAGTAAGACTAATTTATTACTTTCACATCCTGCCTAGCCTAGCCTAGCCTAATGATACTGCTGTCTGTGTCGCTAGCAAATGAATACCTTACTAGAAAGCTGACTTTCTCTGAGAAGGGATAGGGAATGCCTCTATGAAAAGAATCAGATTTAAAGAAAGTTGTTCTGTCTCATAAGTTCTGACACAGGTAGGATATATTTTCCAACCTCCTTAAGTTCATTAAATGCATGCAGATTATTTTTGTTTAATGTGAGGGACAGAGGAGTTAAGTAAACTCCTCAGAGACAGGATATAAAAGATGGTCAGACCCAGGCCATTGCAATCATGCCTGTGTGATCACTTCCACACGTCTTCCTTAAGTGGTTACCTTGGCTTCTCTTCATGATAAACTATAATTTGAACATGTAAGCCAAATAGATCCTTTCTTTCTTAAGGTGTTTTTAGTTATAAGATTTTACCATAGAATATAAAATAAAATAAGCTACCTCATAACTTTTGTATTTTAGTTATTTACCTTTGAAAACTCACGAAGTCCCATTTATGCTACCCATATATTCTTGGGTGTAGTGCCATCCACTGGAATCTGGTTGAGCTACTGGGGGTCATACACATAAAGACAACTGAGTCTGCCTGTCACTGCCAGCTATCAATCATTAATTGTCCCTCAGCTACCTTCCTTCTTGAGGATGGGATTTCTGTCTTGCTTAATCTTGAATTGGTATTGGCATGGTATACTCTGTTGCACCCAGATTTAATGATGTCAGGTGTAGGAGGGCAGGATAACGAAAGGAGTATAGGGATAGATAACTAAAATTATAGACCTTTGAAAATGTGATATCGAGTTCTACTATTGGCCTCCTTAAATATTTAAACATATGCACACATACATATAACATATGTATTTATATGTACACATTCATGTAACATATGTATATAACACACACGCATATGTTATATGACCATTGTAGAGAGTCAAATAAAATTTCCAGTACCAAGAATGCACTATATATTGTGTAGTTGTTGATCAGTGATGTTCCTTTGACTCACAAACCGTTCAAATGATTGTTCTTGCTTTCAGTTTTTGTCTAGAACTGTATGGTAAGATTCTATTGTTTAGTCATCATGTACTTCAATTATAGCACATGAAAAAAACCAAGCTGGTACCAACTATGAAGCTCCATTCTTACTGATTGAGGTGCTATGCATGCTACTGGAAGAGAGATGTAATTATTAATCTTGCACAACAGTAAATTCTGTGAGCTACAATAACAACTTGCCAGGGAAGAAATGCCTCATTGGTGAAAAATGGCTATAGTGTTATAGTGGTAACCAACCACTCTCTAATTGTATTGAAGGCCTCCTCCACAGGCAGAACGCATGCCTCATACAGTTATCAGTGCCAAGAACTTAGAGCGAGCTAAGTCAGAGGTCTTAGGGAAAAACCTTATGCTTATATCCGACTAACTGATTATAGTATTAAAGGGATTCCCATTTCTTATCTTTATATCATATATTAGTATATCTTAACCTCCATCAGAGAAGCTTTTTAATTTTTTTCCCAGTAGATGGTGATTAACACAAATGCAGGTCAACATAAAAAAGGGAAAAAAGACTGTGGAGTATTCAGTCCTAAGTGGGGCATCAGTGCATCCTTACTCAAGGCTCAGGGATCATTGGTGCAAAGAGGTCAGAAAGGATTGTAGGAGACAGGACTGATAGATGACTGCATCTGAGCAGCTTTGTTTTGCTTTGCTGGCCACAAGTGTACATAGGAAATCTGGCTTGGAGTTTTGTTTTGATTTCAGGCACAATTGTTTGTGTTCAAATGGAATAGTATATTGTGTAGAGGAGATTCCTCTTGCTATCAAGTTGTTCCTTCTAAATTGTATTTCCCTAAACAGAGCTGGCTTCAGGAAAGAGATAATGTGAGCTTTGAATTCAGTTTGATCTCAATGTTTTCTATGTTCTTTTGCTGATTTAGAAACCATGTAACAAGCAATTAAAGAAGTGTGCAAAACATGGCCCAAAGACAAATTGCCCATCTCAGGTGGCACACAGCTTGCTTAGCCCTTATTATTAGAAAAGAAAAACCCAAGAGAAAAAGAGACCAAGGAGTAAACTACTCAGCAATCCTGTCATGCACCCTCCGCCACACAGTCATTAGAACGCCAGATATTTTAAAGCTGAGCACGTAGATTGCTACTTGCTGAGAGATATTGGTTGCTTGAATGAGAATCGCTGCAGCCTCTTACTGAACTGGTTTAAACAATGAAAGGCTTGAGTGGACTAAAAACTATTGCAGGGAAAGCAGAAGTTGGTAGATTGGGCTGCATACTTTAGATCATTTGTATCCTTTTTAGTTTATGGTCTCAGAGCATTGGAAATCATTTAGGTTCATATTTGTTGAGACTGCTAAACTCTCCAGAGAAGACATTATGACCTCTGTAATCAGAAATGGCTGTGCAATAGCTTCTGCAATATTTAGGCCAAATTTGTGGTTAGCATGTTAATTATAAAATATTTTGTGATTTATTTCATTTTCCAAAACCCTATTATAATAAGGTAATAGCATATTATGGACAATTGTCAACATTTTCTCCTTTGTTTCTCATAATTCTGAATTGCTTATAGTTAGGAAATGAAACAGAGATTTCTATTATTCAAAAGGTTTTCCAGCTTGCAGCTGATCTCAGTTTTAGTTGTTTTTGTTGCTTGTTTTATTTTGTTTTTATCTCACTGATATGTTCTGTTTCACATTTTTAGGTAAGGAAACATTGAAGTTACATTATTTATGTAAATTTATGCACAGAAACATTATTTTTACAAACATTTAAATATATGCATATAATCTAAACACTACATGCTTCATATTGGTAATCTCTAACTGAATACAACTATCACTTGTCTGTTATTTTGTATGAACTGGGAATGTTATTCAAATATTTAATAGCCTATGTGGCAGAGATCTCACACTTGGTTTTCTACACTTGAACTTTGCCAAAAGCATGAGAGGTGACACAATAAATAAGATATGCATCTTCTTTGCTATATTTAAGTTCTGACTTTCAGCTGAAGACAGGAGCAAGACTTAAGCAATTAAAAACTATCAATAAAAGTCAATATGTTTACAGTGGCATTTATACCCTTTTAAAAGATGAGAATATATATAATGTAAATACATTAATAGCCCTTTTTTACAGTACATCAGAGTGGATAAAGGTTTGCTAATGGTTATTGGGAAGATTTAGTTTATGCTCTACAATCTGAGATCTACAATATGACACTTTGCCATACAACTACCAAAATGTAACTTATCCAATTTTTTTTAGGTTCCTTATTGAATATGAAATGGTACAGGTACAAATGTTTTGATTCCTTAAATATTAATCCTTGCTCTTTGCCTTAAACATCTTCCCCATAAAAGGTGAAAAAAAAAAAAGCCCAATCACATTTTTGTCGAAGCAATAGACTATAAGCATTGCACAAATGTAGGAGAAATAACTTTTTAATGTTTGAAATTGTCTTGAAACTTGTGGAACAAGTGTACATTGAACAGGAAATGACAGGAAGTTTTATATGGATGAACAGAGAAGTCAACTTTTACTGTTCTAGTTGGCATTATGAACCTGAAAGAGTGGAGCCTCAAAATGAGGTGGAATAATGCCTCATTCAATAGCCAACCTTATTCAGAGCATCAAACAGTTTATTTTCTAAGGGCATTCTGAGGGTTAACCAAAGTCATTCTGAGCAAAATTCACTTGAATTTAAGCCATATATTGTCACAAGGACGAGGTCACATGAGTTTAGGCTGTCTATGGTCAAAAAGATGTGTTTGAAAACATCATTCTGAATAATAATGGATAATCTGATGGGTAGGCTGAAGTAAACCCACTCGTATTTGTTACACCTGGGAGGGAACACAAAGCATAATTCAAGAACAAGCTCTGCTATGCAGGAAGAGATGTTACAAGACTTTTATCTTGTTGACTTGCACTTTCCTCTCAAGCTCTCAGAAGTCTCTTAACCCAGCTTCATTCATGGACTATTCTCAGACAGCCAAACATTTGCAGATGCCAAAATGGCCATAAAAACATACTTTAAAAGAACAGAAGTACACTCTGAATTGCAAATTTGATAGGGCTGAGATTTAATAGATCATAATGGCTAGTACATCTATCTAGTGAGTGTGAAATGGATGGGAAACATGTAAATAGTGTTTCTAAGAAAGTTTCAACGAAGAAAGCTAGATGGAATCTTGATTACAAAATATCAGAATTTCTAGCAAAATGTCATTTCATTTCTTAAGATTAAATAGTGTGTTGTGTGTGTGTGTGTGTGTGAGAGAGAGAGAGAGAGAGAGAGATTGGGGGAAGTTAGGTGGTACCTCAGGAGACCAGAAGAGGGTATATTAGTCCCTCCTTTGAATACAGAAAGTTATACACAGTCTGACATGGGTTCTAGGAAGGGAATTTGGGTCTTCTGGGAGACTATCAAGCACTGTTAACTGTATATTAAAAAGAAAGAAAAAAAAGTTTGCATTGGCATACAGGAAATGATGTTTATTGGTTGTAGTAGTCAATGGAATTCATGCTCACATGGGTCCTCACTAAGGTTAAAGAGAGCTCTGAATTTAGTTTTCTTAAAGGAACTAAATATAAATCTATGAAGGAATATGTTAATAAAATATGACAGTAACATATCATTAACATTTTATGTCAGAGTTACAAAAATGAAAATATTTTAGTTAAGATGGTGGGTGATATAGTATGTCTCCTATAGTACATGAATGATATATCAGTCCTCATTGTGAAAAATCACAGTTCCAAAAAATTCCCAAGCCTGTGCATAAAAATATAGAAATGTAAATATAATCTTTATTCTCCAGTTGCGATTGTCATCTTGGACACTTACTGCTGAGTCAACTTAGTCTTTCTCGGTCTTTCTAAACTATGGTTGACTGGTTCAAGTCAGATGTTCTAGCCAAACTCTTCTTCAAGCTGACAGATTCCACCTGGCTTCTCTCAGCTTCTGACTAAATTGCCCTTCTTAGCTTTAAGCCTCCCTTTCTGTCTGTTCTTAGAAGAGATAGGTATATCCTATCTCTGACTCATTCTGTCAAATCATTCTCTAATTCATCACTTTGCCTCTCAAGTAGACTTCATTATCAAACATGGCTGTTTCCTTCTATAAACTAACTTCACTTTCATTGTTTGTTACTAAAGGTATATACTAAGGGAATGTCAGTATTGTAAGATCAAATTGTGTAATCTAGGGGGTGGGTATATTTCAGCCAGATCATATAGATCAGAAGGTCTTTGGATGTAATCCCTTGCCAGAGCAGCAGCCATGTTGCCAGATTAAGATTCCTTCACAAAGGAATACTACTTTTTAAGACATTTCTTCTTAAAAAGAGAAAAATCTTTATGCTTAATAACACTCCAAATATTTAGAACACAGTGCTAATGATGTATGATGAATTCTCTCTACAAATCAAAGAGTATAAAATAAATATATTAGAAGTTATAATAAAATATCGTATGAAAATAAAGACTGTAAATGCTCAAATTTTAAATTATAAAATCATGATAGAAAGTAGGAGAAAAATATCACAGAATGTAAACAAAATTCAATGAAGACTAGAAAACACCATCCAAAAATACAATAAGAGTTATGGTCTCTCAGACACTGAACCACCAATCAGGCAGCATGCACCAGCTGATATGAAGCCCCCAACACATGTACAGCAGAGGACTGCCAGGTCTGGACTCTCTCAGAGAAGATGCACCTAACCTTCAAAAAGCTTGAGGCCCCAGGGATTTGGGAAGTAAGGTGTAAGGTAAAGACACCCTCTTGGAGATGGAGGTGGGAGGTATGGGATGTAGAACAGTCAAAGGATGGGCTGGGAGGGGAATAAAGTTTGGTCTGTAGAAGCAGATTAAAGAATAAAATAATAATAATAAAATAAGGAGTATATGAAATCCCACACATTTATACAAAGATTTAAAAATGATATAAAAAAAGGATAGATATACTGGATCCTACAGATATGGCTCAATTTCAATACAGCAGAATTTATAATCCAGGGATCCATCCCATAATCAGCCTCCAAATGCTGACACCATTGCATACACTAGCAAGATTTTATCGAAAGGACCCTGATATAGCTGTCTCTTGTGAGACTATGCCGGGGCCTAGCAAACACAGAAGTGAATGCTTAGTCAGCTATTGGATGGATCACAGGGCCCCCAATGGAGGAGATGAGAAAGTACCCAAGGAGGTAAAGGGAACTGCAACCCTATAGGTGGAACAACATTATGAACTAACCAGTACCCCGGAGCTCTTGTCTCTAGCTGCATATGTATCAAAAGATGGCCTAGATGGCCATTACTGGAATGAGAGGCCCATTGGTCATGCAAACTTTATCTGCCTCAGCACAGGGTAAAGCCAGGGCCAAAAAGTGGGAGTCGGTGGGTAGGGGAGTGGGGGGAGGAGTGTATGGGGGACTTTTGGTATAGCATTGGAAATGTAAATGAGGAAAATACCTAATAAAAATATTAAAAAAGTAGAAGAAAAGAAATATAACAGAGCTGGAAAGTCAGTCAAAAATCTCCATCGTGTATCAGAAAAGCATAGAATATGACAAATGGCTTCAAGAAGCTCTAATACATTTATTGAAATCTAACTAACAAATAGTTGAATACTGTGATAGCTCAGCAAAGATTAAGTCACATATAGAAATTATAAATACCTTTAAATGAACACTTTTAGATTGCCCTGTCACATGTTTTTCAATTCTAGAAGACGTCAGTATTGACATGTTATTAAGAAAATAAAGGTTGAATTGGAGGATTTATATCCAAATACATTCCTTTAACTGGAAAAGCTAGAGAAAGAGCATTCCTACCTGCATGGTAATCTCTTAAGTCATCTAATAGACAATATACAAGAGTTGGTATTTGAAACTTTAGCCAAACCTTCAATAACACAAAATATGTGGTGTATAAAGCAAAGTTGTTCATAAAAATGCAGACCAGATTATTAATATACATCACAGATACAAAAAAGAAAGAGGTGAAATGTTAGAAGGTGTACTGTTTGCTTTCTTATCCATGTGGCAAAACATCTGAGAGGAGAAACTTTAAGGGAGAAAGATTTCTTTTGATTCAGGGTTAAAGTGTGCACTCCACTTTGTCAGGGAACACATGGAAGCTAGAATGGCAGTCTGTAGTGTTGTGACCTATTGTTTTTCAGGCTCTTCAGTTGACTATAGTAAGCATAAAGCAGAGAGATCCAATGGGAATTTGAGCCCAGCAATAACTTTTACATGTTTGCTTCTGTGACCCAACCATCCAAACCATACCTCCTTATCCTGCTCTCCCAGAACAAGTGCAATCATCTGGTGGCTAGGTGTTCAAACAGGCTAAGAAGCCTTTTGGGGTGGTTGTGGGTGTTGGAATGGGTAGATGCTGAATTTAACTGTAACAGAAATGGAAGGGGAGAAGACAGAAAAAATTATTGATCAGTTATTATACCTAGAAGTAAAACACTGAAACATGAATGTAACAATGATATAATAGAGCTAGAATTAGATTTAATTGCAAAAAAAAACCTCACACTAAAACTAGTGTACTACAGTCATCTTTCAACAGATAAGGGGAAAGTAAGAAGATAAAACTATGTAAGTTTTATTTAAAATTTGAAAAAAATTAGTAGGTTATTTTATAAGAAATATGTTATCATGAATATGCAAATATATACAGGTTTGAGGGTATTATGTAAAGCAAGTATCTACCAGAGACATCATGGTTTTATGAAAAGAATTAATAACAAACTTCTGACATAACACACAGAAAGAAGAGGCTAAAATATGAACTTTATTCTCAGGGATTAGTTTACAGAGTTGTAGATTCTGCCAATTCTGAAACATGGAGGGTAAGGAGACAAGCAAGAAACTGGAAGAACTTGTGTCATAGTTAAAGTCTGGAAGTCGCCTAGGACAGAGTCCGCTCACACTAAGGAATCGTTTTATTTAGTCTAACAATTTAAACATAAAACTCTTCCAAAATTTTATCCAATATGATATCTCTAATATGACTTTTAAAGATACCATAACCTATTCAAGTTAATATTTCATAAAAATAAACACATGTGTCTGCATTAACTACCACATATAGGTAATTCACATGGCTTCTACAAATAAAAACACACAAACTGATACAGAGATAAACATGGTGTTATGTTTTTTTTTCATACCTATGGGTGTATCAAGAATAAAAAATGCTTTTTTGTGTTATCATTTTTTTAGTAAAGTTGTTTTCTATACATTACTTCATTGCTTGAAGTACTTCAGAATCTATTGAAAGAAAATATTTCTCTTTCCTTATTTTGAATTATATATTTTAGTTCTTAATCTCATGTCGAAGTGTCCTTCTGTGTGTGAATGTGTATATGAGTACAGGTGATTGTGAGGACCAAAAGAGAGGGTCGGGTGCACTAGAACTAGAGGTACAGAAGATTCAGAGCCACAGAACCAGAGTGTTAGGAATCAAACTAGTGTCCTCTACAAAAACAGTAAGTGCTCTTAACCGCCGAGTCACTTCTTCAGTCCTTTCTTAGTGCTTCAATATTGAATTTTATGATTCCAGTTACACTGTAAATGCATCTCTTCTTCTTTGTTTCCTTTAGTACTGATACCATTGTGCCAACTTCAAATGCGTTCATGGTCGCCTACTATAAAGTCTCCTGTGTGGTGTCCTAGTAGAAGAATAAGGACAACAATCCAACCAGAAAACCTTTGACCCAAAATGTGTCCTCCCTAAAAGGTGTTCAGGAATAAAGATAGATAAGAGACAGATGGAATGGTCAACCAATGACTGGCCAAACTTGAGACTAATCCCATGAGAACAAACTAATCTCTGACACTGTTAATGATACTCTGTTATGCTTGCAGAAAGGAACCTAGCATAACTATTCTCTGAGAGGCTCCACCCAGCAGACAATGGAAAAAGATGCAGAGACCCACAGCCAAATATTAAGTAGAGCTCAGAGGCTTGTGGGAGATGAGTTGGGAGAAGGATTTAAGGATTTAAGATGTTGGGAATTCCAGAGAAAGGCCAATAGAATAAACCAACCTGTAACATTGGAGGCTCCCAGATACTGAACTACCAATCAAAGAGTAAGTATGGGCTGGACCTAGGCTTCCCTGCCCAGATGTAGCATATGTGCAGTTTGGTGTTCATGCCAGTCCCCCAACAACTGGAGTGGGGACTTTTCCTGAATCTGTTGCCTGCCTTCCAATCCCATCCCCCTAACTGGACTGCCTTGTCTGTCCTCAGTGGGAGAGTATGTGCCTAATTTTTCAGTTACTTGATTTGCTAAGGGTCAGATGAGTGCAGACATATGTAAAATTAATGAATAAATATTTTTAAATGCCTACTGTGTGATGGCTATGCAGGGTGACTAAATTCTGTCAATGGCATCGGAGGATATAAGATCTTTCAAGTTGGAAGATTTAAGAACACGCAGATGCTGCTGATGCTCATTTCCTTTGCGGTTTCCTTAGACAGTGCCAGACATGATAAGATACTTAGGATGGACCATCTGAACAAGGAGTTACATATGTGAATGGAAAGATAAGAAGGATAATGATGAAGATAATGGTTTTCAGAACCCTGGGAACTGAATTGTCCTGTGTTCATGACTTAACTTGATCCTTATGTAAAATGCGAATAAGGTTCTCTGCCTTAAAAGCTTTATCTGTAGGCTGTTTAGTTTAGTAGTACTGTCTTTGAAAAGAGAGTATTTTTTTTATTTCAGTAAAACTCACTTTACTAATAAGGCTGTGATGCACAGACATGTACGGTTTCTTCCTGTTGTTTGGAATTTTTAAGACTATTAATTTTCAGTTCACTTCATAAAAAGATTGTGTCAATCTGTATTGACATTCCCTGTGTAGGCTAATGCTGGTATCATGAAAGCTTAATTTCTTGTGACCTAAGACAGATCAAAGATAACATCTCCTTTATATTCAATAAGAATTTGCACATATTCTTGATTCACACATTGCTGAGGCAATGCTTTCCCCTTAAATCTTAAAATGACTTAAAAGATAGGAAATAGAACTAAAGTTGAAAGGGTTGGGAAAGAAAACTGCACATGGTTTTCCTTTGGGGCTTAAAGAAAGAAAATAATCATCTTAATTACATGGTACTTTTCATCTTTAACCTGACTTTCAATAATTAAACCTCTAATTACATTAATTAAAAAGAATACGCTCATATTAATGATATTACAGAGGACTATTCAGGGAATTTTCTTTTGAGTTTTGCTTTGACTTCAAATGTGACTTACTCTCCTCTCTGTTCAAATTGCCCTCTCCTGCAATGCTCTGATTACAGTGAACTCACTGAGCTTCAGATGAAGGCAAGCTGAAAGCCCATTTGAAGCTTTTATCTTCAGACTCTCAATCCACTCTGTCACCCTTTTGTTGCTTTGACATCCAGTCAATTGGACAATCACTTCTTTGTAAATGTCCTGCTGATAACACAGAATTTAACCCTGTTTTATTTTGTTTACGTGAATATTTTTCCACAAGATTGTTTCAAGCCACTCCCAGACCAATTTAACAGTGACTGAGGTAAAGAGACATGTGGAGCGGGGTTGGATGACAGCACCTTTCTTCTGCCAGCTTGGGGAACTCCAGACCCACTTTCTCTTGGCCTGTGTCACTCTCTGAGGAGGAGCACAGCAGGTTCTCTGCCATTTGCTCAGGCCCAAACTGTCATGACAGAGGCAATTAATGTGGTAATGAGAGTTTGGCATCCAAGACATTATTTCCTGCAGGGCTTGTCAAATATTTCAGAGAACATTAGGAGCGGACACAAATCTGCTTTCTCCCTTCCCATCCCCAAACACTTGGACCTTGAAAATTTTGAACACTTGCTGTGTAGAAGGGGATCAGACTGACATAACAGAGGGAAAAAGGAAGACTTAAAATTCCCCCTCTTGAAAGCCAGTTGATGGCAGCCATGGTGACACTGAAATGAGGCAAAAAAAAAAAAAAAAAAAAAAGGCAAATCAAACCAAGACAACATAAACAAGTTCAACACGTGTTAATGTGCTATGCATTGGCACTTATGTTTCTTTGCAGAATTAACAGCAGCTTTCCCACCAGTGACTGGCATCCATTCTGAGTTTCAGAAGGTCTCACCTCTTCCACAGCACTGGGAAATTGCATTCACCTGGGGGAAATAATGCCAGGGCTTGCAGATCAATCTGAGGTTTCAATTTCGTAGCATGATAACAAATGTGTGAGGAGAGAGGGAGCGCAGCATAACTGAACTTGATTTGGTATTGAAGTGTTTAATTTAAATTATGAGGTGAGAAAAGCTATGAAAAGTTCTCTCACCTGATGGTTCCTGAAGCAAAACTGCAAAATAAGCACTGTCCTTTAATGCAGTCACACTGCACTCCTAAACAGCACTGCTCGAAAGCAAGTGCTACAGACAGCTTGTCAGATCTATGATCCCAAGGGTCTCTGACTTCAAGGTGGTTTAACACTCGTCATGAATAGAAAATTGTTTGGAAATGTTATTGCCATATATAAGAAGCCTGGGGATGATGGAATAACTCTATGTACACTCCAGACACACTTTGTAGGTGTTGCAAGTTTTATTTTAAAATTTTCTTTTTATGGGAGTTTTGCCTGCATGTCTATCTGTGCGCCCAGTGCATACAGTGCCCAAGAAGGCCAGAAGTTTTCAGGTCTCTGGGACTGGAGTTACAGGTAGTTTTTAGCTGTCATGTGGGTGTTGGAAATCAAATCAGGGGCCTTCAGAAGAGCAGCCAGTTTACCTGCTGAGCCATCTCACAAGCCCCACGGGTGTAGAGCTTTTTGTATGGTTGTACAACTGCGATGCGACTGCTGTGCAGATGGTAATAGTGTGTCTAATACATTTAAGTTCACATCATTTTAATAGCTTTATAACCTAAAAATAAGAACATAGTGCAACTGTCTAACATTTCCATGTATATCCACAGTCTAAAACATGCTTCCCATATAAAATACAACTTTACTATATCAACTCCTATGTACTGGACATGAATCCCCATTTTCTTCATTCTCCATGGGCTGAGTACGTTAATAATAGACCCCCATACCAAATACAGTACTACACATAAAAATGAATGTTCCTATTGAGTTCACAGAAAGAAAAGGTTACTGTGGTACTGAAAGGGAGATGCATAAATGATGAGAAGATACACAAGACACTATTCTATTGATGGTCCCTAAGTAGCGTTCTAAAGCAGTTCTAAAGCTCCATGCTCTGGACCTTGGTGATGACAGATGTGGGCCAAGAATCATATATTTGAATAGAATTGGCTATTGTTTAGAAATATCAAACAGCTGGTTCTTGGAGCAGGTCTTTCTTCTTGGTCACCTCTAAACTGTGGGTGGTTCCTTCAACATGGCAGTATCAAAGGCTTCCTACATGTTGCTTCAGACCTATAGATGCATGTGTATCATGAAGAAGTGGGTCTGAAGGGAATTAAGGCAGACACCACTCATGAAAGACTCACACATCATTTAGCACCTGCTGCCACATTCTATTGTAAGATACACACAAGTGAAATGCCTATATTTAATGAGATGACGCACCATTTGATAAAGCAAGTGTCAAAAACTAATGACATGTTTGCAATTCACCACCCATTAAAATTAAGTTATAGACTATGTTTCCTAATATTAATAAATATGGTAACATATGCAATTGGAATCTATAATTTTCAACTGCTTTATATTTGCCAGGCATACTGACTTTATCATATTTAATACAGCCTCAGATAGAGCTACCTCCATTGTCCTAGCTTTAAAGATGAATGCTGAGACTAAGAGGTTTTATTTTGTGCCATGGTCTCAATACAAACAGAGATGAGCTGTTTCCACCAGGATGTTTGTACACTAAAAGACTCTCTTCTGCAACTCCATATAACTTGATGGTCTATGTGATGTTAATGCTTGAGGCCAGGCATCTCATATGATTTTCCTGGGGATTTTATTATAAGGTTATTTTATGTCCTGTTGGCTTACAAAACAAACAACTTAAATAAAAGTGCTATTGCAGATATGAGAGATGTCTTACTTCTTTACATGAATTCATTACATGCTCTTAGAGAAGCATTGAGTAGTAAAAGAAATTACCTTATAAATCCACTATTAATTTACATTGACACAGAGCAAAACTGAAAATAAGGAGGTGTTTGTAGTTGATAGGTAATGCCTGGAAAAACTGCTGAGTGGTTTTCTCTTAATGGGAACATTCTGAAGCATTGTGTGACAGATGACAGTATTGTCCAGTATTATCACCTCTTCTTCAGTAGGAGTTATTAAAAGAGCCTGTGAGCCAAGTTCCTTAAATCACCAATAATGCTCCTGTAAACACCTAACCCAGTATAACCAAATGCATCACTTTGGAGAACTGTGTCAACCAAGTTGAGACATAGAGTGTATTAAAACTGGCCATTAATATATTCTGCATAATAATTATATGAGAAACAGCATATAACAAGCTTCTTAGAAGGTTGAATTTCTATTTATGCATAAAATAGTCCTATGTCATTTGTTAGGGGTTGGTCTTGTGCACTGTATATTCTTTTTTTTTTTTTTTCATCTTACAAACCAAAAGATTTATTCTTTTTTTCTCACATTTTTATTAGATATTTTCTTCATTTACATTTCAAATGCTATCCCAAAAGTCCCCTATATTCTACCCCCGTCCTGCTCCCCTACCCACTCACTCCCACTTCTTGACCCTGGAATTCCCCTGTCAAAGTTTGCTAGATCAAGGAGCCTCTCTTCCCAATGATGGCCAACTAGGCCATCTTCTGCTACATATGCAGCTAGAGACAAGAGCTCTGGGGGGTACTGATTAGTTCATATTGTTGTTTTACCTATAGGGTTGCAGAACCCTTTAGCTCTTAAACCCTTTAGGTACTTTCTCTAGCTCCTATATTGGGGGCCCTGTGTTCCATCCTATAGATGACTGTGAGCATCCCCTTCTGTATTTGCCACGCACTGGCAAAGCCTCACAGGAGACAGCTATATCAGGGTCCCTTCAGCAAATTCTTGCTGATGTATGCAATAGTGTCTGTGTTTGGTGGCTGATTGTGGGATGGACCCCCGGGTGGGGCAGTCTCTGGACGGTCCATCCTTTAGTCTTGGGCACTGTATATTCAAATGCTGATTTCTATGCCCAGATTTTTCCCTTCAGTTCAGACCATGGCATGATCAAGCATCTCCTGTTTCAACATTATGTAAATAATATGGTCAATTGGTCAATAAAGACTTGATTCAGCCTAGGACTGGACAAGGGAGATAGGATGACTGGACTTCCTATCCCAGATCGATGTGGGACGTAAAGAGAAGTGAGAGAGAGAAGAAAGTAAGTGACCAGAAAGAATCACCATGAGGTCTCTGTGGGAGAGAGACATGAGGACACACATGGATCAGAGTGTGCCTTGACAAGACCAGATGGGTAAGTAATAGGACATTTGTCTGGGTATTAATAGCCTTAGAGAATTAGAGTAGCTTAGTACCTGTCCAGCCTAGTCTCAAATTTTATTTATAGATCTTTGTGTCAATTATTTAGGAGCTAGAACAGAAACAGATGAGACTTCCCACATAAGTTATAGTCTATAGACATTTCAGGGACTTATGCACTAATAAAGGATAAGAACAGTCACATTCATAAGCAATTGTTAAATATTATTAATTTTATAGTTTTCTGAAAATTTGGCTTGATAAAACTCAGTATCAAAGCTTTAAATCTGGTGATAATTTCTCACATATGTTAATTACACTGTGATAACATAACATACTTGCATATACATAGACTACAGAACATACACATACTTTGAAACATCACATATTTTAGCTTCCATTCCTTTTTATATATAAAGTACTCTCAATAAAACAATTTATAGAAGAAACAGGTTTATTTGGTACACAATTCTAGGTTATAGCCTGCCATTGTAAAAAAGTCAAGGTGGCAGGACTTGAAGTTGCTAGTCATAACATATCACAGGTAGGAGCTGGATGGAGGGATGGACAGATGGATGGATGGTTGATGAGAGGATGGTTGAATGCACAGTAGTGATCAGTTTGCTTTTTCTTGTCTCATATAATTCAGGATCGCTGGCCACAGGGTCATGCCTTCTATAGTGTTTGATCTTTTCTAACTCTTTTAACATAATATAGATAATTCTCCGAAGATGTGCCCATATATAACATGACATAAATAATTCCAAATTAAAAATATCTCTGCTGGAAATTCTAGAATTCATCTAGAGAACAATTAAAACTAACCATCATACTACAGCCCATATTTTAATCACTGTTTGACAATTTAATTTAAAGTTAAAATTCAAAAGGAATTATTCACATCTCATCTTATATGTACTAAAAGGATTTGAGATGATGAATGTTTCAGAAACCATACCCATGTTGGTTTCATTTGATATTAAAATCATGGTAGTTCCTGAATGTTCTAGTCTTTAAAGATTATCGTATTCTCTCTTAAATATGAAAAGTACCTGTGCCTCCACTCATTGATATTTAAAGGTAGAGTGTGAAGATCTAGTTATTAAAACATGAGTTTTACAAAAGCAGTTTAACTACTAGTATGAATGAGGAATTTTCATTTAAGGGTTCAATATATAAAGTTGGTTTATGCTCCCTGGCTTCTCAGCTTGTGCCACGATTAGGGCAAGTCTCTAAATCACTTAAGGGTTCAATTTTATATCTAAAGATGGGAATATTTGACATTGTATCACAAATGCACTTTTCTTGAGAATAGCTTTTACACACAATATGCACAATTATCTTTGAATCATGAGCGATGTAGGGATATGATAACTCTGCCAATTGAGAGATGAGGTGCAATCTATAGGGCCAATCATATAGCTAGTTAATGAAACACTTCACCCATGCTATATGACCACTGTAGCTGAAATATGTCTACTAACTTAAATTCCAGATTTCTCTCCAAGAAATCATTTTCATTAAATAAAATGAGAAATGCAAAAGTAACAACTGACTCTTAGACCACTACTGCGTAAGATATTCTAAGAGGAAAAGAGATCATTTTGTTTTATTCTGATTACTACTACTTCTAATAGTACATGTAACTTTATATCCATAATGTGTACTCCTCTAATTACATTTAGCATGAAAGTAAACTAGGTCTTTTAGTGAGGTCAGGGATAGAGTAAGAGAAACAGGGTCTAAAATTACATACAAGAAATACCTTAATTATCAGGGTGTATTTTAGGCATTGAATTAAAAATTTGAAACTATTGAGCGGCTTCAAAATTCAAAACTAACTACATGGCTTTAGTCTGTTTTTCCCTGTCTTTATGAAGACTTATTATTGCGAAATTCACTTTTGAAAGTGGTAATTCCCCCTTTTTAATTCATAAGCTTGGCTTTTTATACCAAGAAATGCATCACATCCAAATCTCAGTTGTCTCCTTTCGATGTTGCCTCTGTGGTCTAAGGCACCATCACCATCTTAAAACAGCATCCTGAACTGTTTCTCTAAAGCCCCTTAGTCTGTTCATTAGTAAGTACCCAGTCTGACAGTCATGATGTATAAGTCAGAGTAGATATTTTCATTTGTAAATCTTTCTCATTGCTTTCAGCTTCACATAAAGAGGAGCCATACTGTTTAGAATAAACATAGAAATATGCGTTGTGAACTTCATCTGCCTCCGCATGGCACCTGCTACTATCCTTCAGATACACCTCAAGTCAACAACATGAGCTTTTCCCCCTTTTCCATCATCCAAATATTTTCCACTTAGTCCACTCATTTCTTCATCCTCTTCAAGTCAATTTTTGAATTGTTAGGATTTGGAAAAAAGTTTGACAAGTAAATCTACAGAAAATATATACGAAATATATACTAAATAATAACTGTTAGTAATAGAGATAACTTCTTTATGTTTCATTTTGTTTCAAAGAAAATATCAGAAATGTAACCTTGGCTGTGGCAAATCAGCAACAAATCCAAACGTGCTCTAGAAACAATGAGTACAGAATATCTAAGATGATGAGATTGGACAAATAATAGCCCCCCCCTTTTTATCTCTGAGATTCACTGTTCATTTAAAACCATAGACAGATGATGCTGACAGGTCTTCTAGAGCTAGACCTTAAAGGGGCTGAGATTGGATTTGAACTGTGACAGCATGTACCACAATTTTTCATTTTGTATCCTGACTAAACACAGCTTTACCAAAAAAAGTTTGCTTTGGCAAGCTCTCTTAAGCATAATGTTAATATTGTTTCATTTTATTCACACTTGAACATCCCCTGTGCCTACATAAACATATTATTTAAAAGGAAGCATGTGATCTCCCCCCCCCCACCCCTTTTCATCTGCTATGGCTGAGTCTTCAGAATCCCTAACGTCTTCCTCATCTTAGGAAACGGTCTCCATATTTCCATTGGACTTTCTGGCTGATCTTTCATTTTCATGATAAAGCAGGTAGGGTAACTGCAGATCTCCTTTCCCTCAGCTCCTCCAAAACCAGTCCTCTAGTCTTACCCCAGGTCTGTTACAGACTCTACTGAAGCCTTCTCCCCTACATTTGCCCCAGTCTCCAGGGGGTCAGAGATCTTTCTCTCTTACTTCCCTTCCTCTACACATTGCTTTATCCTAGCCCCCAACCTGGGGTTTTACACATGCCCTGGAAATCTACAAGTTGCTCCAGCAAAGGAAGCAGAGAGGCTCACTGCTGGTTTCAAACTCTTTCTTTTTTTCTATAATCCCTCAGTCTCACCCAACCTCTTTATTAGGTGACCAGCCAAGGCCTCTACTCACTCCCCTTCCTCATTTTTAAGGAATTAAACAGATCCTGGTGGAACACCACACATTCCTTCCTCCTATGGACACTTTCAGCACCCCTTCAAACCCATACACATTCCTCAGTATCAGATCCTAGTACCTCTAAATACATTTTACCTGGAATCTCCTGTAGCCACACCAATCAGGATTCCAGAAGAATTCTCTACCAGACAACAGACAACCACCACCCTCTCCTAAGAACCAGAGAGGACTATGTCCAATTTTCTGAGGAACCGCCAGACGGATTCCCAGAGTGGTTGTACAAGCCTGCAATCCCACCAACAATGGAGGAGTGTTCCTCTTTCTCCACATCCTCACCAGGATCTGCTGTCACCTGAATTTTTGATCTTAGCCATTCTGACTGGTGTGAGGTGGAATCTCAGGGTTGTTTTGATTTGCATTTCCCTGATGATTAAGGATGTTGAACATTTTTTCAGGTGCTTCTCTGCCATTCAGTATTCCTCAGGTGAGAATTCTTTGTTCAGTTCTGAGCCCCATTTTTTAATGGGGTTATTTGATTTTCTGAAGTCCACCTTCTTGAGTTCTTTATATATGTTGGATATTAGTGCCCTATCTGATTTAGGATAGGTAAAGATCCTTTCCCAATCTGTTGGTGGTCTTTTTGTCTTATTGACGGTGTCTTTTGCCTTGCAGAAACTTTGGAGTTTCATTAGGTCCCATTTGTCAATTCTCGATCTTACAGCACAAGCCATTGCTGTTCTGTTCAGGAATTTTTCCCCTGTGCCCATATCTTCAAGGCTTTTCCCCACTTTCTCCTCTATAAGTTTCAGTGTCTCTGGTTTTATGTGAAGTTCTTTGATCCATTTAGATTTGACCTTAGTACAAGGAGATAAGTATGGATTGATTCGCATTCTTCTACATGATAACAACCAGTTGTGCCAGCACCAATTGTTGAAAATGCTGTCTTTCTTCCACTGGATGGTTTTAGCTCCCTTGTCGAAGATCAAGTGACCATAGGTGTGTGGGTTCATTTCTGCGTCTTCAATTCTATTCCATTGGTCTACTTCTCTGTCTCTATACCAGTACCATGCAGTTTTTACCAAAATTGCTCTGTAGTAAAGCTTTAGGTCAGGCATGGTGATTCCACCAGAGGTTCTTTTATCCTTGAGAAGACTTTTTGCTATCCTAGGTTTTTTGTTATTCCAGATGAATTTGCAAATTGCTCCTTCTAATTCGTTGAAGAATTGAGTTGGAATTTTGATGGGGATTGCATTGAATCTGTAGATTGCTTTTGGCAAGATAGCCATTTTTACAATGTTGATCCTGCCAATCCATGAGCATGGGAGATCTTTCCATCTTCTGAGCTCAGGAAATTGGACATAGTACTACCGGAGGATCCAGCAATACCTCTCCTGGGCATATATCCAGAAGATGCCCCAACTGGTAAGAAGGACATATGCTCCACTATGTTCATAGCAGCCTTATTTATAATAGCCAGAAGCTGGAAAGAACCCAGATGCCCCTCAACAGAGGAATGGATACAGAAAATGTGGTACATCTACACAATGGAGTACTACTCAGCTATTAAAATGAATGAATTTATGAAATTCCTAGCCAAATGGATGGACCTGGAGGGCATCATCCTGAGTGAGGTAACACATTCACAAAGGAATTCACACAATATATACTCACTGATAAGTGGATATTAGCCCAAAACCTAAGATACCCAATATATAAGATACAATTTCCTAAACACATGAAACTCAAGAAAAATGAAGACTGAAGTGTGGACACTATGCCCCTCCTTAGAAGTGGGAACAAAACACCCTTGGAAGGAGTTACAGAGACAAAGTTTGGAGCTGAGATGAAAGGATGGACCATGTAGAGACTACCATATCCAGGGATCTACCCCATAATCAGCATCCAAACGCTGACACCATTGCATACACTAGCAAGATTTATTGAAAGGACCCAGATGTAGCTGTCTCTTGTGAGACTATGCCGGGGCCTAGCAAACACAGAAGTGGATGATCACAGTCAGCTAATGGATGGATCACAGGGCTCCCAATGGAGGAGCTAGAGAAAGTACCCAAGGAGCTAAAGGGATCTGCAACCCTATAGGTGGATCAACATTATGAACTAACCAGTACCCAGGAGCTCTTGACTCTAGCTGCATATGTATCAAAAGATGGCCTAGTCGGTTATCACTGGAAAGAGAGGCCCATTGGACTTGCAAACTTTATATGCCCCAGTACAGGGGAACGCCAGGGCCAAAAAGGGGGAGTGGTGGTGGGTGGGTATGGGGGACTTTTGGTATAGCATTGGAAATGTAAATGAGCTAAATACCTAATAAAAATGAAAAAAATAAAAAAAAAAAGAACCAGAGAGGACAACAGAAACAGAAGAACAAAACACGACCCAGAAAAGATAAGACAAGATATCAGCACCTAGAATTAAAGCCTTCCTAAACCCAGTCCTAAACTCAGCTTCAAAACACAGTCGATAGTAGCCAGGACAATCTGTCTCCACCAAAGCCCAGCAATCCTACCACAGAAGTCCCTCAACATTGCAACATAGGTGAAGCATAAGCCAAAGACCTTAAAATAGCCTTTATGAATATAATAGAAGTCATTAAAGGGGAAATGAATAAACCCCTTAAAGAAATCTATAAACATACTAACAGTGGAAGGAAATGAATAAAACAGTTCAGGACCCAAAAGTGGTAAAAGAATCAATACAGAAAATCAAAACTGAATGAAACCTAGAATTGAAAAATTTACAAACCTGAGCAGGAACTTCAGAGGCAAGTCTCACCAAAAAAAATTACAACGATGGGAGAAAGAATTTTGTGCATTGAAAGCATGATAGAAGAAATAAGTAACTCAGCAAATGGGAGAAGCAGGGAGGGTGTTATATCTGGCAAAATCATCCAGAAAATCTAACACTATAAAAAGACCAAAGCTAAGAATAATAGAAGTAGAGGAAGATAAAGAAAACCAGACTTAAGGCACAGAACATATTCGCCACAAAATCATAGAAGAAAATTTCACTAACTTAAAGAGGTGCCTATCAAGGTATAATAAACACACAAAGTCCAAATAGACTGAACCAGAAAAGAAAGTGTCCCTGACACATAATAATGAAAACATTAAATCTACAGAAGAAAGAAAGAATATTAAAGGATGGCAAGGAAAATGAGCAAGTAACATACAATGGCAAATATAACACCTGATTTTCAGTAGATATTCTAAAAGCCAGAGTGCTTTTAGAAATGGCCAGATGTTCTACAGACCAGATACCAGCCCAGACTACTACACCCAGCAAAAATTTCATTTTCAATAGACTGAGAAAATTTTATGTTTCAAGGTAAAGCCAAATTTATGCAGTATCTATTTATAAATCCAGCCTTAGAGAAGGTGCTAGACAGAAAACTCCAACTTAAAAAAGAGTAACTACTTCCAAGAAAACATACAGAATAAGTGATAACAGACCAACAAATCAAAATGGGTAGCACACACATACCCCTCTCCCCCACCACCACCAACAAAACAACAACAGCTAACCAGGAATCAAGCAACACTTCTCATTGATAGCTCTTAAGACTAGTGGTTCCAATTCCTCAAAGAAAAGACACAGACTAACAGAGTAGATGCAAACACAGTATCTATCTTTTGCTGCATCCAGGATGCACACCTTAATATCAATGACACATCACATCAGGGTAAAAGAACAGACAGAGATTTTCCAAGCAAGCAGACCTAAGAATCAAGCTGATATAGCCATTTTAATATTTGACATCATAAATCAAATGGACCTAACATATATGCACAGAACTTTTTATCCAAACACAAAAGGATATCCTTCATCTTAGAACCTCAGGACTTTCTCCAAAATTTTCCACATATTTTGACACAAAGCAAATCTTATCAGACACACACACAAAAAAAGAAATAATACCTGAAACCTTATTTGACTACCATTGAGTAAAGATGAATATAGGTAATAACAGAAGAGAAAGCTAATAAACTAGTTGAAACTGAAAACTTTAACTACTGAATGAAAGTTATGTCAAGACTGAACTCAAGAAATTAAAGAGTTTCTAGAAAAGAAAGTAATATAAATATACAACATCCCCAAACTTGTGGAACACTCATCCTTAAAATGGATGTCTCTATCAAAGCCCTCAGAACTTTGATAAGAACTCAGGGAACCCTATGTAAGAAGAACCAAAAAGAGTGTTTTGCCAGAGGAGGTGGAGAATACCAAGAAAAATAAGGCCTTCTAAACCAACATGATCAAATTACATATGAACTCATAGAGACTGAGGCAGTTTGCACAGGGCCTTCATATTTCGGCACCAGGATTTGCCTATATATTGTGACTTTTTGTTTAGTATATTTAATGGGATTTCTTTATATTTAAACAAGTAGATTTCAATTCGATTTTGCCCTTTTCCTTCTGCTCTTTTGTTTCATCCAATTCTAATGTGGTAGTTTTTATTTTATTGTATATATCATTTTGTTTTAGAAGTCTCTTCATTTTCTAAAGAGAGATAGAAAGGGGATGAGTCTTCATAGGAGAAGAGAAGGGTAAGATGTGGAAGGAGTAAAGTAAGGAAAACTATAATGATGAACATTATAGAAAAAAAAAAGTCCATTTTCACTAAAAGGGGAAAAAGAATCCAATGTTTGAAGTGAGTTAAGATTTTTATAATTAGGTATGTGAACATTAATCACACATTATTCTTTGGATAGGATCTAATGAAAGTTCAATGAAGGGTGCAGTGGTTTGAATGAAAATGGTCATCATAGGATCATATAGAGCAGCACTAGCAAGAGGTTTGGCATTGTTGGAGTAGGTGTGGCCCTGATGGAGGAAGTATGTCACTAGGGGGTCGGATTTGAGGTTTAAAATGCTCAAACCAGACCCGAGGTCTGTTTCTTCCTAATATCTGCAGCTTTAGATGTAGAAATCTCAGCCACCTCTGTAGCATCATGTCTGCCTTCATGATGCCAACCTTTCTGCCACAACAGACTAAACTCTGAACGGTAGGCCAGCCCCAATAAACTGTGTTTATTTATAAGTGTTGCTGGGCTCCAGCATTCAAACAAAAATACAAGCTAGGCCCCAGCATTCATCTCTGTCAGTTTCCTAAGTGCAGAAATAAAGTGAGGAGGTGTGGAGTTCTCCTTCTACCTTTTCTACCTTCAACCCTTCCAAAGTGAACCATAAATGTTTATTTATAAGTGTTGCTGTGGTTCTGGTCTCTCTCCATGGTAATAGAACATTTACTTAGACAAGTGTATATAAATTGATCGTAGCAAGGAACTACTTTTTTGTTTTTCAGTCATATAGAATGACCTTCAGATTCATTCTTCCATTTTACTAAGTCTGCATTTTTGAGTATGTCTTATGAATTTTCTGGGCTCAGTGACTTATTAGCAAAAAAAAAAAAAAAAAGGATAAATAAATAAATAAAAAATACCCTCTTTTTGGTACTATTATAATTAAAAAGAAATGACTGACAAATTCATCATAAACCCATTGTCTTGGTTCCTACTGACTGTCAACCCAAAAGAATCTAGAATCCCCTATGAGGAAAATGCCTAGAAGTTGAAGGTTAGACTAGTTTAGATGGGAATCTCCACTCTAAATGTGGATGGCATCATTTCATATGCAGGACCATGGGCTGAATGAAACAAAAATACAAGCTGGGCCCCAGCATTCATCTCTGTTATTTTTCTAAGTGCAGAAATAAAGTGACAAGGTGTGGCATTCTCCTTCTACCTTTTTTACCTCCAACCTTCCAAAGTGAACCATAAATTCCAACTGTGCGATCCCCAAAATATTTATTTCCTTTAGTTGTCTGGTCAAGTATTTTGCCGCAGGAGATGAGTAACTAAAACCTCCATGAATATAATAAACATCTAGTATTTATTAACTGCTCTTCAGTTTTCACTTAGATAGAAAAATGAAGGGACCCTAAGAACGTTTTTCTTTACAAGGTGCATCATTCTGTTTTGCCAGTTATGCTGGGTTTAGCTGAGTGTATTTGAAATCATAGAGACTGTTCCATATCAAGTTCAAAGGCAATAGTTAGAAGATCTATAAAATTATTTTTATTTTTCATATCTTTCTGGCTTTAAAAAGCTGTTTCAAATTAAAACATACCAAGTAATATTATAAACTATGAATAATCACCATGATATAAATGTATCATGAAACTTAGAGAGTAATAATATTCTATAAAGGAATGCTAAAATAAGCATTAATTTCTTTAAATAAAATCTTAAAAATGTAATATTTAACTGTTATACATTATTTTGGCCACAATTCCTCGCATAGTCATAGAACATTCAACAAGGAATGTGAATTATTTTTGGCTGGTGTTTTAGGAACACAGCCTAGTAGAAAGCATGGAAACAGGAGTTGTTAGTGGCTGTAGCGCAGATAACTTGAGATCTCACATTTACCTGATATAAGAAAGAGAGAAAGATAAAGCCAAAGCAGGGCCAAGTTATAATCCCTAAGATCTTCCCCTAACAATTCAACTTCCTCCACTTGGACCTACTAGCTAATACTTGCATGACTCCCCAGACCAGGGTTATCCTCTCAAGACCCAGGGTTCAAGCATATGAGTCTATGGGGGACTTTGATCATCAAAAATAGCATTCTACCTATATCATCCATGGCTTTTGATCCTCTCACTAAACAAAAAGCATCCAGTCAAACTTCAGGCTTTCCATTTTATACAACCGTCCTAATACTGTTCAAAACTCCAAAGTCCCAGTTGCGATTCAAAACAATTTTTTAACTGTGAACTCTGTGAAGGAAAAGATGCTACTTCCAGTGTACCATGTCACAAGGAATCCATCTCCATTCCAAAAACTGGGGGTAGGGTTGGGGGAGGTGGGGGACAAATCAGGGAAGACTGGATTAAGCAAATCCTTCAGACCAAACATCAAACCCTGGAGCATTTATAGGTTTAAAAAGAAAAAAAAAATCTCCTTCATCAGTTCATAGACCTGATTTATTTAAAGGTTCCTTCTTGAAAAGGTTCCAATCAGGACCTGCAGATCTCCTTGGCAATTATCCCATGTTTTCTGTGTGCCCACCATACTGACATCTCCACTTCAATGTAGGTTTCTTCATAGTTTCATCCAAAGCCCATACAGAAGCCCTATGAAGAGGATCTGACCCTGTCACACCATTTTCCTTGTCTTAGTGGCTAGCTGGAAGTTTGATATAATCCTCTACCTCCCTTTAGCACTTCTATCATTTAGTAGTCAGTCTTAGTAAAGTACCACAGCCATAGCTAGAGTTTTTCCCACAACATAACACTGATAGCCACTAGTCTAATTACCCACAACCTACTTCTAATCTAAAAGTCTCATGGACATAGACTTTCATGTGTGCATTTCTATCAGCATTGTGGACACCTACATCTTTATCATGATTCCACATTATTTTATGATCATAATATTCTAGAGCTTCTCCAGTGTGCACTTTTAGACATTTTTCTGAATTCTTTATACTGATCTGCAGTTAGTGGAATATTTTGGGAAGGATTAGAAGGTATCGCTTCTTGGGCCTTTTGGCTAAGATCAAGTGTAGGAGGTATGACATTGCTGAGGAGATATGTCACTGGGGATGGTCTTTGGGCTTTCAAAAGTCTAGCCATTCCCAGTGCCTGTCTCCATCCCCTCCTGCCCCTTGGTTTTATCTTGTGGATCAAGATGTAAGCTCTCAGCTATATATCATTCCTTCACTCTGCCATTATATCCTCTGAAACTGTAAGCTCCCAGTCAATCGTTTCCCCCCATCTTGTCTTGAAGAGCAAATGAAAGACACACACACACACACACACACACACACACACACACACACGTTAATTTTAATATGCCTTGACTAGCTCAAAGGCTGGGTAGTTTCAATCCTTTCCATGGTTATCAACCACTCTCCTCCATTGTTCCAGAGTTAACATTCTTTCAAATCTATATTTCATCTCTGCTACCCAATTCGGGAAGTAGCCACTGAACCTCCTTACCTGAATTCTTACATAGCTGGTCCATTCTACGCCCTTCTCATGGCGATTCTGCTTATTCTTCCCTTCTCTCTCCCAAGCCTGGGAATCCTAAAACTCCTTCCCAGCCATTAGCTGCTAGCATCTTTACCAATTAGAGCCAACTGGGGGCAGGGTCCTTCAGTGTGTTAAGTGCAGACATGTGCATAAGCAGTTTTGGGGACCAAAATTAACATTATAATACAAGCAACATTAGGCCAAACCCACTTCAGTGCATAATTTCTTATCACAGCAGTAGAGAAGTAACCTGAACAAGGGACCGATTTCCAAGCTTGATGGTCTGAGTTTTATCCCAGGGACTCCCAAGGTGAAAAGAATGATATGTGGCATGTTGTTCTCAGATTTCCAAATAAATAAATAAATAAATAAATAAATAAATAATTTTATAGATAAATAAGGTAGATGGAGTATATCACACATGTGTGCATATATCACATATATGCACACGTAACACACATACACCAAAACAATTAGAACTAATATGATCCTTTCAAGTGAAAGAAATATCATAAACCTATGTAGAATGAAGAGACTAGGAGCAAGTAGGAGACAATAGAAATGTATTCACCTGGGTTCACTTTTCCTGTGTCCCCTCTACAAACACTTGTTCTCTAAGTAACATATTTGACAAAATGTAGTAATTAACCTTGGTCCAGGATACCAGCAGAAAACCTCTAAGCACATACAATCATATTCCGTTTGTTTATCTATCTATCTATCTGTCTGTCTGTCTATCTATCTATCTATCTATCTATCTATCTATCTATCTTGTCTGTCTATCTATCTATTATCTATTGATCTAATTTGCTTTTCTCCTCTTTTCATCCTTCTAACTCATCTGCTAATACATATTTTCCTTCTTTTTCTTTCTTGTTTTCTCTGTATTTGAATTAATGAATGTGAAATATGGCCATTATTGACAATTGTGGAATGATGTCAGTTTAGCCTAAAACTAGTCAGATTTGTACAAATGGGAGAGAATTGTCACATTAAGTTACAAGTTTGGGCTCTGATTTTATTTAGCTACTCCATGGAAAACTGGTCCTAACAACATTTATCCCTTCATTGAACTTATGTTTGTTGTAGGCTCACTGGGATAAAAATTTTAACAGAGCATGTTTTAGGTGTGCTTTGTCCTGGAGTTTTCCCTTGCAAAGTTTAATCCTATGTTATGTATAGTTGATTTAAGGACAGTGTACTCCCATTGAGTTAGTATTACTAATTGCAGCCATTTTAAACATTGTAATAGATGCCATACACATATATGATAGCAGTAATTTGTATCTGTTCTGAAGATAGGCCAAGGCAATTCCTGCTGACAGGTTTTTCTCATTTGGCTTATTTTTCTGGGATTTATAACGCTTTGTTCTAGATGCTCTTTTATCTAAAATAATGTGCTATAAGATAACCTTAAATGTCTAAGCATGTTGCCATGACTAAAATTTTACATAACCATTAAACATTGTTAATATTAAATACTTTCTATGGAATAATTTTGCCAATATAAATATTTAGACATGAAGGAACATTATAAAGTTAGTAAATTAACTTTTTACTTTTTTCAGGCTGAAAAATATATTCCTAACCTTTATATTATGCATAAGAATTCAATTTAAAGACTTATAATAGTCTTTGAACCAAGATGAGTAGATAATTAGACTTTCACATTTTCTGAGACAAAGCAGAAATGGTTCTGTAGAAGAGAATTAAATAATCACACTATCTTTGAGAAGGATAACAGGTTGTTTTTAAAAGGATTGTTGTCATTCCAACTTACTGAAAGGACCAATTCAGATTTGAACCTCCTGGTGTTAAGAAACAAAAATACAAAATGAAACTCATCTTCATATCTGTCCTAACAGACACACAGAATTTTTCCATCACAATACAAGCATATTTACATATTTCTATAAATACAACACTTCAGTTTACCCTGTAATTTCTCATTTTAATTAACCTTTCCTTTTCCTTTATTGTCTTATGTCTTCCACTTTAAAGAGAATAATCAAGTAGAGTTACCTGTTTTTTCTTCATTTGCAGTAATGCAAAATTATGTGCCCTAAACTATTAAGTAGAATCTTGATTTCATTTCCCATCCACTTAAAAAATAGATGAGATGTGTTTTATTTATTACTGTTTCTGTTCACTTGGGCTGATTTAGCAAATTGTACTAAACTGGGCAGGTTTTAAGCAATAGAAGTTTGGTTCTCACTGTTCTGGACGCTGTGATTTGAAGTTCACTGGGTCATCCTGATAAGATTTAGGTCATGCCTATTTTCTGTTTAGCAAATGGCACATGGCCTAAATAATCCAAACTCCTCTGGCCTAAATACTTAATAAAGTCCTCGAGCCTTAGTACTACTTCACCAGGCATTAAGTTCTAACATATAAATCCACGAGGGAAAGAAGAGAAAGAGCCACATTCATACTGTAGAAATTAGAGGTAAGAAAAAGGAAGATTAAGATATTATCAATGCAAATCACTAACATGAAAGATCCCATCAAATATCTATGAGTCGGCAGTTCACTCTGACAGTCTATATTCTTAAGTCAACCATCACTGGGTCCTGCCATTTTGGAGTTATATTCAGTGGACATAATAAGCTTCTTTCAGGTGGCCCACTGCCTTAGATGACAGACATCAAGTATATATTATGTATGGAATTCACTTGAATAAAATATGCCGCAGCTTCTTCAAGAGTAATTTCACATAGAAAATGTACTTTATAAAACAAAAGCAGATGTTGCCCTCGGGGCCTGTCAAGCATTGCTATTTTCTTAGTGATTGTATTACCTGGATAACATACTGGTATTCTTTACCAATATTTCAGTGCTATAAACAGTTAATATTTCACATGGAGTTTCTAGAAAAAAAAAAGAAATGTAAAACATATGAATTTATTTTGCAGATGAAATGTGAATGATCATTACAGTTAAGTTTAAGTTCTCATTTGATTCTGTCTTTTTACTTTCATTTTTATAAGTTTTTATTAGTTGTGTTCTTTGACAACTTCACACATGCACATATTGCATTATGGTTACACTCACTCCTCCTGTCCTACCCCTGTCAACTCTGTTTTCCTTTCAAGTCCTTTGACATTATGTTATACCTCCCCTATTCGATTTATTTTTTGGAATTTACCCAGAGCCTTCTATGGTCTGGGATTTAGACCTATCCATGGTGTCTGCTTGGCTCATGAATGGGTACGTGACTGCAGAAAATAGCCACTTCTCTTAAACGGTCCACCTGTACCCAATAGTTCTGCCTTAAAGTGTGTGACACTGAAGCTCTCTCTTATGCTTGATTTTTATTGACACTTATGTACAAGCCAAGAACACCCAACTACAAGCTCCGTGTGACCTAAGACTGTGTGAAAAAGATGTATAGAAGACTACAACTTTGTGAACCAATAAAAAAACATATAAATGCAAAAACAAGAGTTAGAAAGACAATATCTAATATGGCTAAACAATACTTTCTCTAAAAGTCGCAAGCTATTAAACAAAAATCTAGCCTCAAATGTGGGATTTGTCCTTATAAGATTTTAGTCAATGGGGCCTTAGCAGCCCTCAGAAAGAAGAATAACCCCCCTTCCTCTCAGGTGCCCACCACAACTAAATGCTATGACCTAATTCCTATGGACTAATTGTTGAATGCATGCTATATATTATCTGGAATAGAGAGAGAGAAATAAAGTTGGAACTGATCTGGAAGCATCCTCCCTGCTGGTTATCTTCCATAGTACATAGACTCTATGCAGCAGCAGTGGTGTTAACTAGCTCTGAAGTCTATGAATTGTAATATCAACCTTCCATGGCATCCAGGCCCACTGGTACAATAAGGGTATGACTGTTATGGGGGTAGCAAACAGCACTATGATTGGATTTGAAGCCTATTCCACAAAAGGAAATTCATACCAACTACTCTGAATACAATTAGCTGAGGAGATATTAGACTCTAAAGGCAACTTAGCACTACTTATCAGCTAAATTGATATGGCTTCTAAAGATTAATACTCATACTCATAGGTAAACAACAATCTCAGCCTCAGTCAGTAAAGTTTCTCTTTGTAATAAATGGCCAGAAACTGAAATACTAGTGCTACTCTAAGTGCTGAGAGTAGATGAGAGCTGAGCATTCAGCCCTAAATAGGAGACTTATACTTATACTTAAATATAAGGAAATACTATGAAAAATAATAGAATGGAGACAATGTAAGGGGAGGAAGCAAAGAAGAAGCTCTTGGAACTGCTGTCTCCTGGTTACAATATAACCATTGAAATCTAACTCTTTCTAATTCTACATTCCTTGGTAAGATAGTAATGCACTCAGAGTTCTTTCTTCAAGCAAAGAAATTCACAAAGTCAAAAGATCACCAAAGGGATGGGAGACATTTACAAACCATAGGTCAGACAAAGGTACATTTGAAAAGTATATAAGCAATTCTCAGGACTCAAATAGTGAAAAATGTAAAGACAAATTTGGTTAAAAATTAACCCAAAGCTTAAATGGGCATTTATACAGGAAGACATACGATTGATTAAAGGATGTGTGAAGAGGTGTTTCACGTAATAAAAGTAATGGAAGATGGAAAACATAGTGAGAAATCTTCACGATAATATCAAAGAAAATACGTATCATAAAGTGGAGAGTTTCATGATGGAGCTAGAATGCAAAGCAACGAAGCTAATGTGGGAAAAAAAAAACAAGTCAACCAAAGTAAAAATCATATTAAATATACTAATTCTATTTAGTATTTAGGCAAAAGAAATTTAATTAAATGTTGATGAGATATTACCATTTCCACATTCACTGTCACACCGTTTACTGAAGGCCAACAGCAGAAGGCACTGATATGGTTATGAAAACATAAGGAGAGAAAGAAAATTTGGTTGCAGCCAAATCTTATAGAATATTACTAAACCTGATAATATTGTATCAACATGGATAGTATAGCAGAGCATTGTGGTAAGAAAAATAAATCAATCATTGGAAAACAAAATTAAAGAGTCCATTTATAGGATGAATCTAGAAGTGTCAATTTATAACAGCAGAGACCAAAAAAATTATTATCCGGGACCACAAGGAAAGGAAATTAATTGCTGCCCACTGAGTACTTCATTCTAGAAATATGGTGTCCAATATTTTGCTTACAATTTACTATTCTGTATTATACACTGAGATATAACAATGTGGAGCTCATAGAATGTATTCTTGCATCTATAAAATAAAGTTAAAAAGTGAATAAGGATGAAGAGACAACACCTAAATTTGAACTTCACAACCTGTGTAAAATAATTCTGGGCATGGTGGCACACGCATATAATCTTAACACTCGAGATGTGGAGACAGGGAGATCATTGGGACAGTCTGGTCATTCAGGCTTGTCTTCTTTGTGAGCTTCTAGCCATTTAGAAAATACATATGTGGGGCAGGAGAGATGGCTCAGAGGTTAAGAGCACTGACTACTCTTCCAGAGGTCCTGAGTTGAATTCCTAGGAACCACATGGTGGCTGTCTCAAGATCATCTATAATTGGATCTGATGCATTCTTCTAGCGTGTGTCTGATGACAACTGCGGTATACTCATATAAATGAAAAAGTAAATAAATTTAAAAAGAAGAAAATACATATGTAAAGAAGGTGGATTAGGTGTGAGGAAAAGATATCCAAGGGTAACATATGATCTATACCTGTAGGAGAACATGTGAGATTGTGTATCAGCACACACATACTCACCCACATATATACAGACACATGTCTGTCTGTGCCTCTGTGTGTGTATCCACACATGTATCCACATACTCATACTCTCCTCTTTCTCCCATACATGCACATTCAATATAATGTTGAATGCTGACAGTGTAACTTTAAAGGATTAACAACCTGAAAAAAAGCAATATTTTACAAATTGTAAATGTGAAAAAACAATTCAGAGTTCTATTTTCTGAGGGAGTTTTCTTCCCAGAATTGTCCTCAGACAAACTTGAGTTGAACTGCAGACTCTACAATAATAGAAATATGACAAGTTATTTGATATTAAGACCTTCAGATTCTTCTTCTGTAAAGTGGAAAGTGACCACTCCAACACCTTTGCTCTGCCATATGCACCCTGCTGTGACGTTCTGCTTCAATGAAGCCTAGAAACAAGAGACCCAGGGCCGGCCGCAGAAGGAAACTGTAACAAACTGCACAGGAAGATTTACAACAGCAGCTAAGGAGTGCACAGGAGTCTTATCCAAAACAATTTTGTCTTTGAGCAGAAGTTGCCTGAGAGTTTTATTTGATGATCCAGGACATAATCAAACAGGAATGCACTTTGGGGAACAGGTACACTCATGGGCATCCTCAGTTAAGTTTACTCCCAATCACACTGAGTCACATTTGAGTCCTGAACTGTTTTAGCAGTACGTGCCACATAATTCAAATTTTGTCCCCAAGTGAATTTTTGGGAAAAAGTTTTAACCATTTTAGGACTATATATAATTGGGTAGATCTATGACTACAAACAGATGAATTATGTGATGGGGTACATGCACTAAAAAAGATTATATGACTAATCTAATAATGAGATGGCTCGGGGGATAAATGTGCTTGTACATGACACTGATGACCCCAGTTCAATTCCCAGGACCTGTATGTTAGAAGGCACATTAAGAAACTGAGAAAAATAGCTGTTCTCTTAGCGAAAAGGTTTGTGGATTAGAGAGAGGAGATTTTCAGAGGCATGGGGAAGAGTCTAGGGCAGAAAGAAAATGAAGCTGACTGGAAATGGCCAGAGACTTCTGCTAGAGATGGGGAAAAAAAGAGAGGACCCCAGAGAATAGCAAAAGCATTGATAGTGTGAATAGTAGGTTATCCTGGGATGTAGGAGTTTCAGGAGAGCCTTCCTTGCCTCTTGTCTGCTGTGTGGTAGACAGAACAGTGATAAATGCCCTCCTCTCCTACTTTATTCCTTGCCACCTATGACAAGATCAAGAGCTGGTCCCAGAGTCATGAACGCGGGAAAACTGGCCATGTTCCTTACCTGCTGCAAAGCTTTGGGAGAGCATGCCCTGCACCTGACCTTGACAGCAGGGCAGAGCCGACTCTGCTTGTGGGGTTGCCTGTGAGCTGGTCCAAGGGCATGAGAGTGGGAGAGAGGGGTATGGATGGGGGACTGAGCAGTTCTGATATTTCTCATACCCAGATTCAGGGCTTTGAATTGGCCCACCCCAGCATCTACCCCATCTATGAATATGAGCTTCTAGAGTACTGAAGGGGAGAGTTCTACAGACACAGATGTAGAGTATCTCCATGAGAGATGGCAAGAGCAGGCTATACAAGAAATGTCCCACTGAAGTTCCAATATTGATAGAGTAGCAGAAGCCAGGGGTCTCATAGCAGGCCAAAGGACTCATTCCAATGTACATTTGCAACCAAAGAGTGTGTAAGGGTGTACAGTGGACACACTATAACACACTAACACACTTCAGCTTCCACAATGAAATTTATTTTTTCTGTTGGAGGGAGGGTGAAAGGGTGGAGAGTGGGTATGAGAGATCGGTCCAAATGTGATGGGAAATTCACAAAGATCTAATAAAAAGTTTAAAAAACAAACAAACAAAAACCAATGAGAATCTGAATAGGAAAGACAGTGAGCTGAAGGACTTTAGGGTTGGAGAGGAAGTGGGAATGACCAGGAAGAGGTCTTTACAATATATAACTGGCACTTGGAAATATGTATTGTAGGATCACAGAGACCGTCAGGGGCTTTTGTGTGTTACCACAAGCATATTTCAACCAAAAGGCCTAAGTTCCTTTTGCCAGAGGTGAGAAAGTTACTTTGTTTCACAGACGAGAACCTGTTCCACAAGTTTCAGGTAATTTTGACTTTCATCTAAGGAGATAATCCTATAGTCTCAGTTGAGCTCATTTCAACATATGTGTACTTCTTGAGACCCACAAGACTCTCTGGACTCTCTCTCTCTCTCTCTCTCTCTCTCTCTCTCTCTCTCTCTCCTCTTCTAACTTCTATCACACATGCAGCTGATCTCTTCTGCGGAAGCCATCATTCTCAGTCTACTCACAAACTTTGTTCTAGGATGGCAAATCATTGTTTATTATAGGATGATTGAAAGGTCTACTTACATGTGTAGATACTATTTGAAAATAAGCATTATCAAGTAACATTTAGTGTTTCGCAAATGCTAGGCTGCTCAGGGACAGTCTGGCTTCTCCTTTGCCAGGATGAAATACCTTGATCAAGTAAAGTGGGACACTTGTGTTTCACAAGGTAGCAGAAGGAATCACACCTCTCTTTTTTCATTCATTAATTTACTTATTCACTTTATATCCTAACCACTCCCCCTTCCTCCAGTTTCCCCCTCACTTAGCCCTCCCCCAGCCCTCCTCCGCATCTTCTCTGAGAGGATGGAATACACCTGGGTATAATTTCCTCTACAGAAGATACTAGAATGAAGAAGTCATACTTCTAGTATGCAATAAGAAGTAATGGTTCCTTCACTGGTCCCCCTTTGAAGATAAGCAATTAGAAATGCATACAAAAGCAGCCTTTCTGGCTTCTCTCTCCCACTGCATCAACTCTTATTATCAAAAATGTGAGAAAAGAGGTTTGTTCCGGTTTCTAGGAAAATCTTAGAACTTGGCTGTTGGCGTTACCTGCCATTAAAAAGAGGATCAGTCCCTAGGAAGCCCATGGGTGAGGACCAACATCCTGTGACATGTTGAGGACCTGGTGGAGGTAAGTTGGATAAACAAAACTATTTTTAAATCTTGTTAGGGAAGTAAATGTCCATATTTAAAAATACATTTTTTTTTTTAACATTGGGAATGGTAGGCCTGTACTCATTATGTAGATTTCCTATAATTTTAACACTCTGATAATGAGATTGTTTCTGTCAAAGAGAAAGGTCTTGTACTTAGCTCTGTATGTTTCTCTGTTAGAGATATAATTTTGAATGGCATTCATTTCTTGTATTTATCCTTAAGATACTGTGAGCTATAGGCTCCTTGAAGCTCTGCAAGACAAACTAAGGTCACCATCTGCCCTAACATATCAAGAGACTTAGACACTGAATCATAAACATGGTACAGTATAGGTTTTGGCCAAAGAGGTTATTATAATTTTCTTTCCTTCAGACAATATTTCATTTACAAATGAAGTTTTCAATAACACTTAACATTTCAGGGAGTTGGGCAGACAGCAAGGCAGAAAGTGCTTGCTACTCATGTATCACTTTGATCCCCAGATCCATATAGAAGTTCAAGGTATGGTATCATTCTGAAGCTATGGTCCTAGCTATGGAATACAGATAGGCAGATCATGAGACTCTGCTGCCCAGGGAACTTGCCTATAAAGGATGGTCCCAATGAAAGATGCTGCCTTGAAAACCAAGATTGATGGTTCCTGAAAAAAAAATATCTTCTGAGATTAATCTCTCGTCTTTCTGTATCTCTCTGTGTCTCTCTCTCTGTCTGTCTCTCTGTCTCTGTCTCTGTCTCTCTCTCTCTGAAATACACTTACATATAGCACTATTACAAGATGAACACTGAAATATAAAAATATATACAAAATAGAACTTTAAATTGTTAATTTAAGATAAACATTTACAAAGGAAATGGTTTTTCTTGATTGTTTAATACACACCAGGAATAGTGAAATTTTAAGTATGATAATAATAAATCTGACAGTAAATTTAGTTAGTACAACAAACAATAGCAAAAAGGTTAGATTATTTTTGTGAGCTTCCTTACCTATTGAATATCCAGAATGTAATGTTATCACACTATTAAATAAGGAAACACAGTAAACATAAGGCAAACCACACACTGGCCTGCAAATACAGAATTCAATTCCAGACTGTGTGGCTACAAATGAACTAGTTTATATCACTATAATGCACTTGGTTAGAAATTTTAAGTATGATAATAATAAATCTAACAGTAAATTTAGTTAGGACAACAAACAATAGCAAAAAGGTTAGATTATTTTTATTTCTAAAATCTTATTAATGATGATTTTGTTTTTGCTTTGTCCATATAGTGATGTTATTCTAACAATTATTTCTAGTGTCTTGTTGCTGATAGGAACTGTGTGGCTCCATGACTCTCTATATCATTCTGAATTGGATTTTTAAATTAATATTTATTTGTTTTTACTACTATCACTCTCTCTCTCTCTCTCTCTCTCTCTCTCTCTCTCTCTCTCTCTCTGTGTGTGTGTGTGTGTGTGTGTGTGTGTGTGTGTGTGTGTGTGTTCATCTCAAAAGACAGAATGTAAAGTTAATTTTCTCTGACTCCCTTTTCTGTGGGTCATGGGGATGAACTCATGCCATATGGTTGTGTAGCAAGCCCAAACCTTCATCTCCTGAGCAAGTTCACAATATATGACTTTAAGTTTCATTAGAAAAGTATCCCAACATGTCCATACATTTTCATCATTGACTAATTTTGTTATTCATTTCATAATTTTGGTTTCTTTGATCATAGATTAAGGAAAATCAGGTCAGCCATGGCAAAGAAAAGTTAATTCAAGGGACAAAGTAAGCATTTGAAAAAAAAATTGGGTCAACTTCCTTTTTTAACTATTTATTTATTGAGAGATTATCTTAAATATTCTGTTTTTTAATATAACTCACTAAGATATTTAATTTGTAGTATTATTTAAATGACATAGGTCTTCATTACAGGACTTAAGAACAACTATGTGTATTTATCAACTAGTCTTTATTCAGTTTTACACCCTGGAACTTTCTCATAGCATATATATGTATATATATATGACAGTATTTTGGTTTTGGTTTCCTTTTTTTTGCTTATTTTATTATTTTGGTTGCTTTTGTTACTTTCTATTTAATACCATTCTGTAAATTTTACTTTATTTACAGAATAATATGCTTGGATTGCTAAAACTACTGATACAAAGAAAATAAATAGTATTGGTAAAAATGTAGGGGTATTTGAATTTAAGTTTTAGAAAAATTTCCAGAGCTTTGCTGACCTCACCAACAACAATTGCATAGTGTTTGGCTATCGTGCTACTTAGGTGATCCCGAGGAAAATTTTCAGTGCTTCATGTTTATGTCTGATATGCCAGTTCTTGGGTTGTTTTAAAAATCATTACACCTTGAAGACGAAATATTCCCACAGGCTCTGTGCTCTAACTTATTCCCAGTTGTGGGTATTGTTTTGAGATGATGTGGAAGTTGAGAATATGGGGCATAGCTTGAGGAAGGAAATCTCTGGAATGAGCCCTTTGGGGTGTCCTTCTTCTACTCTCACTTTCATCTGGCCAGGCATGAACTGAATGAATCTGCTCCACCTGCTCTTGGTTACATGAAGTCTTTCCACACTATGGCACTGGAAGCACTTTACTGTCTAAGATTGACGGAAACTTCTTATAACCAAAGCCATGATAATCCTTTTCTCCCTTGGGTTGTTTCCCTCAGGTGTTTGGCTAGCAGAGAAAAGCCAGCTCACTAAGGCCAAGGTTTTTGCTGTGTATGTGGTATACTAGGTATTAGAAATAACAGAGTAAACACAGTACCCCATCTCCTAGACAATTAGAGTCTGCCATATCATGGTGCTTTAAATACAAGGTAATGTGGAAACATCAGGGAATGACTCTGCATAATTTGTAGCATACAGTTAAAAATAAATAAAATTACCAATAAAAACCAAGTTAAAACACTCCACACAGAATTCTAATTTTCATAGAACTGTGCTTAATATATGTAAGAAAACACCATGTGGAATTGTGGAATTTACCAAGAGCCAGTCATAGAGTGACACAAGACAGAAGTTTAAGATTCATTGCCATGAAATCTGCCATAGCACTTGAAAGACTGAGAAAAGCAGAGGTCAGCAGGGAGAAGCTGGGAGCCTATGTCATGAAATCAGTATGGCTAACAGATGTAAAAATGGGGCAGAAGACACAAGCTACATCTTAAACATATGAAGCTCCTCTCTGAGTCCTTCTGAGCAAGAGAGGAATCACAAGAGAAATTCCAGCATCCAGGAGGCAGACAGCAGCACAGAGATTCATGGAAAAGTTTTGGGGAGGGGTGAGCAAGGAAAATTACATCTTGAGCTAACGGGGAAAGCTTTTAGATGACAGTGTCGACAGTGTGAACTCCAGAGTGATTAAATTGCCAGAAGTAGGGGCATGATGACATGCCAAACTAACAAAAGTATTAAGTTATTCTAAAATAAAAATCCCAGAAATTTTCTACCCCTTCCCACTCCATCCCTACATGAGAAAATTTCCTTACATTAGGGAGAATACATCCTTCTTTTCCCCAGTATTGGAGAGAAGTAACTGGGAGAATGTTTATGTCCTCTTAGGTTTCAAATTTTTGTTTTTCCCCTTTTATGTAAGAAAATTCTTTCTGTAACTCAAACAGGCCTACTCAAGTGACCCTCTTGCCTTGCTGCTGCGATGGTCAGGAACAGGCTACTCTTTATGGACACAGCTATTGCCATAAATTAATAATCATCTATCCCACTTGTAGAAACCACATAGTTAACATTCAGAATAACGTGAATAAATACTAACGTTAGAAGCTTCCCTAAATCTCAGTCGAAACATTTGTTTGTTCAATAATGTTGTTTGTTAATGAGCACGTGAGCATTCACGTGTGCATGCCCATTCAGTAGCAAAGCACAGTTAAAACTAGAAGGGATATCGTGATACAGCTCTCAACACAGTTAGAATACAAATGACTGATGGTAAGGTCAATACTGAGGTTGTTGAGGTTGCCGAGGCTACTGGATAATTTAAATACTGAAAAACATAGGTTAATGAAGAAGCCAGAAAGTAAATGATATGTCTTGTATGATTGAGATCATATTCATTCTTACAGCAGGAATCAGGGGCAGGTAAAATAGGTAAGGTCTCAGTGTAGCCTAGGCTGACCTTCCATTTAATCTTCTTTCCTCGGCCTTTAGGACTTGGACTATAGGCATGTGTTATTACTTCCAGCTATGGGGAACGTTTTGTGTGTTTGTTTTATGTTGAAATAAGTTAGAATGTGCCTTAACCTTATGGACAGAAGAATAACTATTAGAAAAAATACGAGGGACAGAATAATCTATTTATTATTTTTATTATATTGTGTTCTATCTTGTGAAATATATCCCCATACATAAGTTATACTCAATAAATATTCTTGATATTTATTTTTCAAAAATTCTATTTAAAGATGAAACAATATTGAGCTGTCCATCTTGTATTTCAGTTAAAATAGTTTCATAAGATGTTAAAATCTAATTAGTTAATTTAATTTTTATTAGAAAAAACCAATCTTATATTTCAGTTGGAATAGTTTAATCAGATGTTCAAATCCAATTATTTAATTTAATTTTCATTAGAAGAAAATTGTGCTTTTCACAAAGACGATTAGAGTTTAAAAACAAATGCTTCTTTGGAATATTAAAAAAAAAATAACTTGTAAGCAGTTCAGGCCAACTTGAACCCACTCTTGGCACATAGAAAAGCAACAATGGTTTATTCACTCTCTAGAATCAAAGACATCTCTGGAATGGCAAGGCATCCTCTGAGTCATTAAGTACATGCTCTGACTTTACTCCATTCTTAGGTCGCTGCTCCAGATGAACTCTCTTTAAGAATATTAATTTACAAAATAAATTTATGATTCCATGCAGTATGTCTTAGACGAGGTAGACCATCATTACAGAAATGCAGTAGATCCTGTGGCTTAGATGGTAAACCATTCTCATGGTTCTGTGGTTTAGAAAAGCCAAGGTCAAGGTATTGATTGCTTTATTGTGTGGTGAGAAGTTGCTTCCTGGTTTGGTCTACCTTGCTCCTGCTGAAGCCTCTAAGAACAAAGGGCCTTGGACCTCCAACCCCTAGTAAACACAAACTTACTGTTTTATGAATCCTTTTAAGTGTTTTATACACGTATGTGATATAATTCTGTCCTTTTTTTTCATTTTTTATTAGGTATTTAGCTCATTTACATTTCCAATGCTATACCAAAAGTCCCCCATATCCACCCACCCCCACTCCCCTGCCCACCCACTTCCCCTTTTTGGCCCTGGCGTTCCCCTGTACTGGGGCATATAAAGTTTGCAAGTCCAATGGGCCTCTCTTTCCAGTGATGGCCGACTAGGCCATCTTTTGATATATATGCAGCTAGAGTCAAGAGCTCCGGGGTACTGGTTAGTTCATAATGTTGTTCCACCTATAGGGTTGCAGATCCCTTTAGCTCCTTGGCTACTTTCTCTAGCTCCTCCATTGGGAGCCCTATGATCCATCCATTAGCTGACTGTGAGCATCCACTTCTGTGTTTGCTAGGCCCCGGCATAGTCTCACAAGAGACAGCTACATCTGGGTCCTTTCAATAAAATCTTGCTAGTGTATGCAATGGTGTCAGCGTTTGGATGCTGATTATGGGGTGGATCCCTGGATATGGCAGTCTCTACGTGGTCCATCCTTTCATCTCAGCTCCAAACTTTGTCTCTGTAACTCCTTCCATGGGTGTTTTGTTCCCAAATCTAAGGAGGGGCATAGTGCCCACACTTCAGTCTTCATTCTTCTTGAGTTTCATGTGTTTAGCAAATTATATCTTATATCTTGGGTATCCTAGGTTTGGGGCTAATATCCACTTATCAGTGAGTACATATTGTGTGAGTTTCTTTGTGAATGTGTTACCTCACTCAGGATGATGCCCTCCAGGTCCATCCATTTGGCTAGGAATTTCATAAATTCATTCTTTTTAATAGCTGAGTAGTACTCCATTGTGTAGATGTACCACATTTTCTGTATCCATTCCTCTGTTGAGGGGCATCTAGACCAATGGAATAGAATTTAAGACCCAGAAATGAACCCACACACCTATGGTCACTTGATCTTCGACAAGGGAGCTAAAACCATCCAGTGGAAGAAAGACAGCATTTTCAACAATTGATGCTGGCACAACTGGTTGTTATCGTGTAGAAGAATGCGAATCGATCCATACTTATCTCCTTGTACTAAGGTCAAATCTAAGTGGATCAAGGAACTTCACATAAAACCAGAGACACTGAAACTTATAGAGGAGAAAGTGGGGAAAAGCCTTCAAGATATGGGCACAGGGGAAAAATTCCTGAACAGAACAGCAATGGCTTGTGCTGTAAGATCGAGAATTGACAAATGGGACCTAATGAAACTCCAAAGTTTCTGCAAGGCAAAAGACACCGTCAATAAGACAAAAAGACCACCAACAGATTGGGAAAGGATCTTTACCTATCCTAAATCAGATAGGGGACTAATATCCAACATATATAAAGAACTCAAGAAGGTGGACTTCAGAAAATCAAATAACCCCATTAAAAAATGGGGCTCAGAACTGAACAAAGAATTCTCACCTGAGGAATACTGAATGGCAGAGAAGCACCTGAAAAAATGTTCAACATCCTTAATCATCAGGGAAATGCAAATCAAAACAACCCTGAGATTCCACCTCACACCGGTCAGAATGGATAAGATCAAAAATTCAGGTGACAGCAGATGCTGGCGTGGATGTGGAAAAAGAGGAACACTCCTCCATTGTTGGTGGGAGTGCAGGCTTGTACAACCACTCTGGAAATCAGTCTGGCGGTTCCTCAGAAAACTGGACATAGTACTACCGGAGGATCCAGCAATACCTCTCCTGGGCATATATCCAGAAGATGCCCCAACTGGTAAGAAGGACACATGCTCCACTATGTTCATAGCAGCCTTATTTATAATAGCCAGAAGCTGGAATTCTGTCCTTCTTATCTTTATTACCTGTCTCCTCTCTCCATTCCCCTGTGAAACTTTGTTTTCTTCTTTTCATTCCTTTCATGCCATTTTTGTATGTTTGACCCACTGAGTTTAAATAGGAATATCTCATGATCATGAATGGGAGATAATTTACTGCAGCATGGGTAGGTCCTCTGTCTTCACTCCACATAAAATGACATCCTTTCCCCTGCAACAATTAACTGTCAAAGAAACTTGGGTAGTAGGACTGCTCATGAAAAAATGTCAAGGTACAATCTTGAGTAGATATCTTCAGCTGCAGTGAGTTCATGAGTGTTTTGGACATAAAATGACCAAAAGACAGTGTTCACATTCTTCCTTTCCAAGTGTTGGCTCCTAGGCTTTCTATCCCCTCTGTGTGATGTTCCCTGATTCTTGGAGGGAGGGGCCATCAGAATATATAATAATATCCTGTTTTAGGTCTGAGCACTCTACAATCACTTATTTTCTGCAGATGGTTTTGCATCTCCTTTATGAACTGTGGACTACTAGGGGTAGACGGAAAGTTCTCTGTTGATGGGAGAGAGCTATATTTATCAATAGGTATACAGATAAGTATTTAGAAGGTAATTGAATTCTTAATCCATTTAGTAAAAGTAATAGTAGTGTATTCTTACCTGAGGCTATGTCTGTGACCAAAGTATATGTTGTCTTCAACAAGAGTCACATCTCTTGAAATGGCAAAAAATCCCTTATTTCATCATTATCACCTCTTCAAACACCAACACCTTGGAGAATAGTCTTTAACTGGAGAAATATTAGCTGAGCACCAGATAAAGTTTTTAGTAAGAGAATTAAGTTTTATAATTGGATCGCCTAAAATGTTCCTTCTATATAGTAGATACTTTTACTATGTTATCTGGGGCAGTTTGAGTGATAATGACCACTATAGGCTCTTATGTTTGAATACTCGATCCAGTTGGTAGGACTGTTTGGGAAGGAGGTAAGGATTTCTTAGATTGATCATATCATTGGGTGTAGTTTTGAAGTTTGAAAGTCCATTCCATTTTTCCTTAAATATCTTCCTTTCTGTATTGAGTAGATCAAACTTTAAGAAATCTTCTAATGTCCTAGCTCCATGCCTGCCTTCTTGCATGTATGCTGTGCTGCCCTGTCTCTCCTTCCATGCTTTCTGTCATGAGGGTTATGGGCTTGCCTTCTGGAAATTTGTACCAAAAATGAGATCTTTTCTTTTAGACATTGCTTTGATCATGATGTCTTATGGCAGCAATAGAAATGTGACTAAGACAATCTCAGGTGATATGTTCAGATTTCTCTGCTGATAACAGGCAAAACCAGAGCTCTAATTCAAGCTACCCAGCACTGAAGACTATGCAAGTCTTTGTGCAAATAATCTCATTCAACATAATTTCCACCATGAATTTACCAATTCTAAATGTTTAAATGTATAAATGTTGTATGCCTGACTTCAGTGGGGGTGGGTGTGGAAAATATTCCAGGTTGACAATAGAATATATATACAGGAGGAGTGGCTCCTCTTTTTAACTGGTATAGTATTATAGAAAAACACCAGAAAAATTACAGAACTATGTCCTCCCATCACAGAAAAATGCCAACAAACTCAGCAGGAAAAGCTTGCTGTTTTTCTTTCACAAAAGTGTGTGTTTGTGCATGCGTGCGAGTGTGTGTGTGTGTGTGTGTGTGTGTGTGTGTGTGTGTGTGTAAGTGAATGCTGCAGCTGTTCTCTGCATAAGGTACTTTCTGTAGTCCTTTTAAAATATATTTCTTCCTAAATTCATTAGGGAATAGCTCATTTCTACAAAAGAAAGATTGGGACTGAGTTTATTCTTGAAATAAGGCTGAGCTTATACTTAAATTTTACCATAAACTCACCATCTTGCCTTAGGAAAAGAAAACCAGAACCAAACCAAACCAAACCAAACCAAACCAAACCAAACCAAACCAAACCAAACCAAAGAAACCCAGAAGCACCAATAATTTAACTCTAAGAACGTAATAAAACTGTCAGAACACAAATTTCTTCCTACTAGAGGTTCCTTGTTGGAACTTTTAACTGAGGACACTTTCTTGTCCAAATGTCAGCCATCTCTAAACTCATTTCTCCAGATCTTCCAACTACTGAAGCTTCTGGCATTGTGGCATCCATCTTAAAAAACTAAGTCATGACAACGATCTGTTGTTTAAATGTTACACTTAAAGTGTAAAAAATTAGGAATTAATGCATTCTCCAGAATTAAAAATGATCAACTAATCTGCCCATTAACAAGAGGCTATTAGCTTATCAATAGCTAAATTAGGATTTTTATAAACCTCCAGAACATGGAGACAATGGATTTCTATTATGCAGAACATTAAGCTTGTCATATTTTTTCCTCTAGCCATAGAAGACCTATACAGTAAATAAGGCTGGATCTTAAGGAAAAAAAATGTTACCTACAAGAATAATGTCGCGTGTGTTAAGGTACAGAAGCTCACTTTCCTGCCATTAGCTTAAACTGTAAAAAAGAGAAAAAAGGAATGAAAGAAAATTTACAAACAATAGGTCTTTATAACACAGTAAAGCTCTTTTTGTCTATTCCGGAACTATAAAACTATAGAGTTAAGGACCATCTAGAGAAGAGATAGTTAACTTATTTAGAAGCAAAGACCAAACTGTTGTTTGACAACATACTTTGCAGTTTCTTCCTATAATGTTTATGTTTTCAAGTTTATTTTTGATAATTTAACACATATATACATAATATGTTTTGATCATACTCCCCATTACATAAGTTTACTGAACTTAAACATGCTTAAGATACATGGAGGAAAAAATAAAAATTATTGTTATTCCAGTATTTCACTTGAATCACTGAGTGAAGAAACAATTATGGTGCAGCTACATCATGATATCAGAGAACTCAGAATTTCAGATATTAGAGAGCATAACGCCTGCACAGACAAGCTAGCCAACCTATCTAGTGCCAAGATTATGGGCCACAATATGGATCAACTGAGGAGCTAGCAGATTGTGGAGCATATTTCTTGGCAACAATAATTTTGTTTGCCTTCTAATACTCCATATTATATCATAGATGTGCTGATTCTACTGCAATGAAGTCCAGACTTATGAACATAAAAACATGTAAAATTCAGTCCATAGAATATATAGATTAACCGAGGTTTTGTATTATTTTGCTTATATGGTTAAAAATAAGGTTCAGTAAATGTGAGTAATTTGAATAAATCTTCATGTCTTTAAATGCTCCTGTTTTTCTACTTGAGTATGGCATTAAACACTCATTAAAAATGACATATTACTCATACGCTCATCAGTGTAATTAATTACACCCCATCTACAAATAGGTCGCTGGTAGGTGTGATGCCTGACCTAGCACCGATAATCAGTTACAGAGAAGTAAATGAAGCAATATTTTTCCATCTTCCTTTATGAAATATATTTGATATATTCTTAAGATGCTATGAAAACAGTCTTTACAAAATCATTCCAAATTCCAAATAAAATATAGTTGAAAGTTTAGAAGATAACTTGGCAATTTTACATGTTTTGTGAATTTGAATTATTTCAAATATTTTAAAATTTTAAGTTAAAATCATATTTCTTTAAAGTACAATTTGTATTAAAAATTGTATGTTCCATGTTTTTGTTATTTTAATAGTGATTGGTATTGATATTAATCTCTAAAATATTTCAGGTATGCCTATAAATGTAAAAAGATGTATATCTACATATAGATATATATTTATATATGCATGTATACAAATATAGAAGCTAAATGTATATGCTATAATATATATCTTTGAGCAAGTATAAGACCTTTGAGAATGGCTGTCATTAAAAACATAACCATGAAGTATATATAATATGAACACGTAAATATATCAATCTGTTAATACTTATCAAGTGTTTTTTAGATAATGTGTATATTTAATAATTTACAGATGCTCTCATATTATTAACAATTAATCCTAAATTATCAAAACATGCAAGATGGTATCATTCATTATGTTCCTCATTATCTTATGGTTCACTCAGAAAAAAAAATATAATCCAAGAACTCTTGAGTAATCCTTAGGATGTAACAATATACCAGATTTTAAAAACTGAAATCTGTGAGAAAGTGTTCAGTTATTGTTGAATTGAAATGTAAACTGATCCATTAATCAGAAAAGAATAACTTGCTCATCAATGATGCTCATGGTAGACTGCCATTATTTTTATTATTATTATTAGAAACTTTATTTACTTTATTTAAAATGTCTTTTATTTTCTTTCTTTATTTAGTTTCCTACCTGAAAATCTCCTAGCTCCTCTCCCCTTATGCCCTGCTCCCCAACCCACTCATTCCTGCTTCCTGGCCCTGTCATTCCCCTGTACTGGGGCATAGAACCTTCACAAGACTAAGGGTCTCTCCTCCCATTGATGACCAACCCCTCATGGGTATCCTGTTTCCCCTTCTAAGAAGACTGCGAGTCAACAAGTCCACATGTTGGAAATGAGCATTTTTCACAAAAATGTGTGTATTAGATATGGCAGACTATCTTTTTAAATATTACAACAGTATGTTCTTCAATAAACATCAGAGATAGTATCTTAAATTGGCTGCTATGTTATTTATAGCATAGGCTTTTAATAATTCTGAGCAATACATTACATCTATTGAATGATGATGAAAGTGATTGATCTATGAAATGAGGTTACTTCATTCCTATAAGACAAGTCGGTGACCTGGAATTCAAATTGCTAAATAAATGAAAACAATTATAATGAAGTTATAACATTTTGGAAGGTCTAATATTCACAGTAAAGAATATCTATGTTGAGATGATACTAAAATGTACCCACTAGGTTACCAAAGACATTATAATATAAAAGCAACAGAATACACAGTCAAATGAATAAACTATAAGTTGATAACAAAACAAAGCCTCAGTTAAGGGCTCTTACCAGTATTTCCAGTCTTAACTTTTATCAATTACATTACTCTATTGGTTATAGCGCATAAAATATAATATGCTAATATGAAATATATTATGGTAACATAAAACATTAATATACTAAGTGTATTTTAGTGTTAAATATTAGCAATTCCATAATATTTTGAGATATTAGCAATGTCAATTAAGTACTAAAATTAATAATTCATATTGGGTTCATATTCATTTTAGAAGAAACTGCATCTGACCTGGTTAGTGATATAATGACTTTAACGGATATGTAAATAAACAATGGCCCATGTAGTCTGCTTAGTCCTGCTTGTAAGTTCTATAAGAAGGAAAGTTAGTGTGAAACAGAGTATTTGGACAAATGTGAATGTAACTGGGGAATGATCTGTCTGGAGGATATTCTGGCAATTTCAGAATTCAGGAAGCTGGGTATCTCTCCTTTCAAGACGGGGTGTTTTCATAATGGGAGTCCGGCTGTCACGGCTTACTATCATCTTAACTGAAAGAATATGGGAGTGTCCTGACCACCTTTACTGTTTCACATTTTATAAGACAAGGCAATAATGATTAACTTTTAATTTACCATCATCTAGAAACCATTAATATGTCATCCAAAATATTTTATCTCTTGAGTATCAAAAGAGAGAAGAGTAATTAAGGAAACATTTGAAAAGGAAACAAGGAGAAACATGGCAGCAGAAGGAAATATTATGCAAAATGCTCACTTATACAAATAATTATTAGTTTTCCTGAAGGTAAAACTCATAATTATTTTTGAATGATTTTGTACATGAAGAATCCTTTCCAGAGGCGCTGAGGTCTTATTTACTCAGCCAATAAAGTGATCCAAAATGTGAGTATTTCTGAATGCCAGGCAGTAGAGTGATTGGCACCTTGTATTCAGACTTCTGGACTATTTTATTCTTTGCTGAGGCTCCAGAACAGAAACTGGCAGATAGGGAACATAAAAAGTAAAAGAATAAGTGGTCACTCTATGCCAGTACATGACAACAAATTATATATTTTCCAGAGTTGTAAATAAAGCTTAGTGATATTCAAACTTAATCGTTTCATCATTACAGTATATAATCACTAACAAATGCAACTCTTTTTAATATCACTGAACAAAAAATTAGTTACTTTAATTGATGGCAATATTAAAAATAGAGTATATGAGTGTAAAACTCTGAGTTATTTAGTATAAGAAAATACATTGAAAAGTACAATTTAAAAAATGTGGATTCTTTTATAACTAATTTTCATGACGTCTATACAGAATACATAGTTGACATGATTTCTGTTTGTTCGCTTTTGAAAAATTGTCGCACTGTGCAGCTCTGGCTGTCCTGGAACTCACAGTGTAGACCAGGCTGGCCTCTAATTCATAGAGATCAGTAGATAATTTCCTTCAATACAACGATTAAAGGCATGTGCCATTAGGAAAATCTTCCCCTCTTTGTCATTTCATATTCTTTATGTATTAGAAATGAACTAAAAGGTCAGACACAAGAAATCTACGAAAAAAAGAATATCAACAACAACAAAAATATCTTGCCTAGGATCCTCTGCATAATGAAGTTAAGGACAAAGTCTGTCTCTGTCTGTCTCTTTCTTCTTCTCCACCTCCCCATCCCTCCTATTCTCTCCCCCCTCCCTACCTCTCCCTATCCCCTCCCTTTGCCTCTCCTCCCCTCTCCCCTCTCCCCTCTCTCTCTCTCTCTCTCTCTCTCTCTCTCTCTCTCTCTCTCTCTCTCACACACACACACACACACACACACACACAAAACCACAAGGGTGGGTGGGGGAGAATTAGTAATCAATACTGCTTCTCTATTCTGAGAAAAAATAGAGTTAAGTGGATGTTTCAGTAGATTTCCCAAGACTGATATTAGATATTGAAAATAGAATTGTGATAAATTAAAGCAACATTTCAAACATTTTGAAAAATATATTCATATTTCGCCTACCTGAAAGCCTGTGTAAGGTTGTCAGATCCTTTGGAACCGGAGTTACTGATGGTTGTGTGTTGCTATGTGGGTGCTGGAACCTGAACCCAGGTCATCTGGAAAAGCAGCCCAGTTCACTTAACTAGTTAGAGGTTTCTCTAGTTCCCAACATTACATTTTAAATGTTATATTATACAAAGGAGAATTTTGGAGGCTGAAGCAGGAGGACTCTCAATAAATTAAGTGTAGACTCAGCTATGCTTACAGTGAAATTGACTTGTTAAAATCACAGACATAATAGAAAATATACAAAGGTTAATGAATAAGGAAATATTTTTTTCAATAAGATAAAAGGGGAATCATAAAATTTTTGAAAGTTAAGAAGGTTTATCTTGGAGTATGTGCCCTTATTACAAGTTGGAGCTCCAAGATAAACGTAATAGCCAGAAGCTGGAAAGAACCTAGATGTCCCTCAACAGAGGAATGGATACAGAAAATGTGGTACATTTACACAAGGGAGTACTACGCAACTATTAAAAACAATGAATTTGAGAAATTCTTAGACAAATGGATGGATCTGGAGGATATCATTCTAAGTGAGTTAACCCAATCACAAGAGTACACACATGATATGCACTCACTGATAAGTGGACATTAGCCCAGAAGCTCAGAATACCCAAGATAAAATTTGCAAAACGCATGAAACCCAAGAAGAAGGAAGACCAAAGTGTGGATATTTCAATTCTTCTTAGAAACATGAACAAAACACCCATGGAAGGAGTTACAAAGACAAAGTGTGGACCAGAGACTGAAGGAATGACCATCCAGAGACTGCCTCACCTGGGGATCCATCCCATAAACAACCACCAAATCCAGACACTAAGGCAGATGCCAACAAGATTTTGCTGACAGGAGCCTGATATAGCTGTCTCCTGAGAGGTTCTGCCAGTGCCTGACAAATACAGAAATGGATGCTCACAGTCATCTACTGGACGGAGCACAGGGTCCCCAATGAAAGAGCTAGAGAAAGTACCCAAGGAGCTGAAGGAGTTTGCAGCCCTATAGGAGGAACATCACTATTAACTAACTAGTACCCCCAGAGCTCCCTGGGACTAAACCACCAATCAAAGAAAACACATGATGGGACTCCTGTCTCTAGCTGCATATGTAGCAGAGGATGGCCTAGTTGGTCATCAGTGGGAGGAGAGGCCCTTGGTCTTGTGAAGGTTCTATGCCCCAGTACAGGGGAATGCCAGGGCCAGGTAGCAGGAGTGGGTGGTTGGGAAGCAGAGCAAGAGGGGAGGGGATAAGGGATTTTTGGAGAGGAAACTAGAAAAGGGTATAACATTTGAAGTGTAAATAAAGAAAATATCTAGTAAAAAAAAAAAAAGAAGGATTGAACTAGTAAAAAAAAAAATAAAGGTTTATCTTATAGACTGACAATACATGGATGATATATATTTATTTTGCATTATAATTATATTATTGTAGGTCTTTTAAGTATTTTGACATAATAAAGGCTTTGAAATATTTACAATGACATATTGAAATGTGATGACATTTTTTTCTATTGAAAAATATTCATAATTTTTATATATCTTTTCCTCTCAGGCCTGGTTTCAATACTTTCTAAAACTCATAAAGGGATGGTATTGTAGCTCAGTTGGAGCGCTTGCCTGATATGCCTGAGAACCTGGGTTCATTTCTCAATAAAAACTAAAAATCAAAGCCAAAGCCAACCTAAACCAAATCACCAATAACAAGACCACAATTTAGGGATCACTCTACTGAATTATTATGGATCTCTTAATAGCAGCTACTTGAGGATCGTTAGACTCTCTCCATTATTTCCTTTATTAGCCAGATATAGTTGGTTTAATTTATTTAATTATTTATATTTTCTTACTGCTTTATAGATGCTTTTTGGGAGCATCTCAGTGATGCCATTCAGCAGTACAGCAAATGGCAATGTGTAATGGTTTTCTTTTGAAAAAATAATACAACATTATAGGAATTCATTTAGCACTCCGAGAAGATTGAGATATGCTCTTACCTAAGCCTAAAGGTCACTCCTGTCTTTGTCAGAAACAATTGTGATGCCTGAGAAGTAACTGTGTCTGATAGCCAGTCTCCACCAACTTTTCAGTCAGCATTCTCTATATTCCCTAACTTTAGGCAGTCTTGTGGTCTCAGGAGGCCCCTGGAGTATATCAATTGTGGAAAGTTAATGGAGAGGGCATGTTATCTAACTAGCTAACTGCAAGTCTTCATCCATGCAGGGGTGAGGCATTTTGGTAGTAAAGCTGTTATGAGGTTACCACATGCCTGTAATTCCTCACCCATTCTCTGAAAGTGACTTGAACAAGCTCAATGTTGGCCAAGTTACACTTTAGTGGACGTGTACTTTGGTCTATCATTGAGATAAGTAGACACTGATTTTCATCTCTGCAAGAAATAAATTATATTAAATGCTGTTACTATAATACATTTTTGTTTCCACTTGAATTTTAAAGTTTCTTTTTAACTGCATAAGGCTAGACCTTGTGATAATATAAAAGAAAATTATTAATATTTTTACTATTTTATTAAAAGCATTTCCATAAGTTTAAACACTATGCTAATCTGAACCACTCATATACACTCACACTATTAAAGGTAAATCAAATAATGTTTTGTAAAACATATCCAAGGAAATTGTGATCTGGATTGCAATGTGGCTGGAGAATGAAGTGGGCCTTACAGGCCTCTTTTCAACATCAGCATTATTGATTTGCATGTTAACAAACTTTTCAAGAGCTCTACTTCAAAACCATAAATCAAAGAAAGGTATACAAATCATCTATTTTCTTACTAAGTGAAAAGAAGATGTGATATGATTTACAAGATGAGAGTAGAGATGTGTAAGCAGGATTCTTACTATTAATCATCCAGAGTAAACTTTATTATTTAAAAGCTATTGCACTTTAAGAAGCTGAGTCCTTTTTCTTTCTTTCTTTCTTTCACAGGAGCATGGATTAGATTTACATGGCGTCATAAATATTGACAGCATTATGTTGTACATGCATTTTGATTTCTCCTTCTGCCTAAGACTCCTGCAAAATAAGGATTATAGAAGCATATTTAGGTTGGATGCACCCAGGGGTTAAAATGATGGGACCAGTGACTCTATGACTATTAAGCTGTTTTCACGCTGCTAAATATTTTGCATAGCAGTGGGGAACAGAGACACAAAGGACTGTCTCAGCATCCTTTGCCGCAAGACTATTTTCTCAAAGATTTGTACAGACATTAAGGTTAACAGGTATTAGAGTTTTCTAGTGTTCTATGAGAGAGAAGGCAGTGCATAAAAATGCAAATGCATTTTTTTTTTTAGAATTCCATGTAAAGTCTGAAGCAGAAGGTAGAGGGGATTAACTATATACCCTTTCCAATTAATGATGTCAAAATAAACTCAGGCAGTAAATACTAAAATTAGCAAACCTCACTGAGCACTTTAGTCCAAACTAGTTACATTCATTAGAAGAATGAAGGACATTCTTTAACTGAATTTACAATGTAGAAGTGAGCATTTATTATGAAGGACCCAGCCTACATCTCTCTGCTTATCAGAAAAAGATAAGAAAGAAAGAAAGCAAGGAAGCAAGGAAGCAAGCAAGAAAGCAAGAAAGAGAGAAAGAAAGAAAGAAAGAAAGAAAGAAAGAAAGAAAGAAAGAAAGAAAGAAAGAAAGAAAGGAAGAAGAAAGGAAAGCAAGAAAGCAAGGAAGGAAGGAAAAGAGAGAGGAAGAAAGAGAGAGAGAGAGAGAGAGAGAGGGAGAAAGGAAGGAAGGAAGGAAGGAAGAAAGAAAGAAAGAAAGAAAGAAAGAAAGAAAGAAAGAAAGAAAGAAAGAAAGAAAGAAAGAAAAATGGAAAAAGATGGTTAACACTTTGTACTAGAAGATACCTCACCAGAATGGTGGCTCAAGAGTTTGCAGCATGTTTGGACATAAAACCTGAAGCCTGCTTTCCTCTGTCAGAAGTCTTTGTTTGTTTGTTTGTTTGTTTTTGTTTGTTTTTCGAGACAGGGTTTCTCTGTGTAGCCCTGGCTGTCCTGGTACTCACTATGTAGACCAGGCTGGCCTCGAACTCAGAAATCCGCCTGCCTCTGCCTCCCAAGTGCTGGGATTAAAGGCCTGTGCCACCACGCCCAGCTTCTGTCAGAAGTCTTAAGTCAGGTGGCTTTCTGGAGAAATCAAAAAGGAATGCCACTGAGAGCAGCTACTTGCTCATGTGCCCACGCAAAGAGGCAGGGTACACACATACACACAGACATACAGACACACAGACACACACACACACACACACACACACACACACACACACATACACACGCACGCGCACTCACTGGTACAGGTACGCCTGTGTGCGCGTGTGTATTTGGAATGACAAAAGAGGTGATCCTAGAAATAATAAATTTGATAGTAAGATAAAAAGGGAGTGAGAAATCAGAAGGCAGCAGGACACTACTTCTCCTATGAAAGAAATAGGCAGAGAGAGGTCAACAAAGGGTACCTCTGCACTGAGGGATTCTAAGCTGACCCCATCATTGAGACATTTTCTTAATTTAAAAATTACAAGTGTACAATGAATGAGAATTTTGAGACTCTCCCTTAGTAAGACTATCATATGTGGCCAAGAAGCTAATCAAAAGAGAATTGTACTGAAGATGAAAGAGCATATGAATGGTGACTGAGGTTACATCAAAATGCCTGCTCAGGGAACAATTTGATTCAAATTTCCAATTGAAGAAAGCAGAATTGACAGTCAAACATGACCAGAGGGTTTTTGTTTCATAGGATTAGAGACAAATGCAATTGTCATTGAGCTACTTGGAAAAGTAACTGAAACAAGTGAAAAACAGAGAAACTAGGTTTGAACTAACACTGGTATGATATCCACTCATTGCTTAATTTAAAATTCAAAAACCATTCTATTCTGTATGAAACATATACCGTTCAGTTCAATGTGTTAACCTGCCGAGATAAAAGATGAAGAGTAATATATGCCTGTTTCCTCTGTGAAATTGCGAAAGGACAAAGAAGAGGATATCAGATGGTTATTATTATTCTGAATTCTATTAGAGATGAAGATAAAATAGTTATTAGAGTGATGGTCTAGTAATCTAAGTTACTCTATGTCCTAATTTGCTGGACAGAGTTAGAGGAAGCTTTTCTATGCTACTAATCGCCTTTGTTCATGCATGGTAATATAGTACTGTGCATGATGGTGCCTCAAATGTACATTTTATGAGATTTGGTGCATAATACCAGGAAATATAATATCCCAGTGTTGGAGAACTGATGGTATCAAAGATAATTAGTTTTATAATCCTTTTCACTCTTTTGGTAGGGACATTTTTATTTTTTTCAGAATACATACAGTTGATGTTTTGGATGGCAAATTATATTTGTTACTCCAGAGCATATCTTCCCCAAATAGTTGGTGTCTTCTGAGGATAGCAATATATCGATCAATCTCTTTAGCATACCTCTCAAGATATCATAAGATTTTCTAATAGATATTAATCATACACATGTTAACTATGTTAACTATTTTTTAACTATGTTAAACCAAACTCAGAAGTTTGAGTAAATCTGGAAATTTTCCCTGCTCTAGAACTTATAAACATGTCTTTGACTTGAAATGCATATTCCATTATTGTATTACTTTTCTGTTTCAGAGATAAAATTTCATGACCAAAGGCAAGTTAGAGATGATAGGATTTGTTTGGGGGGGTTCATATGCCAAAGAGATAAATTCCTTCAGAGTGAAGAAAGTATAGCGGCAAGGGTATAGTGTTGGCCTGGCTTTCAGAAAGCTGAGTGATGACTTTTCATATCTACATGTGTATCATAGAGAACAGTAATTGTGGGTAGACTATAGAACCTCAAGCCTCTCTCCAATGTGATATTTCCTACTTGAGACACCACACCTGAGAGTTTCCAGATTCTTAAACCAGAGACATCAGTAGAGTTCAAACACGTGAGTTTATAGAGGAAGTTTTTGCATTCAAATTAGAACAATCACATCGGAGTCTAAAGAACATAACATGACTTGCTTTTCCTAGTATCGTCACTAACAGTACTTATCTGTATGTATTACTATGACTAATAAATGACAAATAACTGTACAGCTTGTTATTTGGTTTCTTTGCTTGTGTACTGTTTTATTCCTCCAGTGCCATAAATTGAAACTAAAACCCACACAAATACAACATGTAGGAGATCCATCCATCTTGAACCTCGAGGCATCTTGACTTCTCAAAATTGCGATTATTAGCTTAACTTAAATGAATTATCTCCTATCATATATATTTAGACAAATTTTAGTAAATGAACAGGAAAAGGGAAGTCAGTGAATAGGTATATCAATGCCAAATGTCAATGTCACTTTTTAAGTGAACAGTATATGCATACAGTATTTCACGGAAGTGTGGCACTAAAGAAAGTAAATGATGTTCCTGTCAAACTGCATTCTAATTGATTGTGTTTATGCCCATGGGATTGGGCTGCTTTCAAGTTTGGTTGGAGGTACTTATGCTTTGCCGTGGCCAGGGGTATAAATGAAACTGAGTTCTCAACTGTGGAGTGGTCATTTATACCTCCAACCATTTATACCTCCAACCATTTATACCTCCAACCATTTATACCTCCAACCATTTATACCTCCAACCATTTATACCTCCAACCATTAAAACCTTGGTGAAGAGGTTTTGGGAAAGTGTATAAGGCAAAAGATGGGAAAGATCACTGGGGAATATTGACTTCTGGACATGGCATGGCTGTCCCACACAACAAATCCTAGCAGCCATGGTGATCTAAAAGACCTGTACAGGAACAAACCAGATAAAATTCCAGCATGGATAGGCCTGTAAGGATCCCTCTCATAGAGAAGCTGCTAAGGGAAGGAGAACAACTTTCCTTAGGAACATGGTTCCTAGCAGGTTTTCCATGTACCAGTGAGTGCTCATATACCCTTGTTTATATGGGCAGCCTTACCTGGACTCGGCAGTTATTAATAACAAAATTTTAAACCAAAAATATGTAAAGAGGTCATGAAGCTAGGAGAAAGGTGATAAGGGAGGTACTAGGGGGAGTTGGACAGAGGTACAGGTAATTAGATATGATCAATATATATCACATTCATGGGTGAAACATTCAAAGAATAAAAAAAAGTACTAAAAAAAGAAAAAGAGCCAGAAAAGATCATTTCAGGAGAAGCAAAAATCACCTTTTCAGTGTCTCTATGATTAGTATTTTTTTTCCATTTATTATTAGGTATTTAGCTCATTTACATTTCCAATGCTATACCAAAAGTCCCCCATATTCACCCACTCCCACTTCCCTACCCACCCACTCCCCCTTTTTGTGCCTGGCGTTCCCCTGTACTGGGGCATATAAAGTTTGCGTGTCCAATGGGCCTCTCTTTCCAGTGATGGCCGACTAGGCCATCTTTTGATACATATCCAGCTAGAGTCAAGAGCTCCGGGATACTGGTTAGTTCACAATGTTGTTCCACCTAAGGGTTGCAGATCCCTTTAGCTCCTTGGGTACTTTCTCTAGCTCCTCCATTGGGGGCCCTGTGATCCATCCAATAGCTGACTGTGAGCATCCACTTCTGTGTTTGCTAGGCCCCGAAGAATACTTATTAAGGTTTCACTGCTGCCTAGTAATATTTTCTGTAGTTGGACTGAGTGAGTTTTAAAGCTTCATTTCCTCGTACAGATTTTTAGGAAGAAACTCAGGTTGCACAGATTTCATCAGAGCCAGTACCTATTCCTCCCCCGCTCACTAACACAGAAGAAACACATTTGGCACTCTGTGACCTCAAGAGATTATTAATCTATAAAAATGTGCTTGCCCTCCCACACCCTCCCAGCCTGTGACAATAATTATGGTGGCTTCTGTGGAGTCGTATTGCTGTTAAAAACTGTAATGATAATGATGGAATTAAATCCTCTTTCCCTATGTATAAATGCAACACTTATTGCAATGCTATTTGGCAAGGATCCATTCTTTTCCAGCAGGCATGGCTATGCATCATTCTTAAATATACTGTAAATCTTCTAATAATTAATAACTGCTAGGGCTCAGTTCTTTAAAAAATGAAATTTATATGAATTATGAATCACCTTCAACTGAGTTCATTTTATCCTCTCCTCAACTGTGAAGCCCAAAAGAGAAGATGCTTTTCAAATATGTAAATACTCATAGAAATCTGTCCTTAAAATATGTTTTAATTTTTTACTTGGGGTTATATTTGGAATAGACTAATTTATCTGTACTGATAAAAGCTGTTCTTTGCAAAAAGATATATTTCATTACTCTTGGTTTCTCATACTTTTGTGATCTAAATGTAAAATATTATTTTCTACAATAAAGTTTAAAATTTTTAGAAAAAAACAAATAAATTGGTATTACAACATATATGAAGTTATATTTTTGTACTATATATTCATGAGTTTTATACCTGAATCTACATAAATCTACTCATCTATCTGGATGTGTATAAGTATTTCCGCAGTGTATATGTGTGTAATTGTGGCATGTGTCATACTTTAATTTGATTACAAAGACTACAAAAACACATCCCTAATATTGAGCATTGAAGAATATTCATCACTTTCTTATTTAAGGGCAATAGAGTGGGCCATTTAACTAAAATGATAACTTTTTTTTTTTTTTTTACTTAAAAGTAAAAGTAGTTGAAAGGGAATTAGTAAGACAGAAAGTTATACAGTTTTGAATATTTTCTCACTTAAATTTGGTTAAAAGTTTGAATGTCTTTCTGCTTAACTTTTACCCGACTCTACGTCATGGATAATTCTAAACTCCCCAGGAGTGGTGAAAGTGAAGGCAGCTTTCATAGAGCCAGGGTGTATGAATCATAATAATAAGTCCATTACCTGCTTCCAAATTTAAGGAACAGGTTATGGAATTAGGTTTGGGATTTTGAAGTAGAAAAAATAAAAATGAGAGGGAAAGAAGCAAAGTTTTATTCATTAGAAAATTAAAAAGGAAAAAGTATTGCGGAAGTTATTATAAGGTATGAAGAAACCATAGCTCCCACTTCTTCTAGGCACAATTTTATAAGGAATGAAGTTTTCTGTAATAATGAATGGATAGAAATCACAATTCTTAAGTAGTCTGTTGGTAGAAAGTACACAGGTATTATGCAGAGGACAAATAAGATTAAAAACCATTTGGAGCATAGAATGGTTTTTAATCTTATTTGTCCTCTACATAATACCTGTTGGCCTAGTCGGCCATCACTGGAAAGAGAGGCCCATTGGACACACAAACTTTATATACCCCAGTACAGGGGAACGCCAGGGCCAAAAAAAAAAAAAAAAAAAAAAGGGAATGGGTGGGTAGGGAAGTGGTTGGGAGGGTATGGGGGACTTTTGGGATAGCATTGGAAATGTAATTGAGGAAAATACGTAATAAAAAAAAGACTAAAAACCATTAAATTTTTTGTATTTAGAGAAAGCTAATATAGGATATTAAATAATATGCCCTAGGGAATATATATATATATATATATATATATATATATATATATATATATATAATCTTCCAGGTATAAAAATTGATATAGTTGTGATAAAAGCAAAATGAATGAATAAAGGAAAACAAGAGGAAAAAAGCAAGACTGACTTTCATATCTGAGTTCTCCAGGAGAATAAATGCACTGTGTGTTTGAATATGGAAAATAGACTTCGTGGAATTTTGCTTTTATATTTCTCACACAAATATGAATGTGTATGATCGAAGAACAGGTAGAAACAGGATGTGTTTGAAAGTGAGGATGCTGTCTCAAACAAGGGGTTCTACAATATTAACACATCTATTAGTTTCTCAAATACAGAAAAGATAGGCTGACTTGAAAATAGCTGCATATATCCAGAAGATGTCCCAATCGGTAAGAAGGACACATGCTACACTATGTTCATAGCAGCCTTATTCATAATAGCCAGAAGCTGGAAAGAACCCAGATGCCCCTCAACAGAGGAATGGATACAGAAAATGTGGTACATTTACACAATGGAGTACTACTCAGCTATTAAAAAGAATGAATTTATGAAATTCCTAGCCAAATGGATGGACCTGAAGGGCATCATCCTGAGTGAGGTAACACATTCACAAAGGAACTCACACAATATGTACTCACTGATAAGTGGATATTAGCCCAAAACCTAAGATACCCAAGATATAAGATACAATTTGCTAAACACATGAAACTCAAGAAGAATGAAGACTGAAGTGTGGACACTATGCCCCTACTTAGAATTGGGAACAAAACACCCATGGAAGGAGTTACAGAGACAAAGATTGGAGCTGAGACGAAAGAATGGACCATCTAGAGACTGCCATATCCAGGGATCCACCCCATAATCAGCTTCCAAACGCTAACACCATTGCATACACTAGCAAGATTTTATCGAAAGGACCCAGATATGTAGCTGTCTCTTGTGAGACTATGCCGGGGCCTAGCAAACACAGAAGTGGATGCTCACAGTCAGCTAATGGATGGATCATAGGGCTCCCAATGGAGGAGCTAGAGAAAGTACCCAAGGAGCTAAAGGGATCTGCAACCCTATAGGTGGAACAACATTATGAACTAACCAGTACCCCGGAGCTCTTGACTCTAGCTGGATATGTATCAAAAGATGGCCTAGTCGGCCATCACTGGAAAGAGAGGCCCATTGGACACGCAAACTGTATATGCCCCAGTACAGGGGTATGCCAGGGTCAAAAAAAATGGGAATGAGTGGGTAGGGAAGTGGGGGGGGGTATGGGGGACTTTTGGGATAGCATTGGAAATGTAATTGATGAAAATATGTAATAAAAAATATTAATAAAAAAAGAAAATAGCTCAATGTCTGTAGCTCTCGTTTCTTATTCTCATATGTTGAAGAGGATTAAGATAAGTTCACTTCTGTATTTATAAGTAACTAGGTCAGTGTGCAAACCTATTTTAACTGTCCCATTACTAATACCTTAAATGAATGCCTGAGAGAATGACTGATTGACTGACTGACTGACTGACTGACTGAATGAATGAATGAATAAATAAATAAATAGAACTTTGACTTTTCTAACTTATTCTGACTTAAAGGGTGAACTACACAGAAGAAAGCATTGCATTTGGAGAGGTATCAGGAGAGAAGCAGTTGATGTACAAATCCTATGACCTGACCTTGGTTTGCAACCTGGATCTGTAGTTGTATCAAGAAAACAGAATCTTTTAGGAGATGTCAGTTAATATCCACTTGTGTTCAATGAAATGTGCCAGCGCTCTCTCCCTCTCCACTCCCCTCCCCCTCCCTTTCTCACTTTCCTTCCTTCCCTCCTCCCCTCCCCCTCCCTCTCCCCCTCCCACTCCCTCCTCCTTCCCTCCCTCCCTCCCTCCTCTTTTTTTCTTAAGCACATAATTTAATCATTGACCCATCCCCCATGTCATATGCTTCTCACCAAGTGATAACAATTGTCAGACCTGTAGCTTGGCTAAACTTTACCCATTAAAAAAAATAGTACCGATTCCATATGATATTAATGAGAAGACGATTACACCAATATGTGTGCTGAGTGACAGAAGGAAATGTTAATGCAGGGAGTCAGCATTTTAGATTTCACCTACATGTTCCAGGAAAGCCCACAGGCTGAGCCAGCTGTAGGAGCTTGAGTAGAGCAGCTGACAGAAGAGAGACCTGGGGCACCCTGAGGGGAGTGTGCAGTTCCCTATACAGAGCCTGCAAGTGGCCTAGGGCCACACTGTAGAAAGGTCACCCTAGAGAACGAATACAACTCTGCTTGAGGGCTTATCTTCCTTAACACAAGGAATGCAGTCCCAGTGGAGGAAAATTTAGCTCAGTTTTGCCAGAGAAAAACTTTTTAGTGATAAATGGAGTAAGGACGCACAGCTTTTAAGCAACTACTTCTAAAATAAGGTCAGACGGAAGGACCGAGCTACATCAAACAAGTAAGAAATACCTAGCAAGGAACTGCCTGAGATAGTGAATACGACTGAAACTAAACTCAGGAAGCAAGAGTAAAGTTCACGCACAAAAGGAGATGAAATAGAGTTGGAACGCAAGTGCTGCTAAGAGCTAAGCATGCTACTGAGCAAGACAACGACGACAGACCAGAACCAGCAGACCCTGGTGAGGAGTCGTGAGTATCACTGCGCTTCCGGAGGCATTCACGGGGACAGCACTTATTGTCTCAAATCCATCTTCTTCATTTCTATTATACCAGGACTCAGCTGTATAGTTTTTGGTGACTGTATTATAAGGATATTTAAAATGTTAGAACAGCAGCAGTTTTTTTTAATAAAAATGTAGTTCCTAGCTGTTCTTTGAGTGATTGGTTACTTATTAACAATAATTATAGTGACTTTTTGTAACATAATAGTTGAATTTATACCACCTAAGAAAGTCTAAATTTCTAATCTTAGGGTTTTGAGATGTGTTTCTTTAATTAATTGGAGATACATTCATGGGATAGTAGGACAAATTCTATTCTGGCATGGTTTTTGTCCATTTAAGAGTTAAGACCTGGGGATGGAAAATGATATGCAACAGTGAAAAGGATAGGAGTGTTGTAGTTCAAACAAATGCAGCTTGGACTGCACACAAGGTACCTGATGGAGGAGCTGGAGAAGAAACTGAAGGAGCTGTAAGAGGGTGTTTGCAGCCTAATGCCGGGGAGCAACAGTGTCAACTGGCCAGAGACCCCAGAGTTCCCATGGATTGGACCACCAACCACACAATACACATGGAGGGACCCATGGCTCAGGCTTCATACATGGCAAAGGATGGCCTTGTTGGACATAAGTAGAAGGAGCTGCCCTTGGGCTTGAGGGTGTCTGATACCCCAGTGTGTGGAATGCCAGGGCAGGAAGGCAGGAGTGGGTGGGTGGGTGGTGGAGTGGGTGGGTGGGTGGTGGAGATGCTCTTCAGTGAAAACATCTTAGCATTGTTTGTCTCAGGCTCCTCTTACACGTTAAAAGATCATGCAGCCTATGATAGGTTCAACTGCTAATATCAAGGTTTATAGAAACTGAAAATATTAAAATTTATTTTTACTGGATTTGTTATATGATATTTATCAACATTGTTGATTATATGTTTTGCTGAGATTCTTATACAATCACATATATAAGCAGCTCATTATGCTGAATCTGAGAGTTGAAGGTTACCTGAGTATTAATCACTGTAACAGATTCCATCCAGTCTGAGCAAATTCACATATGTGTAATGATACTTAGGTATCATCAGATAGGTGCTTTTATTGTCACAGTTTCTCAAGAAAAGATGCCTCTGTCTCTATTTTCTAATAGAAATATTTTGTATTAGAAGTAAGTAATAGCAGCTTTTTGGAGCAGGCATATTTCCTCTTGGGTTCTCAGTTAGGCTTTAAGTAAACATGAATACAAAACACACATCAGGAAACTGAGGTCATAATGAATAGAAATCCACATTATATATAGCCTGTTCAGAATATGGCACCATTATGCTGATGCTAGTATTTGAAGAGGTGGTAGTATTTGAAGAGGTCTGGAAATATTTGTTTGAAAATGATTAGTGTACATGGTCTCAAGTTTTTATGTGAGTAACAGACATCAGTATACTCCTCGGAAGACTATGAAGAGATACAAACAAACAAACAAACAAACAAACAACAAACCAAACGAAACATGTTCCAGAAGGCAATTCCAACAGTGACCTCTTCAAAGACTAGAGGAATAAGGGAAAAGAAAAAGCCAACAGAAAGCACTTTGCAAAAATCATGAGCCTTCCTGTGGATCACTGCCTTTCTATCTCCTTTGAAATAGACAAATTCAAGATTTTCAGTGGGAATCTTCCATGGACCCAAAAGCAAAAGCTTAAAAGAAAAAGAACACAAGGAAGTTGCATTGATTTTATCCAGAATTCAAGAGAGGCAAAAAGCCTAATTTGACTCAGCATTACCAAGCACAGTTGTATAATCCAGAGACTACAACAGAAACCAAATCTATCTTATCACCCATTGTAAATCCCCAATTTCCTATAGCCTTGACTGCAGGAGTGGGTGGGGGTGAAAATGCGTGACTTTATTTCCATGTGTAAATAGGAAACATGCTCATTTCATTGATCTTGTAAATCTGGGTGTTCTGAATCTTTTTTTTTTACTCTCTTCTGAATTTGCATTAGTTCATCCTATAGAATCTTAAGAATCCTTCCTCTATTTTAATGCATTAGCTGCCTGATATTAATTCATAAAATTGATTTGAAAACTAATCCAGCAAATTGTAGATAGTTCAGGCACGTCTTACTTGATAAAAATAAATATTATTGATGAGTAAATTTTCTTTTACCAAAGTATTAAGATAACATAAAAAGAGGGTTTGTAGAACCTAAATAATAGGTATTGTCTCCCTCCTGCCTCCCACTTTCATTTTGAAAGCTCTCAAATTATTAACTGAGAGAAATAGAAATCAAAATCAAGTAGACTGTTTCAGTTACTAAGGAACTGAACTCACTCACACTTCATAAGCCTTAGTTTGCATACACACAATTTTAATCTGCCTCATATATTTCATGTAAAATGAAAAGAAATAATGTGTATAAGGTATTGGCGTATGTCATTGGTCTCACTTTGAGCCTTCAGCTTGTTCAGAGATACTATTGTGTTAGTACTAAAAGTTACAGTTGATGCCAAATGTCAAACCATAACTGTCTGCAACATTAGGCAAATGCCTATGACATATTTAATGAGTCTTATCTTCCATTATAGCTTTTAGAATGAATATATGCCAATAGTCGTCATAGTCAACATTTTCCTCTATATTGTGGCATTATTGGATCCTCATGGCAATATTACTTGATAGTGATTATTGTTATTAACATTGAACAGACAGACTTAAAAAATCTCCTAAATATACACAGCTACCCGAACGTCATTTCTAAATAAGTTGGATTATTTTAAGGTTATAGTATTGCTTTTGCTGAGATGTATATCATGTTTGATCTCTATAAACTATTTTTGTTGCTCACTCATTTTATGTGTATTTTAACGGGAACTCTAATTTCATGTTTACATGCTCTCATACTAGATAGTGTTCTGTGTTTTAGTGGCATTTAACAAATGTGTCCCTGATTGCTTGGTATTCATTAAATTCGAAGAAAACATCCATCTATAATTTCATCTTTCATTTCACTGTAAAACCCCCTTTATTTAAAGAAAATAATGTAATATTAGAGGGACACTCAAAGAAGGAAGTCCTTCTAGTTTGCAGCTATGTGCTCCTAACCAACTTAGAAGGCAGGAATTATAATTCGTGAAAGAAAATTGGTAGGCAACCAGGAATCATAATAAAACTCAGAGTCTGATCACAGACTCACAGAGGAAAAAAAAATTATATAGAAAATGGAAGAACTTTCTTTTTACCGTATCATTTCCTGCACAGAGAGCTTTCCTCAGAGATTTTTGCAGTCAGATCTGTAGGAAGATGAAAAAGGCACACTGGCCTTACAATCAAAGCCCAAGGAAGAAGAAAGAGCAGAGCAGCAACAATATGCTGCCTCTTCTTTTAGTCTCACAGGGAAATGAAAGAAAATGTTGCTAATGCTGCCATCAAGCACGTTAAACTTTTTCAAGTTAGAATTATGTAGAGACTATTTCTTCTTCCTTAAAGGTATAATCTATTCTCCACTTCGTTAAGGCATTGCTACCTAAAAATACATTCACATAGATAGTCTTTGTATATTTGTGAATCTAAGAACAGCACTCTGCTTGTGCTTTAAGTGTAATGAATGTTTCCTGTAAGAATTTCTTTTCAAAGCAGTAAGACTTCACAACATATGAGTATTTTAAAAATGAACATTATCTGAATGTTTTTCAGAAATAATCATATTAGCATATTCAAAGAACACATTGTATTTATTTAATTATGCAGTGATATTCTTCTAATATCGATGTAATTACATGTTGTAAGCTTAATAATTTTAATAAGAATAATGTCAATATCATAATTTTTAAGCAAGTACATATGGAATAAAATTTCTGCTGAATTCAAGTTTTTTTTGCTATAAAGAGACTATAAGTGAAACATTTACACTTAACTTTTTTTTTTTTTCAGTTTCACAGTTCTTCTATAGGATACCTGGTTAGAAGTGAGAATATTTTTTAAAAGATCCCCTTAATTTAGATTTCAACTTCCAAACATGTACTGTATGTCTTTGCCTGAGTGACACTTGATAATGCCCTTATGAATATTCTTTGACAAGAGAAATACTCAAACATCTTTTGGAAAAGTGTATCTTATCAAATTCTGACATCCATTAAAATAATATTCTAGAAACCTCAGAGCTTCTTGTTCAATAAATGCCCTCTGCCACTCAACAGAGGAACACGTTAGTGGTTGGTGCTCACTGTCCCGACTCTTTTCCGGATATGGAGGTACCTATCGTGAGAGCAGAGAGACATGTTCTTCTTTTCAAATATTGATTTATTTATAAAATTAGATAAGAATGTAATTATTGTTAACACCTATGTTAACTATCTTAACAAAAATGCTTATTATTGTTTTCTATTATTAAATCTTTTGCAGAGGGCCAACTCTGGCAATGGCCAGGTCCCACAGAGGAAATAAGGAGGGGCGTAGCAAAGGACAACTGAATCAAGCAAGGAATTCGGTGAAAATCTTGCAGCCTGAATGAGTGGCAGGTGAGGTGCTTCTTCATTCATACAGAACTCAACAGGGTAGGCTAGATTTACATTGTTTCAAAAAACATAGATCATAATATTTCTGCCCCCTGACAAGTGTTTTAACTTCCACTTGGTCACAAGTATAGTCATCATTGACAAACCATGACAGATGAGAGTTACATCTTACAATATTTTTCTCACATCAACCCATATCCCAACTTTTAAGAATCTAGAGGTATATTCTACCAAAACATGTCAACATGTTTTCACCATTAGTAGCCCTTGTAGTTTCAAAAAAAAAAAAAAATTCCAAGCCAGACTGGGCAGTCATGTCCCAAGCAGAGTATTATCACTTTTAATGGGCATTAGACCCCCCCCCCCCAAACAACTTGAGGCCAAAGTTATTGCAGTGATTATTCCAGTTATGTCAAAAATATAATTTATATATATGTGGAATTTATTTTTATATGTAGTTTTGGTATTCTTTTTTACCTTGGTCTGCATGAGCTAACTTTTCTAAGAAAAGGGGATCTTAGTACATTCCTTTATGTATTCATGTATCCACACACATTCTTTGTTCGTCCCTATAAGCCCCAGTGTAAGACAAATATACCTCCCGCGAATCTAACGTTGTTGCTGAATCTTTTCTTTGAGAGGCATACCACATGTGGCCCCAAATTTTATATGTCATATAACCACCTGAGCATATTGTGGGAAGAGGCTTTTAATTTGATCTGCTGCCAAGTTCTCTAGCCCACTGAAATTTGTTTACATTTTAAAGTTTACTTTATTCTGATATTTTGATTATCATGTTGCTGAGTAAGTATGCGGGCAGATGTTTGGAGAGTATCTTTCAGTCAGAGTCTCATAAGGAGAGTTCTGATGTCTTTATTTGAGCAGTAACCACTGGGTAGTAAGGAAGACTTTCAAGTAGGGCCAGGCAAGGTGATGGGAAGGTCATAAAACACTTGCCTCTCTGGAAGGGAGAGGCTAATTAACATTTCTCTGACCAGGGGGCAGGAACCAACCTTTGGGTGGGGACACATTCTTCAGGACTTACTGTTGCCCACCTTCAGACAAGACTTTGTTGCCTCACTCCCTAAAGACCAATCGGTTTAAAGGGAGCACTGTTCCACCAATCATTGTGCCTAGTTGCTGATGCTCTATTCTGCCCCTGGAAACCATACAAAAACTTGCCGTCTGTGTGCTGGGTCCTTCCCGTCTGGGATGACCCCAGTGCAGTGAAACAATAAATTCCTCTTGCTTTTTGCATTGATCCTGGCTCCACTTAGTTCACTCAGGGGGTCCCCATAAGGTAAGGCTCCCCTGAGTCTTAATACTCCCTAAAAGCAGGAGGGGTATAATATGTTCCGAATTTTTCTGGGGAAGCTTAGAAGCAGTACTCCTGAGAGAAAGCAGAAATGATTCATAAGAAATTTTCCATCAATTCAATATCACCAAGTTGTACAAATATTAAAAGCGCCCCAAGCCTGCAACATGTGGAGATCAAGGCCAAGTGGAAGACAGCATGACAGCAAGGGCATCACTTGGTTCAGCTTTGCTGGATCTTTGTCAAGCAGCTGTGCAGGCTTTATGACTTTTGCTGATCCCATTAGATATGGCTGTGTCAATCTTTCTTTGCTAGTTCTCTTTTTCTTTTAGACCAATGAGAGATTAATGTGAGATAGCCCTTAGGTATCTTCAAACTCAAACTAACTTCTCTGTCATAGGTTCTCAGAGATTGGGATACTACTTGGGTGAACAAGTTCACTTTGTTTTCAATTCTTCTCAGTCAATTTATTACCATTAGTAAAGGGAACATAAGTATTTTTCATATCTGGACATGTAAATTATATACAGTCATATAGAAGAGAAAAAGTTAGACTCTATTAACAATACTCCTCTTAACTATATCATACATACTGGGTACTTTATTTTATCCTACTGACTTAAAGATCAAAATAAAATAATATTGTCTAGAAGCTGATATTTATTTGACTTATGTATTTTTATCTGGTAAACATTTGTTTTGTAATGTTAGTTACTATTTTATTGTTTTTCCACTTATTTTAAAATTCTTGTATTGAATTTATTTAATCTTTTATATTTTATTTTGTAAAAATCTTTATATTTATTTCAAGTATATAGTGACCAAGCCAGCTCAGCCAGTCAACTGGTTCTCCAGGGCAGGAGTGAGAATTAAAAAGAAAAAAAGACAATTAGACAGCACTGTAGCATGACCCTGGGCAGTTTTGAGGCTGAAGTGGGTTTATTTTTTTCAGTCTGTTTTTTATACTACTTTAAGTATATGCAGAATAATAAGATCAGGTCTGGGTCAAAAAATGAGCAAGGCAATAAACAAAATCCCAAAACCACTTTTCTAGGGGCTAGTCAGGATGGCGAAGAGAAAAGGAAACATGCCTCAGCTGAGCCTGCTCTGAGCTTTGCATTAACTCAAAAGTAAATGTTCTTTATCTGGGACTAGTTTTCTGAGTCCTGGACCAAAGTCAGACTCCTGCTTTGAACTTATTTCTTTTGTCCTGACCCAATGTCAAATTCCTGCCAAGTGTCTAGAAGCGACCCCCAAAGGTTCTCCACAATATAGAATAAAGAATAAAATATTAGCTAGAAAACATAGTTCTTCAAATAATATTGTTAAGAAAATTAGGACAGAATACTGTAAGCCATATTGTAAGAGCTAAAGTTAATGTGTAAGCCCCACAGCCCCAGGACAATGTAACTTCCGGGAACACTGGGAACTGTAATGCCTGGGAAATAAAGCGCCACTCGGTTTTTGTTCCCCTAAACAAGCTGATTTGACAAACATGCACCAGATGTGCTTGATCACATGTTACCAAGAGGTAGGAAGGCAGGAAAATCATCAGGTTATATGCTTGCCCCTGATTGGATCTGATTGAAAATGCAATGAACTCTGGGTTGTGGCCTTAAAAATGCCAATGTTCACACAGGTGTGGAACTAAGCAGAATTCATTTTCCTTGAAAGTACTTAATTAAAACTTGCTGCAAGTTTAGCTCAAAAATTGTGGAACTGGCTTTTCTCTTGTGAATTTCAGGATGAACATTTGGAGGCCTCAGTAAAATAAGACCATTTCACCCCAAATTCTCGATTTAGGCTCTTGATTTTGGCTTCTGGGACCACTCCCCTAAACCCTATCTTCATTTTCATCCCCTGGTATGAATGGCCATTCTCTCTGTCTCTCTCTGTCTCTCTCTGTCTCTCTCTGTCTCTCTCTGTCTCTCTCTGTCTCTGTCTCTGTCTCTCTCTCTCTGTCTCTCTCTCTCTCTCTCTGTCTCTCTCTGTCTCTCTCTCTCTCTGTCTCTCTCTCTCTCTCTCTCTGTCTCTCTCTCTCTGTCTCTCTCTCTCTGTCTCTCTGTCTCTCTCTCTCTCTCTCTGTCTCTCTGTCTCTCTCTCTCTCTCTCTCTCTCTCTCTGTCTCTCTCTCTCTCTCTCTGTCTCTCTGTCTCTCTCTCTCTCTCTCTCTCTCTCTGTCTCTCTCTCTCTGTCTCTCTCTCTCTCTCGGTTTTTCGAGACAGGATTTCTCTGTATAGCCCTGGCTGTCCTAGAACTCACTCTGTAGACCAGGTTGGCCTCGAACTCAGAAATCTGCCTGCCTCTGCCTCCCAAGTGCTGGGATTAAAGGTGTGTGCCACCACTGCCAGGCTAAGGAACAGCTTTTAAAAACATTTATGTGTCTAAGGCTGTGTGATACTTTACCTTTATATTTTATTATAATATCTTTATTAAGTGTTTTTGATAAATAAAAGGCTAAAATTAGGGTCACAACCATGATCATCAAACACTAAACATCAGACACTGAGGTATTTCTATCTAATGGTGCAGCAAGATAATGAGTTAAGCAGTCTTACAGTCTTGGTTTGAAGCAGTGGTTCTCAACCTATGATCACAACCCTTTGGGAGTCTTTTATGGGTGTAGCTTAGTGCTGTCTGAATTTCCCATATTTACAGTGTGACCCTTAATAGTAACAAACTTTCACTTGTGAAATAGAAGTGGAAAAGACATTATGAATAGGGGTCACCACAACAGGAGAATTCTGTTTTGAAGGGTTACAGCATTGGGAAAGTTGAAAACCACTGACTTAGAACTTATCTAAGGTTTTGAGGCTAATAGAGAATGACCTAAGAATGTCTGGCTAACCATCTCATTTTTGCAAACACTGTTCAGCTGTAGATATTTTGGTATACTAAGTCATACAAGAAAATTATGTTCTGTAATGGTGAACTATGTATGGAACAGGAAAATAAAGTCACCAAACTCTTTACACGCCATATTCTTTTAAAGAGCTTCAATTCTGAAGTTGTTATTTTTTTTATGATAAGGTGCTAAAAGATGATTAAGTTTGAAAGACTGGTGTAATTAATTACAGGAAGACGTTTTATTTAGCCTCCTATATATTTTTCCAATGAATATCCTAAACCAAGTAACTAAAACAATACAAGGATTGCTTTTTCCAGATATACTTAATAGATAATGATCCTCAAAATTGTCAGAGATATGCTGAATATGGCATTAAAGATGTTTAAGGTCACTGTGACAAACAGGTCCTCCCAGATCTCCAGTGTCTCTGAGAAGATAATGGGGCATAACAGTGATGTCTTCATCTGGATTGTTGTAATCCTAACCACTAGACAAGGCTAGCCTAATGTCTTGCCTTCTGCCAGAACCTGGTCCAAATGGTGGGCAAGCAGGACGATGGAGATGTGGTTGCCTCACTTTTCATATGCTTACTTTACATATCATCCGTCACAGAAACGCCTCTCATCTGGGTCAGGCAGCTCCTGGTACCTCTACCCCTAATGCCATGGAGACCACAGGGACTCTGGGATGACTGCTAAGTAATGAATTGGTCTCTTGTCATTTTAATTGATACATAGGCCATTTGAATTATAATCCCTGCTCTTATTAATCTGTCTGGGATCTGTGATAGCATTGAGGGCTAGACTTACTGTAGCTTTGTCAGCTTGGCAATAGCAAGCAAGCAGCTCCTTGCCTCAAGCCTGCAGCCACCTTTGAAGTTCATTTAAATCTCTGAGGTCTCTTGTTAAGCAAAGGCAAGCAGCTTTGCCTTGCTAACTGACTTCATATTGTAGGATAAACAACTTTTAGATGTAACTAAGGGAGCATAGCTACCAATGTCTTTTCTCAATAATTGCTCATGTTTCTAAGTAATGGCTAAATGGAAAGAAAACATTCTAAGAAAGGTCTGAAGATATAAAAACTTAAGTAAGTTCATGAGAAAATTATTTAAGACATATAAAATGGGAAATATTTTAGATTTTTCTCCCTCTCTACATTACTGTTACACTAAGATTTCAAAGGTTCAGAGTTTTAATATTGATCAATGGAGTTCTGATAAGCAGTTATGACACAGACTACTTACTATTCAGTCAGAAGCCTAAGACTATACATTTCCTTTGATTGTCTAAATATAGACTTAATTGTGCTTCTTACTGGTCTAAAACATATATCTGGGTCTCTGGACAGAGTAAAAAATGTTCATCCTTTTTAATCCAAAGTGATAATTTTTGCCAGTACTCTAAAGCATTAGTCTATTCCAGCTATTTTACACTGTGGATTAATACAGTAATGTACATTAATACAGATTAATGGCAGTATATCTAGAATTTTTATTTCCTTTTATAAACTAAAGATTCATGTAAGCTGCAGAGAGTCAAATAAGTCATGAGACTTGGATCTGCCTCTCAAAGGGCAAACAGGCTCCGGGTAAGTGCAGCCTAAGTTTTGCTACCTGTCTGTTCCTGAGATGGGATCTCTCCCCTGATCTTGAGATTCTCCCCACTCCCCAATTCCTATTATGGGACTATGGGCCTGAGAGTTCCAATTGTAGATTTCTAAATGTTAACCTCTGTCTCTAGTGTGTATTTGTTGCAGCAGATTCAGCAGAGGGCTGACAGATACCATCCAGGTATGACCTGCAAACTATAAACTGCTGAGCTCTGGACTTTGGTGAAAGCACATGTCAACCATGCCAGCCTATATGATTGTTCCCTGTCTCTCTAACTGGGTCAGCCAACCAGATGCTTCTGATGAAAGCCCCATTGCCAAGCCTTTGACTAACCTTTCAGCCCCCCTGGGCCCTGACAATGACATCCTAGTTTCATCTGGAAGGAATGACAGAAGAAAACACATTATTTCCTGCCCCTCAAACAGCCTAAAATGCTAAGTCAAAAGGAAACTCCCTTTCATAGGGGACAGGAATGACTAACTATAAGGCCAACTGGTATAACAGGAAAATGGGTCCAGATTTATCAACAGGTAGATCCATTAACTGGAATAGTTCTATAATATAATATATTGGCATGTTCTATGTAGCTTAAAGATGTACTAAGTAGCTTTTAGAAAAAAATGCTTCTATATGAACCAATTGGAATTATAATATGACTATACTAAAAAAATTACAAAAATTGGACCCAAGTTTAAATAAATATGACTGATGCCTTGTCCACGTGCAGGCTTTTCCTAGACAGTAACACTGTCACCTGTCACTGAGCCTTTGCCCCTTCTGCTTCCATTAATTACTGTTGGCTCTTGCACCCCTGATGCTTCAACTAGATGATAGTTCCTATTTGGGTACCATTAAGTTGACAGTTATTGATTTCTATATAAACAGGTACCTGTCCATCATAAAGCGAGAGTTTAACTCTGGATACAACTCAAGCTGTAAAATGTAAGAGCCCATGCGAATCAGTAAGCCCCCCCCCACCTGCCCAAGGATAAGGCAGCTTTCTGAAATGCTAGGCCTTTTACTACACGGGAAATAACAAGTCACAGGTGTTTTTTTACTTCCCTAAAAATGTTGGTTTGATCCATTTACATCAGACTGTGTTTAATCACATCTGGGTGGGAGATACAAAGACAGGAAATATGTGAGGATGTATGTCATGAACTGATGGGAAATGCAATAAATTGTGGAGTTTGCCCTTATAACCCTCCTAGAATATGTGTCTTTATTACCACTCATGAGGAATCCAGGAAGACGGAGCCAGAGTTTATTTTACCGGTCAGAACTTAAGTAAAGTTTGCTGGAAATTTGGCTCAAAATTTTGAAACTGTTCTTTTTTCTCTTGCAAGTCTCGGGGTTAAAAATACACCTGATAAAACTGAATTTCATCCGAGGAAGATTGCTCAGCACATCAAGAGTTTATGCCATGAAGAATTAGGATCCATTGTACTCCTCTAGAAAGGCTCCTGTAGTGATTCATGCTTGTAGCCCTTTTTGGGGCTGCTAGACAGCGCCAGGGAGAACACAGGGTTTCGCTGGGCAGCCAGTCTAGCTGAAAGATCAAGGCCATGGGAGGCACTATCTCACAAAATAGGGAGAAGTAATTGTTGAAGAAATCCTCATTAGGCTTTTAGACTTCACACACAGATCTGAGTATGTACTTGCAAGTGTGTGTGTGTGTGTGTGTGTGTGTGTGTGTGTGTGTGTGTGTGTGCATCACATAAATCTACTGAAAAGTCAAATTTTATTTCATTGATATAAAATTAACCTTTAATACATGGTAGTAAACATAAAAATTTACCACAGAAAATGTTTAATGAAGAAGCTCCATGAACGCTCATTAACATGTATCTTCTGGGTTGTGGTACCTTTCTATATACATAAAAATATGCATTTTAATAGGGAAAAGGCTTCTCACCACCTGAAACTTGTTACAATCAAATTAATATACGCCAAAAGTTCAAGTGTGAAAAGACAAATTTGTAAATTACAAACGCAAAATGGTGCAGGCCGGCACTTTGGGAAAAAAAAATCACAATCTTATAAAACATACATATTTTCCCTTACAACAATTTTACTTTCAATTACTCACTCACAAAAAATGCCAACATTTGTTTACACGGAGAATTATATGACTGTTTATAGTGTATTCGTGATAGTGCAAACAACCCAACTCTGTTGTCAGAAGAATAGACAAAATATAGCATAGACATAAATGGAAATAATATTTGTCAGGAAAAAGTAATGAAATATTTATACAAAATACAATGTCCATGAGCTTTAAAAATGTTCCACCAAGAAAAAGAAACAGGTGTCAGGAAGGACACACCAGATAATTTCCTATTAAATATCTGTGAAAGGCAAACCTGTAAGGATGGAAGTAAATTCGGTGTTACCTGAGGCATGAGGCAAGATCTCTGAGAGATTGTCACCAAGCATGACAACCCTCTTTGAGGCCACTGGAATACTTAAAACTCACATAGCATCCTTACATGCATAACTCCATGAATTTAGTAAGAGACACACTGGATTATACACTTAGGACATTTTATGGTATGCAAATTGTGCCTCAATAAAGCTGATAAAAGAGATAGATAAAAATTTTAACCTGTTACATTCTTTTGAGCCTGATTGCTGTGGTGGTGATAGATTTTTTTGCCTATGAAATATACATTTCTAAACTCATTATTTTATTTGTCCTGGAATACTAAAAAAGAAGGTTTGGGAAATCAATTACACAAATGTGTTGGATCCTAAATTCTCAAAAAAAAAAAAAAAAAAAAAAAAAAAAAACACCAAATTGAAAGGGTGAATCATTATAATGGCCGAAATATTTAACTTTATTTTTCATTGACTTATAAAAAAATTAGTAAACATTAAACTGAAGTTCAAAACTTTCATGTATTTTACATACCATATACTTGTATGTTAACATATACCTGTTAAAACAACGTATCGAAAATAAATTTTGGAACATTTTAGAAGCTGAATCTGAAACTCTCCTCTTAAATCAATGGGGAGTAAAATGGAAGTTCTGAATAGGATCGGACAAAGGTCACTGGCACTGGAAATGAAGTGACAACTTGTAACGTTTCCTAGTCAGAGCTTCCTTATGCACAGCAAGGTTTACAGAACACATTCTAGTCAGAGCTTCCTTAAGAGCAGCAAGGCTTACAGAACACAGTTTAGGAAGCAAGCTTGGTCAGAAACTGAGAACAAGTGTCTTTGGGAATAAACACCATTTTTCTAGCTCCCTCAAATCCTTTCTTGATGCTCATTCCCAGGGAAAACAAGCAGGCCAAAGCAAGGCCCAGAACAAAGTGCTTTGTTTTGGAACTAAGGATTGTTTTGGAAATCAACAGAGGGAAGAGTCAAACTTTCACCTGACTGCCTTTAAAACATCAGAGAAGAATGATTCAAAGAATCACTCGGTAAAGAATCTGCATGAGGGACTACAGAAAAATTAATTGCAAACCATCAAAAATAAAAGCATCCATGTGACTATCTACTTCACTACCGGTGCAATGTGTTTTCTAGTGTTCTCTTTGTACACCCTCTAGCATTTGAAGAGTTGTCTACTTAAATGACCCCCAACTTTCCTATTTCAATCTATTTATACTTATTTTTTACATCTAACAAATAATCAATACAACTGTTATTAAGAATATTTATATTAGTATTTTTTTATTTTTGAGACAGTGACTCTGTAGACATAGCTATTTCAGAACTCACTGTGTAGACAAATTTAGACTTCTCTGGTGAGTTCCTCCTCCTCCTCCTCTCTTCCTCCTCCTCCTCCTCCTCCTCCTCCTCCTCCTCTTCCTCCTCCTCCTCCTCCTCCTCCTCCTCCTCCTCTTCCACCTCCACCTCCTCCTCTTCCTCCTCCTCCTTGGTGGTGTGAAGGAGAGGTCAGGAACGTTTTATGAGGCAGAGTTTCTCTGCATAGCCCTGGCTATTCTGAAAGTTGCTCTGTAGACCAGGCTGGCCTAGAAATCAGGGATCTGTCTGCCTCTGCCTCCTAAGTGTTAGAATTAAAGGTGTGTTCCTCCATGCTGAACTTGTATTTTGAATTCTTAGGGCTTATTCAAAGAAAATTCATCTGCCATGACCCTTGAAAGCAGAAAAAAAAATTTCCTTCAATATCCTTGTGAAAGAATTGAGAAGACACTTGATTTAATAATATCATATAACTTATAAGGTTAAAACTTCTAACTAAGGCTTAAACTAAGGTGTAAAATATAATATTTCATTTATTTTATATAAATGACTTTTACAAACAGTATTAATTTCTCCTCTATTTCAAAAATAAGATCTAATGGTAAATATGCACAATATGGATGTTACCAGCATCCTTGGAGTGAATTCCACTTTCTATGAAAATAAATGATAGTTTTCTTAAAAAGTGAAGTGACTAATTCAAGCAGATCTCAGTTGTTTTACATCTGAGCATATGTCTAAGAACCACTGAATACAAGAGTTTGAGATAGCAACTATTTGATCTGAAATAGCATTTTTCATTTAGAAAGCAATATGTAAGAAAGGTATTTTCATAAGTGTTTCAAACTATATTTTGCTCAGTTTTATAAATCAGAATTTAACTTCTCGCTTTTCTGTATATTATGTAGGGAGCAGCTATTGGACGTATTTTGGAGAAATTATGTTGAGGAATGTAGGTGGTATTTAAAATAGCATTCAGGCAGGAGTGGGTGCATCTCTGACTCTTACCCGCTCTTGGGAATCTTTTCTTCCCGTTGAGTTACCTTTCTTGTCTGGCCTCCATATGAGGGTTTTTGCCTTTCATTGTTGTATCTTGTTTTAAAATAATTATATTCTTTATTAATTTGAAATAATTACATCCATTGTTTATTATAACCTAAAACCATTTCCTTATCCACAATCCCCGCTGCCAAATCAAAACACAGTATTTTCCTTCGATTTTTTTTTGGATAACCAATTACTTGACTTCAGTAAACCATGGAAGGACAGTGTGGATCTCCTTTATTACTGAGATGAAACCAACTTGCCATACTTAATAATGTGCCTGATTTATTTGTATAGAGAATGTGGTTGCTTATCAGTATGAATTCTAGCAGACATGCTGAAACGACTGTGCAGTTTAATTTTTTTATATTTTCAATGATTCTAATTATTACAAAGACTGAATTCTTTATCTCCAGTAGGCAATTAATGAGCTGTATTCAACAAGTCAAAAATCCCATCAACTTTGGGAGCATTCAGATATTCTTTTTTGTTATAAAAGAGCACCCTTAGAGATTGCTGTTCCATTTCTTTTCATTTTTATCCTTTAACTACCAAGAGGATAGACAATGTGACTTAGGACTAAAGGATTTCCCACTAAAGTTGATTTTCCTTTGGACTGCATTTATTTATGTATGTGAAAAATAAATTTGCGTACTTGACTTTGTTAGGTATGCTGTGGAAAGACCCCATGACCAATGCAACTCTTTATGGGAAGACATGTAATTGGGGCTGGCCTAGGATTACAGCGGTTCTCTCCATTATCATCATTGCAGGAAGCATGGCAGCATCCAAGTAGACTTGGTGCTAAGAATGAGGTGAGAGTTTTGCATCTTGATCCAACTGCAACCAAGAGAGACTATCTTCCAGGCAGCTCGAGGAAGGTCCCAAAGCCCACTCCAAGAGTGCCAAATTTCCTTCAATAAGGCCACACCTACTCCAAGGTGACTCCTACTGATAGTGCCATTCTCTGGGCCAAGCATATCCAAATAATCACAGCAACATCCTTGCCATGACACAGACTCTATAAAATATATTATACATAATGTGCTAATGTAAGTGAATTTCGCCATGTTTTTCTTTTTTCTTCCTCCCTTTCTGTCTCTCTTTCTGTCTCTCTTTCTGTGTCTCTTCCTTCCTTTCTTTCTTTCTTTCTTTCTTTCTTTCTTTCTTTCTTTCTTTCTTTCTTTCTTTCTTTCTTTCTCTCTTTCCTACTCTTTGATATGTGCATTTCTGTGTGCCTGTGTGCAATTATATGCAGGTGAGTGAAAATGATTATTGTGGCAAGGTGAGGGTGTCACATATCTTGGAGTTATAGGAGGTTGTGAGCTAGCTGGGAACTTAAGTCAGGTCCTCCAGAAGGACTGTACATTCATTAAGTACTCGTACTCAGCCACCTTTGCAAACCCTAGAATGTTTTTCTTAGGATAAGCAATTTCATATTCCAAATGATCTTCTTTGGTTTCTTAGGAGCTAATTACTAATAGTCACTTTGTCAGTGCTTCTGAGATAAAGGAAGTCTTTAAATGACACATGAAGAACAGAGTTAACTTTTAATTAAATATTGTTCTACTTCAACCTGTTTAATAATCTACAGTAGCTCTATCTTAAGGAAGTATTTTCTGAATAAATAAAGAACAGTCTCCATGACACACTAAGATGTCCTCAGAGTCCCTATGTAAGTAAATATTTCTTGTTAACAGAGTCAGAAAAAAATCTCCATATTTCCTAAATCTATGATTTTTTATTAAGTAGTATTTATAAGGTAACAAATACAACCTCAAGTCATTCATAAATAATTAGGAAATTATTTTCTATTTTCAACACTAGATATATGTTTTCTACGTTGAAGAGAAAGTAAAAAAATGGAAGAAACCTTTAAAAAAAGGCTAACCTGAGCATGTAATAAAAGAAACCTCATTTTCATAATGTGGCAGAATATCAAAACATTCTTAAGTGGCTTATCAGCATTTATTTTAAAACATCGAGATTTGGAAGATAGTGAAATGGGTTATGACATACTTCCTCATTTTCAAAATCAGCCATAAAATTATTGCTTAATTTCTTCTTCAGGCAGCCAGCTCATTGTGGTTTTCAGTATATTGGTTTATTTTTCATGAGCTACAGAGAAAAAGAATATATGCATTGAAGCATAAGGTTTGGTTTCCCTCATCATTATCTATGCTTTGCATACAACAAATGTTATTAAGAGCCATAAAATTATACAGCCATGGCATTAGGCTCAGTGACCTGCCATGGTGGTGATTTCAACAGATTGCCTTTATGGAGCGTGTGGAGGAAGGCTCGTTTTTTCTTCAAATTTATGAGCATTCTATCTCAACTAATCTACCTTAGGTCAAACTCAAATAATTTTCATTGTCACACTTCATCCAGTGTAATTATTATATTTTTTCCATTGTGAGTAAGGATTTGTAATATATGTATGCAATTTTAGAAAAATAGCTGCATGTTTGATTATTTATATGTAATATATAATTTCATAGGTATAAAATTATTTATGTTAGGAATTAGATATCAAAAATATAATTTTCAGACAAGATGCTAAATTAATAGTAATCAAAACTATCCACCAAATTCTAGAAAATATTTTTATTATTTATATAAAAAGTTATAACTGCAGGTATAGCAAAGTTAACCATTTCCTTCTTTATTACAAATATCTATTCCCCTTTGCATGTTAAATATGAATGAGTACCCAGAGACAACTTTCCTGTACAACAGGCATATGCTAATACACTGTATTCTTGTATTTGGGGTTTTGAGAGGCAATATTTGCTTACCTTGGAAGGATGTGGTCTAAGAGTTTCTTGGTAAGCTATGTGCACCTTTTGACTTTGAGAAAGACATTAAGGAGAGTGCCAGTCATGTTTGGAATTGCCTCTACAATATCCAGACTTTTGTGTCAGAAGTGCTTATAAGGTATGTCATAGGGTCTCTGTTTCAAATAAAATCAACTGAAGTGTGCTTAATTTAAAGACAATGACAGCACATTCAGGCCTGTCACAATTACTCACAGCCCCTTAGACAGGTCTGACTCCTGAGCTGATAGAAAGAGAGAATCTTAGTTTCTATGTTTTTAACTTTTTAGTTCAAAGTATTCTTCGCAGTATATTATTTTATGTTCTTTAGAAATATGGATAATTAACCTCTTTTAAACATTTTAATCTTGCAGGACATAGTTTTCATATCAGATGCAGACTCTAGGAAGACACTTCTAATGTTGTTCAGAGCAGCTGATGGCCTCACAACTTACATTATTGCATCAACAGGATGACCCACACTATCACATTAACCTCACATCCTCATTATCTTTTCCCACAAGTCTCCTCTTTGTGAAATAAACAGTCTGATAATTGACTAAATCACCTTCAGACTACACTTTTATCAAAGTTTATAAAATGGGGTTAAAGAAATGGAGATGAGATTGATGGATGAATCATGGTAACAGAAAATGAGTCTCCTGGCCATTCATTTTCTTGCAATTAAATCTAAGGCAGTTAAAAGAAAGAATTTGTGTTGAATCCAGGAATTTACTGGTTGCAATAATATTAATAACACTTAACAGTCTCCAGCCTCAGTCATTCTCCCTACATTACTCACAGAGACAAAGTGGAAGCCAGATAATAAATCCGAAGAGCACTTTTTAAACTGACTTTGAAAGCGTTTGCTGATACTGATAATTATTTGAATCACTTGGAAGAAGGTTGACTCTGAAATCAGAAACCTAAAGTCCATGTTTTTCTCCTGGTAACAGTGATCTCGGGATTGTTGATTCAAGTGTTCACTGGAGAAATTTTAATGGCTGAAATACATTTTGATAAAGTTTAATGGATCTAGACTTTGAAAATGATTATCTTGAAATTTAATCTGATAATTCTACATATTGAGATTTTTTCCCCGACTCCATTTCAAATAAAATCTGTTACCTTGCCATTGAAAGCTCAGCTGAATATTTTATCACAGTGGAATTATGAATTTATGACCCACCTATAAAAAAGCAGCTGATGCAGCTCCAAAGCAGAATTAGTCCTGTAACACTCAGTGCCATTACATGGATTGTATAGTAATTCATATAAGCTTTACTTTAAGGTAATGCAAACTAATAATTCCACGTGGCGGTCTCTCCCTATCGTGTTGGAGGACCTACTTTCAAACAACAATGTTGAGCTTATTGGAATCCAGGTAGAGATTAACAACACATTATTTTGTTTTTAATTTAAGAGACATGATATTGCAGATGATTGATAGAAATCAGAAACTTTAACCATGTATTTGATTTTTAGTCAGGTTATCTCCTTTCAATGCCAGTTGCTAGAAGATAATACAGAATTTGATACTGAGTTCCCTGTTGGCTGTCAGAAAGAAGTAAGAACACAGAATAGAGCAGCATTTCTTAAGGTTAAGAAGCTATTTTTCATTTCTCTCTCTCTTTGTTGGAAGTTTATCTATAGTATTTCTGTTTTTGTTACTGACAATATCTTTTTTTGTTTTGTTTTGTTTGTTTTTCTGCTGTACATTAATAAGAGCCAAGGGCAAGCCTATAACTGAGCTCAGAGAAAGTGACTCTTGACAAGGCAGCATGGATGTGATCTGAGTCACCATGGATATGGTGATTATTTAGCATCAGGCCATAACAGGATTAAGGCTGAACATTAAGTGATCTTTTACAGATATAATTTCTTTCAAAATGGCATTCAACAAGAGGCAATGGTAGCTTCAGCATGACTCTCTAACTAGACCTGGGAAGCTGATTCCCCAATTATTTGTTAAGATCAAATCCATGTGCACTGGATGCCAGATAAGAAGAATAAAGCAGAGAATAAATTGGTTTTGTGGGAGAGAGAGAGATGAACATAAGGGAAAAAAAGATGAAGTTCTTTTGAATATAACAATAATCATATGAGACAGAATGGACCAGAGAAAACATGTGGTGGTTAGAAAGTCAGAAAAAGAACTTGTAGTAAACCTATCTTTTTAAGAATGTTATTCTGAAGTGATTGACATCAATCCTGGTTAATCATTCAGTGTAGGAATCAGTTGCTGAAACATCTGGAAGTAGTATCTGGACAAAGCTGCTCCATTTGGTATTTCACCATATAGCTCTGCTTAGTAATTAAGCCATTCCTTCTAGACAGAATAATTTGTATTCCAAATATTTTCTTTATGTTAAATCCTCAGTGATAGAATTTACAAATACATTTTTGTTAGTCTAATGTCATATTTCTAATTGTCAAGAAAAGGAAAAAATAAATGAAAGATATTAATTTGCCACATCTGAACAGCTAGATATAAGCTGTACATGTTGTCATTTTGTGATAACAGTCAGTGTCATGTGTAATTGTTTCATCTATAAAATTGCCTTTTTTGTGGTACATTGTAATACAGGGCAGCTCATATCTCTTTATTTTCCCTTTCAAAGAAATCTTTGTGTTATTTGTACTATACCTTATGTTTCTCATTGTCTCTATATTTACTTTATTATCTTCAAAACTTAAAGTTTAAGAGCTAACATACATATGTTTACAGCTAAACATATCGCTACACCCTCAAGACAAAGTTATTTATATTGTTTCTTAACATTGATGTGATTTAATTGTACTGTTCTATGACAGTTCAGCATGATCATGTTCAATCCTGCCTTGTCTCCAAAACTGTGGACAAAAAAGTGGATCTCTAAGAAGCACTGTCAATGGCAGAGACTCAAACGTGGAGAAAAAAAATGTTTCCCGGTATGGACAACAGCTACATATCAGAGACACATTGCAATTAGAGACATGAGAGGCCACAGAGGATATTCAGTTTTGTCTTTGTGCAATGAGAAATCTGAGGAACAAAGAAGTTAAGTGGTTTGCCCAAAGCCATATAGTACATTTATTTGTTACAGAGCCAGGGGGTTTATTTTTTGTTTTATTTATTTATTTATTTATTCATTCATTCATTCATTCATTCATTCATTAATGCATGCATTCATTCATTTTGTTATTTTGTTATTGGATCAGCTTCTTTTTAGTAGCATACACACCATTTGGCTCAATAATTCACAAATTAATTCAACCCTCAGCATTCAAATTAACTCTTAGTTTCTTTACTTTGAAATCCTGATGCCCCTTCTTTGCCTCTTTTACTATTCTTCTTGGAAGTATTTACCTTCCCATTGTTAATTAATTATAGAAAACAAACTATTAGGGACAAAATAAATCAACTAGATGCACTATCATGAAAAGAAATCAGCAGATCCTTAAAAGTTATATCTTGACTATTTATGTTTAAATGAATAAGAAAACATATAGAGCCAAAGGTCTGAATTGGCATTTTCTGATTTTATTGTTATATTTCATCAGCGGGCAGAGCCTTCGTTAGCTACAAAGAGAACTTCATATACAGATGCAATGCCTAGGCTCAAACTGCATATTAATTCTCTAGAGCATTTTCTCCATTACATTTGTGTGTGTGTGTGTGTGTGTGTGTGTGTGTGTGTGTGTGTGTGTGTGTGTGTGTGTTTAAATTAAAGAGGGAAGAGCTTGGTTAAATAGTTCAAGACATCTAAAGAACACCAGATGTAGCTGGGATCCCTAATTAATATGTGCTTTACTGAGAGGAACGCTTGTAAGTATGAAAGCATTGGGGAGTTTGATGTTATTTTTGAAATAAATTTTTAATTAAATTTTCCTTAATTGAGCATACTGAAATTCCCGTAAAGGATGCCTATAAAGTGCTCCTTGGGGGTAGAGGAGAGCCACAGAAATGTGGAGAAATATGTGAGTTGGTCTGAGTATCTCATTAATTCTTGTGACACCCTGGAAGAGAGTAGAATGCATAGTTTGCAACTCCAAGCCACAATTCACTGAAGTAAAATGACCTTGGAGATGATGCTAAAATTTTGATGTTTGGGAACTGAAAAGGTTTAACACACTTTTTCTTAATAACCAACTTTCACTCTCCATGCTTTAACTTGTGAATTAGTCAGAGCTTATAACTATAGTATGTTTCCATATATTTGTTGATAAGGCAGAGACAGATTTTCTAATAAAGAGAGGTAAGATTGCATTTTCTTCTTATCAGAGTAAACAATTCAATCTATCATGTATAGCAATGTGTAAGGTGTTAATGATTATAATAGAGACATGAAAATGAGCAAGTTTTTATCTCCTCTATATTTTTTTCATCAGCATATTACACATTTTATTATAATTGCAAAGCAAAACAAGACCCTGAAAATTTTTGATTATTTGTTACTTAATTTCCAGTTTCCTTATGACAATGATATAATGAATCTAAGTTCTCAACAGAGATCCAGGGATACTAGCTGTTAAGATGAATATAAGGAATAACCAAAATGATAATGCCTTTGAAATCATGAACTCATTTATTAGAAAAAATCAGAATGGCAGAGGCAGGTCTTCTGAGTTTGAGATCAACTTGGTCAGCAGAATGAATCCCAGAATATCCAGGGATACATAGAGTAACTCTGTTTCAAAAAGTTAGAAAGGAGGAAGAGGAGAAGGAGGAGGAAGAGGAGGAGGAGGAAGAAAAGGAGGAGGAAGAGGAGGAGGAAAGAGAAGAACATACAACAGAAGATTCAATACATCTGTATATCAAGGGAAACTGCATAAAAAGATACTTTTTGGAGATATGCTGGCCAAGTAAAGTAAACTTCATGGATAAGATGGAATCAATACACAGTGATCAGATTCCAAAACCAACCTCAACCTTCATTGTAGTACTACAAGCCCTAAGCCTAATCTTCTTAACATGTATTCTTGGGTTGTCACCTAAGTAACAACCACAGGATCTGACATATTAATTCCACATGTCAACTCAAAATGAAATCTCTGAGACCAGGTTTCGTGGAGGCTGCTGCTAGTGCAAGTCGGAAGATTTCCTTCTGCCTTCAAAGCAATAGTAACTCAAATCAGAGTCTGTCATGGCTTCTTGCCTGTTACTAATTAGTGAATTTAAAAAAAAAAATTCTTGTATTTATATTCCAGTCATTGCCCCCTTTAGTCCCTCCTCTCACAGTTCCTCATCCCATTCCTCCTCCCGCTTGCCTCTGAGAAGGTGCTCCCCACCACCACCACCAGGCCTCCCCCTTCTGTGGTGCCTCAAGTCTTTCAAGGATTAAGGACATCTTCTCCCACTGAGGTCAGACCAGGTAGATCTCTGCTATGTATATTCCAGGGGCCTCTGACCAGCCCATATATGCTCCTAATTTGTGGCTCAGTCTCTGGGAGCTCCCTCAGGTCTGGGTTAAGTGACACTGATGGTCTTCCTATGGGGTTGCTCTCTCAGCTTCTTGAATCCTTCCCCTAATTCAACCACAAGGGTACCGGAATTCAGTTCAATGGTTAGGTGTAATAGCTTCTGGCTATTACAAATAAAGCTGTTATGAACATGGTGGAGCACATGTCCTTGTGGTATGGTGGGGAGTCTTTTGGGTAGATGCCCAAGAGTGGTGTAGCTGGGGCTTCAGGTAGAATGATTTCCAGTGTTCTGAGGAACAGCCAGATTGATTTCCATAGTGATTTTGCAATACCACCAGCAACGGTGGAGCATTCTTCTTACTCCCCATCCTAGACTGCATGTGCTGTCACCTGAGTTTTTGACCTTAGTCATTCTGATTGATGTGAGGTGTAATCTCAGTGTCATTTTGATTTGCATTTCTTTGTTGACTAAAGACTTTGAACATCTTTAAGCTTCTCAGCCATTTGAGATTCTTCTATTGTCAATTCTCTGTTTAGCTGTGTACCCTACTCTTTAACTGGGTTACTTGGTTTTGGGGAGGACAACTTCTTGAGTTCTTTATATATTTTGGATATTAGCCCTCTGTTGAATGTAGGGTGAGTGAGGATTTTTTCCCAATCTGTAGGTTGCCAGTTTGTACCAGTGATGCGGTCTCTTGCCTTACAGAAGCTTTTCAGTTTCATATGGTTCTATTTATCAATTGTTGATCCTAGAGACATTGGTGCTCTATTTAGAAAGTTTTCCTCTATAAGTTTGAGTCTCTTTCCTGCTTTCTCCTCCATTAGATTCAGTGTATTTGGTTTTTTGTAGATGTCCTTGATCTACTTGGACTTTGTACAAGACAAACATAGATCTATTTTCATTTTTCTACATACCAACTGCCAGTTAGACCAGCACCATTTATTGAAGATGCTTTCTTTTTTTCCCCAGTGTATATTTTTGGCTTCTTTGTCAAAGATCAAATGTCCATAGGTGTTTTGGTTTAGCCCTGGGTCTTCATTTCTAGTCCATTGATCAACTTGTCTGTCTCTGTACCAATACCATGCAGCTTTTAATCACCATTTTTTGGTAATACGGCTTGAAGTCAGGGATCATGATTCACTGGGGATTTCTTTTAGTGTTGAAAATGTTTTGGCTATCCTGGGATTTTTGTTTTTCCATCTAAAGTTGAGAAGTGGTAGGATATAAAATTAACTCAAACAAGTCTGTAACTCTTTTCATGTCTGTGAAGAATTGTGTTGGAATTTTAAGGGGGATTGCATTGAATCTGTAGATTGCTTTTGGTAATATGGCCATTTTCATTCTGTTAATACATGAGCATGGGAGATCTTTCCATCTTCTGAGATCTGTTTCAATTTCCTTTTTCAGGGATTTGAAGTTTTTGCTGTATAGATTTTTACTTGCTTGGTAAGAATCATACCAAGATATACTATTTGAGGCTACTGTGAAGGGTATTGTTTCCCTAATTTCTTTCTCAGTCTGTTTATTATTTATATAAAGGAAGGCTACTGATTTGGTTGAGTTAATTTTATATTCTAAACTAAAACAATCTTGCCCTTGGATTTTTTTTTTTTTTTTTTTTTTTTTTTTTTTTTTTTTTTGGTTAGGGAGGTTTTTGGTGACTATTTCAATTTCCGTAGGGATTATGGGACAGTTTAGATAGTTTTCCTGGTCTTGATTTAAATTTGGTACATGATATTCATCTAGGCAATCATCCATTTCATCTAGATTTTCCAATTTTGTAGAGTATAGGCTTTTGTAGTAGCTTCTGATAATTTTTTTTTAATTTCCTCACTTTCTGTTGTTATTGAAATGCTGCAAGGTAACCTGCCCCCATCCCTGTGCATCAAATTCTGTACTCTCTTTTCCCTGTGCTGGGCCAAAACATCCAGCATTTCCTTCCCAACAGCACCCAGTGAAGATGCCTCCAGCTTTTGAAAAGGGGCAGAGAAAGGGCAGCCCATTCTAGCATCTGCCTGCCAGCATCTATCCAAGGTACAAAACATTTCACTCCCTTTTTGTTATAATCCTAACTGCCAGCACTTCCCTGGTGCAGATGGCTCTTGCCTTTGAAGGAGGCAGGAGTTAGTATCCTTGAAGTGATAAAATCCTTGGTGGATTTTTCCTTTGGTGAAAATTTCCCCAGCCCATTTGATAACTTTTGTTTGAAAGTCTATTTGACTGGTTATTAGAGTAGCAACTCCAGCTTGTTTCTTGGGACCATTTGCTTGGAAAACTTTTTTCCAGTAAAACTTTTTACTCTGAGGTATTGTATGCCTTTGTCACTGTGGTGTGTTTCTTGTATGAAGCAGAATGATGGATCCTGTTTAAGTACCCAGACTGTTAGCCCATGTCATTTTATTGGAGGAACTGAGTCCATTGATGTTGAGAAATATTAAAGACAGATGTTTGTTAGTTTCTGTTATTTTTGTTGTTGGAGGTGAAATTGCGTGTATGATTCTCTTCTTTTGGGTTTATTGTGAACTGTTTAGCTTCTTGTGTTTCGTGGGTATAGTTACCTTCTTGTGTTGGAGTATCCTCTTGTGTTCCAGTATCCTCTGTAGGGCTGGATTAGTAGAAAGATATTGTTTAAATTTGGTTTTGTGGTGGAATAGTGGAGTATCTTGGTTTCTCCATCCATGTTTTGGAGAAAGTTTTGCTGGGTATAGAATCCTGGGCTGGCATTGTGCTCTCTTAGGGTCTGGAGGACATTGGTCCAGGATCTTCTGGCTTTTAGAGTCTCTGTTGAGAAGTCTGCTGCAATTCTGATAGGTCTTATATGCCTTTATATATTACTTGGCTTTTTTCCCTTACTGCTTTTAATGTTTTTTCTTTTCTTTCTGAATTTATTGTTGACTATTATGTGACAAAGGGATTTTCTTTTTTGGTCCAATCTATTTGGTATTCTGTATACTTCTTGTACATTTATGGCCATCTCTTTCTTTAGATTAGGAAAAATCTCCTTCTATGATTTTGTTCAAGATGTTTTTGGTCCTATGAGCTGGGATTCTTCACCCTCTTCTATCCCTAAAGTTCTTAGGTTTGATCTTTTCCTTGTGTCCCGAATTTCCTGGATATCTTGGGTTAGGAGGTTTTTACACTTTGTATTTTCTTTGACAGATATGTCAATATTTTCTATGGTATCTTCTATGCCTGAGATTCTCTCTTCTATTCTGTTGGTGATCCTGGCAGTTGTAGCTCCTGATCTCTTGCCTAAGTTGTCCATTTCCAGCATTTCCTTCCTTTGTACTTTCTTTATTGTTTCTTTTTCCATTGTTAGTTCTTGGATTATTTTGTTCAACTCTTTCAACTGCTTGGTTGTTTTTTCCTGTATTTCTTTAAGAGATTTATTTGTTTCTTCTTTAAGGGCTTCTGCTTGCTGTGTTTTCCTGAAGGTCTTCAAGGGAGCTCTTCATATTATCCTTAAATGTCACTATAATCATCATGAGATCGGATATTAGGTCATTATGTTGCTTTTCATTCGTGTCAGGGTAGCCAGGGCTTGCTGTAGCAGAAGAACTGGGTTCTGATGGCATCAAATTGAATTTAGTTCTTTTGCTTATAATCTTCCACTTGCCTCTGGCCTTCTGGTTCTGTCTGGTGTTAACTGGTCTGGGTGTCTTTAACTGAAACAGGTCTCCTTGGAAGCAGGAAGGTCTGTGACCTGAGTTAAGGCTAGTCTCCTGGGAGGAGTTTTCTCTGGTTAGGGTTAGCCTCCTGTGTCTCTAATTAGAACAGGCCTCCTGTGCTCCTGTTTCCTACAAACCTCCTGTGCCCTTGGTTACTCTGTACCTCCTGAAAGGTTATCAGGCTGAAGTGTTTGGGCATGTATCAGGCCACTGGTTAGGCCATGGAGGGGCAGTGGGTCAGAAGTGGGGCTCTGGGTGTTGTAGGATAGATCCTGTTTCACCTCTGCTGTGTGGGTAGCACAGCTGGAGGGGGTATTTGAATGAAATTCTTCCCTGTGGCCTTGGTCACTGCAGACCTCCTGGAATGCAAACAGGCAGCAGCTTTTGGGAGGGTATTTGCCAGGCAGCTGACTTCCTAATTAATGAATATTATAAAAAAGATTCAATAATACAGTGTTGTTGTCCAAATAAGCATAATGTTGTAGGATAGCTTCAAAACATTTAATATATTATCTAAGAACCTTACCTAGCAACTAGAATGTAGATTGCTGAGAAACAGGTATTTCTTAAATGGATTAAATAAACAAGTGCATCTCTATTGTGAAAACGATTAATTCTTTTATATTATTAAAGGTTTTGTGAAGTGTTTAATAAAACCAGCATTAGGCCAACATGAAAAGAAACATGAATATCTGTGTTTATAAAACAATTACTTTAGAAAAAGATTTGCCAGAATATATTTTAATGTTTTATCTAACATAGTTGATAGTCAAACTGAATTTACGTGTAATTTGCAAGTTCTGCTATCACATCTCTATGTGTAGTAAGCTACCTGTACTGAATTAAAAGATATATCCCAATAACTGTATTTATCATTTGTAATGCATTTATGGACAGAATGAAGTAGAAGAATATTCACTTTCGAGTAAGTAACAATATATTTTTAGTTTAGTTCAAAATGCAATTGGGTATATTGTAATATTGAAATCTATCCTCCCACCCCAGACTTCTCAAAGCAAAATGCCATCTGTTTTTACTAATTTGTATGTAATTTATTTTTCCCTGGCTCTAACTTTTTCTAATTGAGCTGCATGTTATGCTATTCATAGTCTATAAAACCCCTAAGATTCATCCTAAGTTCATAGATAACCTTTATATTATATCATGCTTGCATATAGGCTGCTTTTTTCTTGTATTCTATTAACACAGCACTTTGATAAACTGTCTAGATATGATCTATCAGGAGCATAAGATAGATAGATAGATAGATAGATAGATAGATAGATAGATAGATAGATAGATAGATACATGTGCTTTCACAAAATTGAAGTGTTTGTCAACTGGAATAAATTATAATCATTAAAAACCATGGCAATATGCTTTTAAGTATATGTTACCATGTCAAGTCAGTATATTTTGGGACAATTGTCAAATAAATACAAGGTGAGGGACCCACTATTTCAAAAGATATGCCCACAATAAAAAGAAAATTACATTTTAAAAATATGATATATAAAGAAAATCTTGAAGGGCTCAAAATGTTAACACATTATATGGATGCCTCAAATGATATTTTCGCTTTCTTACCTCATTGAATTCTTATGGGCATAATAGTATGAAATTTTGACATGTTTAAAATTTATAAGAGATATCAAAGTGTTGTGCCATTCATTGCCTTTTTTATTAGAGCAGATAAGAATGGACTATAGGTTATGACATTTCTTTTCAAGAAAAGCTCTGAAAATCTTTACTGAATGCACAGATAACCTTCAATATCACACCACAGAGGTTCTTTGGAGAGAATTATTGTCCCTCCTTTCTGCTATTCTTCTTTCATATAATATACTTGTCAAGATGCCTAAGGAATGCACGTTAGCACATTTTTCCACTAGATAACTGCACGTTGCGACTTCTTGGTTTAACAATAAATGTGAAGCTAAGACAAGGACAATTGTTGTAATGATCAAAGCTACCCATGTTTGGATTTGTAGCTGTTTTTTTACACGAGGATGTACAAAGCAGACCTAGACTCAGAAAAGTCTTTTTTAATGAGAACATTAAAAACTTAGATGAGATACTTTGACTCTTTTTGATGATAATATTTTATTGTTTTCTATATGTACGTAAGTAAATGAAGGAAAGCTTTATTTGAGTCAAAATATTAATACTGAAAAGACAAATATAGAGGTTCAAATGAACAATAGATTACTGTGATTTGAGCATTAAACGTTGAAATCCTATTATTCACAAGTAATTTCATTTGTGTGATGCCTTTTGACCCTGGTGTAGGCAAATTTAGAGAAATAACTTTTTCAATATAATTATTTTATAGAAATAAACCTGGTATAAATCCAGGGGTAAATATGTGTAAATGACTCCAGTCACCCCTAATTTTTTTATAAATAAGGATATATATATATACATACATATATATATATATATATATATATATATATATATATGGATATAAATAAGGATATAAAATTGGTGACAATATTTTGTTTACATTTCTTAGAATTAAGATAAGGTGAAATGAGCTTGAAATGTAAATAGTTTATATATACAAATTAGATATTTGCATTATTGAAGTAAATCAATAAGGATATGGATTTAAAAGGGGATATTTCTAGGCAAAACAAACAGAAAATAGACAGAAGACTAAAACCACAGTGAGAGGGATTGATACTGTCAGTGTAATACAGATTGAATGGCAAAAATGTTACTATATATGGGATTCAAGTAACAGAGACTTGCTTGAGTCAGACACAACCTGTGAGTCATTTATAAACAAAGAAATCCAGGTGAGAAATAAGGCATAATAATTTAACTACAAATAGCATTGTGCATAAGGTGTGGTGCATCTTTACCAGGGCTTCAGTATCTTAGACTTCATACTTTGGAAGTTCTTAAGAGTGTAGAATTCTATTCTTACCTCTTATGAGTATGATTATATACTCCATTATATCAAAGCATTGCATGGCTTTAATCATTTTCATCTTCTATTATTAGCTGCTCCCCCTCTATTGAAAAGAATATGGCTGTTAGAAGTAATTGACTAAGAGTGCAGAATTCATTGGCAAATTCTGCTAGTATTAACTAACACACTTTGAATTCATTGTTCGATGTTTACACTGTGGAAAGATGTTGGAGTTGCAAAATTAAGTGTCTGAAGTAATATTTTAGCCACTAGACTTAACTCATAGTTTTTCTTGTTAGTTATTGCTAGAGCTTTTAACAAATATATTTTGAAATATGCATAGTAATACTAATTTCACCTGGATGAATATCTTTGCAACTTTATTTACTGCTTACTACTTAAAAATACTTTAGTGTAGCAATTCCCCTATATATCTTCTTGTAATTAAGCATAATACTAAAAAATTCATCAGTTTTGTGGCATATATCAACAATTTTTTTTCATACTGAAAGCTAATCTAACATTTATTGGCTAGGCATACTTCATTGTATTTCTTTATTTTCTATTGTTTATCTCTGGCAAGTTTATATTAAATTTGTTATATGTTTTGACCTTTTAAAATAACACTGCTGTTAGAAATTGACACATTCTGTTTGAACCCATGTTTATAACTGTCTTGAGAATATACTTGCAAGTAGAATTGTTAGCTTGTATGACAATTGTTTGCTTAGAAAATCAAAGAATTCCAAAAACATTTCTTTTCTTTTTTTCAAATGGCTCTGCCATTTTGCATTCTGAACATGCTATGTAGGAGTGCTAATTTCTTGACATTCTCATAGACACAATTTTTTAACCTTTCCATTTTTTTTAACCACTCTACTATTTGTATAGTCACATCTCACTGTGGCTCTGACTATCTCTAGCAATCAATGGAGCTAAAATATATTTTTTAATTTTTGTGTTAGCAATTTATCATTGAGGCAAAATATATTAACCTTGTTACCTACTCTGCAATTTAATTATTTGCTTTTCCTTGTTACACTCTATAAGTTCTCTATCCATCCATCTGTCTATCTTTCTATCTACCTATCATCTATCTATCTATAAATCTATCTATCTATCTATCTATCTATCTATCTATCTATCTATCTATCATCTGTCATACATCTATCTATTTATATTGGTAAGACACAGAATTTATACAGAATTTTTTGTTTTAATATTTCCCCTATTACTTGATATTGTATTTTGTTGGCCAAATTTTAAATATCTTTGTTATACTAGAGACTACACATAGAACATTCTAATGCTAGACAAGTGCTTTCTGATGAACTGTATTCACAGCCAAAAGTTTTAAAATTTAATTAAGTCTAACATTACACTTTTTTCTATATTTTTGATGCTGCTACCAAAGTCTATTGTCTAACTGTTATCAAGTTAAACTATTATGGTCTGCTTTAGAAGTTTAATGGTTCTGAGTTTAAATTCTTTGATAAATTCTATTATAAATTAATTTCAGGATAAATGTCTTAATTTACAAGTATGCTATGAATTATAGGTATATTTCATTATTTGGTCTGGGTATATTTACTCACTGTAAAAATATAGTAGGGATTATATTTTCCTTAGTTAAATTTTTTACAGCATCTTGTCAATATACCAATTGAACAGAATATCAAGATATTTTCTGGGATTTTAATTTTATTCAATTAATATAGATGCATATTCCTATATCAATGCCATGCCATATTGGATTAATACAATTCATGGGATTTTTGAAATTGAAGAAAGTACACTTTTGGAAACCGTTCTTATTTCAAATATTGCTTTAGTTGTTCTGAGTCTCTTTATTTTGTTATTGAGGTTAGAGTGACATTTTAGAAATTATCAGCTGAAATTTTTATAGATTAGATAGGCCATCTGTATGTACATCGACGTGAAGAATATCATGTTGACAATGTGATTTCTTCAGAGTCATTGTCTTATTTCCAGTTATTCTAACAATTTTTAAAATTATTTTTTTATTAACATTTTAACCATTGTGACCCTCCTGGTCCCCCCTCCCACAGTTCCTCATCCCTTTCCTCCTCCCTCTTACCTCTGAGAGGGTGCTCCTTCCTACTAGGTCTCCCCGTTTCCTGGGACCTCAAATCTCTCAAGGTTTAAGAATGTGTTCTCCCACTGAAACCAGACCAGGTATTTCCCTGCTATGTATGTGCTTTTGTGGGGGGGGGGGGCGGTCAGGGGGGGCACTCAGACCAGCCTGTGTATGCTGCCTGGTTGGTGGCTCACTCTCTGGGAACTCTGTGGTATCCGAGTTAGTTGAAACTGCTGGTCTTCCTATGTCGCTGTCATCTCATTCAACTCCTTCAGTCCTTCCCCTAACTCAACCATAGGGATCCTGAACTTCAGTCAAAAGGTTGGGGTAAGTATCTGCTTCTGCCTCAGTCAGCTATGGGTAGGAACTACCCATGCCAGGCTCCTGTATGTAGGCTCCTGACATCATAGCATCAGTAATAGTGTCAGGCCTTGGTCTGCCACCCATCATGAGATGGGTCTTGCTTTCCCTTAGTCTCTTCTCCATTTATGTCCCTGCAGTTCTTTTAGAGAGGAACAATTCTATGCCAGAAGTTTCGACTGAGGGCTGGTAACTCCATCTATCTACTTGATGTCCCATATTTTTACTCGAGGTGGACTCTACAAGTTCCCTCTCCCCACTGTTGGGCATTTGGGCTAAGATCAAACCCATGAGTCCTGAGAGTCTCTTACCTCCTGGGTCTCTGGTACTTTCTGAGGGTACCCAACCTCACATGCTCCGAAGCTGCTTATTTCCATTCATTCCCATTGTCCTCTGGTCTTCTCTCCTGTCCCCCCAAAACCATCCCTTTGCCCTGATCACGTGTCCCTTTTCTCCTTCCCCTCCAGGCTCCCACCGAGATCCCTCCCTCCCTCTGTTTACTGTGCTTACTTAGTTCTCCCTTCTAAGTGCGATTTAAACATTCTCACTTGGTTCTTGTTACACTTCTTACTGTCTCTGAGTTGTATCCTATTATTCTATACTTTTGGGTCTGAGTTACCTTACTCAGGGTGATATTTTCTTTTTCTTTTTTTTTTTAAAACAATTTTTTATTAGATATTTTCTTCATTTACATTTCAAATGCTATCCCGAAAGTCCCCTATACCCTCCCCCTGCCCTGCTCCCCAACCCACCCATTCTTGCTTCCTGGCTCTGGCATTCCCCTGTGTTGGGGCATATAATCTTTGCAAGACCAAGGGTCCTCTCTTCCCAATGATGGCCTACTAGGCCATCTTCTGCTACATATGCAGCTAGAGACAAGAGCTCTGGGGATACTGATTAGTTCATATTGTTCCTCCTATAGGGTTGCAGACCCCTTCAGATATTTTCTAGTTCCATTCATTTGCCTGCAAAACTCAGGATGTCCTCTTTTAATAGCTAAATAGTATCCCATTGTGTAAATGAAGCACATTTTTGTATCCACTCTTTGGTCAAGGGACATCTGTTTTGTTTCCAACTTCTGTCTATCACAAACAAGGTTACTATTTACATAAAGGAACATGGGACCCTGTAGTATGGTTGAGTGTCTTTTGGGCCTTGTAGTATGGTTGAGTGTTTTTTGGGTATATGGCAAGAATGGTATAGCTGGGTCTTCAGTAGAATTATTTCCAATTTTTGGAGGAACTGCCAAATGGACTTCCAGAGTGTTTGTACCAGTTTTCAATCCCAACATCAATGAAGGAGTGTTGCTCTTTCTCCACGTACTCGTTAGCATGTGCTGTTACATGAGTTCATGAACTTACCTATTCTGATTGGTATAAGATGGAATCTCAGAGGGTTGTTTTGCATTTCCCTGATGACTAAGGAATGTCAACAGTTCTTTAAGTGCTTCTCAGCCATTCGACATTCTTCTATTGTGATGTCTCTGTTTACCTCTATACACCATTTTTTTAAGTTGGGTTATTTGAGATTTTGGAGGTTTGCTTCTTGAGTTCTTTATAGTATTTATTTTGCTACAAATGTTAAATTTACTCTATGCAGTATATTAATATTATTACTGTAAATAAAATTGTTTCTTATTTTATCTTTAGTAATTCATTATAATTTATAATAAATACAAATCATTTCCAAAATCTTGTATTCTTTTATATTAGCAAACTTATTTATTAGTTTAATTTGTTAGTGATATCTTTGGTTTTCTGTGTCTAAGATCATATCAGGATTATTTTCAATATTTTCATCACCTTCATTTTGGATATTTTAATATACTTTATTGTTTCATAGTTTCCACAACCCCCAAAATACCAAAGAATCATAGTTCCCACAAAGGATATCCTTTTTCTTGATTTTGGGTGAAAAATCACCCTTCCCATTCTGGAGATGTGACTATTTTAGTTCTTTTAGAATTTGGTCTCAATATAGTCACACATTTTGAGATCTTAAAGGTGTTTTATGATTGCTTGTGAATACTCTGTATTCACTTATGTCATGTGTTATTGTGCATTTCTCAGCATGAGAAGGGAAGCAATGTTGTTAGAACTAGTTGTCCTAGAATCTCCTTTGTTTAACCTCTCCTCTGACAGGACAGACTGTTGCCCTGTATTGTTTCCTGAGTGGAGCATGAATGCATGCCATCCGGGAAGAGTCTGCTGAGCATGGCTTAGTTGGGAGAGAGCCCTTTCTTTTTACTACTTACTGCTGGACTCCACTGACACTGGAGTGAAGGATTTGTCTTCAAGTTGGAGGAAAGATCCCAAAAATCTATTCATTATTCTTCACCAACAAATCTGTGGGTAAAGTCACTAGTTTACATGCTAGTCACTAGTCACTAGTCACTAGTCACAGTCACTAGTTTACATGCTAATGCCACTGGCAGTGCACTTCTAGTTCTTTGTGCTGGGAAGTATTGCAGCGTTTTCTATGGTCTTTAATTTGAAAAGGGTGATTACTAAGATTGACTGTGATTGTTTTCTGTCTTTCTGTATTGTGTCAATCCTGTCCAATAACAGTTAACTTTTCTATGAGATTTTGTCTCCTCTTGTTTTCATTTCTAGGTCAGTAGTATTTTGAGTACCTGATGTATTGTATGGAGTAAAAACAAAAGGAGCACAATCAACCTCAGGGCCATCAACATGTCTGTCTGATTTACTCTTTCTAGATCCACAACAATGTTCTTTTATTAAATATATAATGCCTAAGTTGATATTTTTACTATTATTGTTATTATTAGTATAGGACTGAAAAAAAGCTTTATTTACTCTTATTCTAAAAAGATAATTGTTGCATGATTTATCTATACAAATTTTTCTATCATCTTGTAAAGGAACTATTTGGTAACAACTATTGCATAAATTGATATTTCATAGATGCCAGTAACAGAAGGTTATTTTGAGCTTATTATCAACCATGAGATCAGTTTCACCCACTTCTGTTTTAGGATGATATAGGCATTTGGTGCTTCTAGAAAAGAGCATTCTAAAATACAGGAAACATCCTCTGAATTGAAAACCCTTTTAGAGTTTCTATCATAATATTTTATTTTATTCAAATAAGATATTTGATTTGAAAAAAGGAGCAAACCCCTCATTTAGTGTTGGCTCTCCCATCATCTGCATTTGAAAAATCCCCTGGGACATTTTATTCTTTAGACATATTATTCTTTGTTTTGCTGATTTACAGTTCCTAAATAATTTAGAGATTGTAATTTGTAATTAAGAATATTCTCATTCACATATGCAAATTCTAATGACTACTTGTTATGATCTTGCTATTTTTAATCACATTTGTACTGCTGGGGTGAAATTTCTTAAAGATCAGACTAATTTAAGTAGCTCAATGTTCCTTTCATAATTGATGAGATCGCACATTTTACTTTTCATTTCATGAATATTTGTTATTCTGTTTAATGTTGTGGGGCTTAAAAATATTACATACACACCACAGTATTTTTGATGAAATGTTCAACTGTCAGTTTGAATCTCTGTAGCCTCAAATACCAGAAATACAGTTTATTTAAAAGAATTCTTTAGTGGAGATGCTGTGACAGGCAAGGCCCTGATTGTGGCATTATTCCATCCCTTGGCTCCTTAGCTAGCTTTACACTAATTTGAACAAATCGGATGCTATTCTTAGTGCCTTCATTGAATAAATCAATTAAACTAAGTTTAATTTAGATAATCTTGCTTCCAAAAAAGAAATCAATTGCCAGAAAATCATGTGTGTACAATGGTTATACTGAAATTATGAAAATGTAATATATAGAGTGGTTGCTCTGAAACCAAGTAAAGGTTATAGGAGGGCCAACTTATGTAAAGCATCATTGATGATCTAGGAAAGAACAAAAGTGCACAACACCTACCATTCTCCTCAAAAACTGAAGATGTGCCTAAAAGAGTTCTAACCGTGAATAATGCCATTTACAACAAATGTAACTCACTTTGTAGGTCTGTTTGGGGAGGAGGGAATGTCCATATGTGGAGGACATGGAAAACATTAGGAATTTCATTACCTATCTTTCTTTCTTTCTTTTTTTTTTCCTTGTGAACTTAAAACTTCTCTAAAATCTAAGTATTTGACTCCAGCCCAGGGCTTCCTGGCCAGCGGAGTTGCCTGACACCCGCAAGGGCCCACACAGGATTCCCCACAGGATCCTAAGACCTCTGGTGAGTGGAACACAGCGCCGCCCCCAATCCAATCGCGCGGAACCTGAGACTGTGGTACATAGGGAAGCAGACTGCCCGGGCCTGACCCGGGGCAAAAGCCCCTTCCGCTCCACTCGAGCCCCGGGCTTCCTGGCCAGCGGAGTTGCCTGACACCTGCAAGGGCCCACACAGGATTCCCCACGGGATCCTAAGACCCCTAGTGAGTGGAACACAACTTCTGCCAGGAGTCCGGTTTGAACACCAGATATCTGGGTACCTTCCCTGCAAGAGGAGAGCTTTCCTGCAGAGAATACTCTACCCACTGAAACCAATGAGAGTGCTACCCTCCCAGGTCTGCTTATAGAGGCTAACAGAGTCACAAGCTCTTAACAGAGACAACTATAAAGGCTAGCTTCAGAGATTACCAGATGGCGAAAGGCAAACTTAAGAATCCTACTAACAGAAATCAAGACCACTCACCATCATCAGAACGCAGCACTCCCAACCCACCTAGTCCTGGGCAACCCAACACAACCGAAAATCTAGACCCAGATTTAAAAGCATTTTTCATGATGATGATAGAGGACATCAAGAAGGACTTTCATAAGTCACTTAAAGAATTACAGGAGAGCACTGCTAAAGAGTTACAGGCTCTTAAAGAAAAGCAGGAAAACACAGCCAAACAGGTAGAAGTCCTTAAAGAAAAACAGGAAAACACATCCAAACAGGTAATGGAAATGAACAAAACCATACTAGAACTAAAACGGGAAGTAGACACAGTAAAGAAAACCCAAAGCGAGGCAACGCTGGAGATAGAAACCCTAGGAAAGAGATCTGGAAACATAGATGCGAGCATCAGCAACAGAATACAAGAAATGGAAGAGAGAATCTCAGGGGCAGAAGATTCCATAGAGAACATCGACACAACAGTCAAAGAAAATACAAAATGCAAAAGGATCCTAACTCAAAACATCCAGGAAATCCAGGACACAATGAGAAGACCAAACCTATGCATAATAGGAGTGGATGAGAATGAAGATTTTCAACTCAAAGGACCAGCAAATATCTTCAACAAAATAATTGAAAAAAACTTCCCAAACATAAAGAAAGAGATGCCCATGATCATACAAGAAGCCTACAGAACTCCAAATAGACTGGACCAGAAAAGAAATTCCTCCCGACACATAATAATCAGAACAACAAATGCACTAAATAAAGATAGAATATTAAAAGCAGTAAGGGAGAAAGGTCAAGTAACATATAAAGGAAGGCCTATCAGAATTACACCAGACTTTTCACCAGAGACTATGAAAGCCAGAAGAGCCTGGACAGATGTTATACAGACACTAAGAGGACACAAATGCCAGCCCAGGCTACTATACCCGGCCAAACTCCCAATTACCATAGATGGAGAAACCAAAGTATTCCACGACAAAACCAAATTCACACAATATCTTTCCACGAATCCAGCCCTTCAAAGGATAATAACAGAAAAGAAGCAATACAAGGACGGAAATCACGCCCTAGAACAAACAAGAAAGTAATCCCTCAACAAACCAAAAAGAAGACAGCCACAAGAACAGAATGCCAACTCTAACAACAAAAATAAAAGGAAGCAACAATTACTTTTTCCTTAATATCTCTTAATATCAATGGACTCAATTCCCCAATAAAAAGACATAGACTAACAGACTGGCTACACAAACAGGACCCAACATTCTGCTGCATACAGGAAACACATCTCAGGGAAAAAGACAGACACTACCTCAGAGTGAAAGGCTGGAAAACAATTTTCCAAGCAAATGGTCTGAAGAAACAAGCTGGAGTAGCCATTTTAATATCGGATAAAATCGACTTCCAACCCAAAGTTATCAAAAAAGACAAGGAGGGATACTTCATACTCATCAAAGGTAAAATCCTCCAAGAGGAAGTCACAATTCTGAATATCTGTGCTCCAAATGCAAGGGCAGCCACATTCATTAAAGACACTTTAGTAAAGCTCAAAGCACACATTGCACCTCACACAATAATAGTGGGAGACTTCAACACACCGCTTTCACCAATGGACAGATCGTGGAAACAGAAACTAAACAGGGACACAGTGAAACTAACAGAAGTGATGAAACAAATGGACCTGACAGATATCTACAGAACATTTTATCCTAAAACAAAAGGATATACCTTCTTCTCAGCACCTCACGGGACCTTCTCCAAAATTGACCATATAATTGGTCACAAAACAGGCCTCAAAAGATACAAAAATATTGAAATCGTCCCATGTATCATATCAGACCACCATGGCCTAAGACTGATCTTCAATAACAACATAAATAATGGAAAGCCAACATTCACGTGGAAACTGAACAACACTCTTCTCAATGATACCTTGGTCAAGGAAGGAATAAAGAAAGAAATTAAAGACTTTTTAGAGTTTAATGAAAATGAAGCCACAACGTACCCAAACCGATGGGACACAATGAAAGCATTTCTAAGAGGGAAACTCATAACTCTGAGTGCCTCCAAGAAGAAACAGGAGAGAGCACATACTAGCAGCTTGACAACACATCTAAAAGCTCTAGAAAAAAAGGAAGCAAATTCACCCAAGAGGAGTAGACGGCCGGAAATAATCAAACTCAGGGGTGAAATTAACCAAGTGGAAACAAGAAGAACTATTCAAAGAATTCAAACGAGGAGTTGGTTCTTTGAGAAAATCAACAAGATAGATAAACCCTTAGCTTGACTCACTAAAGGGCACAGGGACAAAATCCTAATCAACAAAATCAGAAATGAAAAGGGAGACATAACAACAGATCCTGAAGAAATCCAAAACACCATCAGATCCTTCTACAAAAGGTTATACTCAACAAAACTGGAAAACCTGGACAAAATGGACAAATTTCTGGACAGATACCAGGTACCAAAGTTGAGTCAGGATCAAGTTGACCATCTAAACAGTCCCATATCACCTAAAGAAATAGAAGCAGTTATTAATATTCTCCCAGCCAAAAAAAGCCCAGGACCAGACAGGTTTAGTGCAGAGTTCTATCAGACCTTCAAAGAAGATCTAATTCCAGTTCTACACAAACTTTTTCACAAAATAGAAGTAGAAGGTACTCTACCCAACTCATTTTATGAAGCGACTATTACTCTGATACCTAAACCACAGAAAGATTCAACAAAGATAAAGAACTTCAGACCAATTTCTCTTATGAATATCGATGCAAAAATCCTCAATAAAATTCTCGCTAACCGAATCCAAGAACATATTAAAGCAATCATCCATCCTGACCAAGTAGGTTTTATTCCAGGAATGCAGGGATGGTTTAATATACAAAAATCCATCAATGTAATCCATTATATAAACAAACTCAAAGACAAAAACCACATGATCATCTCGTTAGATGCAGAAAAAGCATTTGACAAGATTCAACACCCATTCATGATAAAAGTTTGGAAAGATCAGGAATTCAAGGCCCATACCTAAACATGATAAAAGCAATCTACAGCAAACCAGTAGCCAACATCAAAGTAAATGGAGAGAAGCTGGAAGCAATCCCACTAAAATCAGGGACTAGACAAGGCTGCCCACTTTCTCCCTACCTTTTCAACATAGTACTTGAAGTATTAGCCAGAGCAATTCGACAACAAAAGGAGATCAAGGGGATACAAATTGGAAAAGAGGAAGTCAAAATATCACTTTTTGCAGATGATATGATAGTATATATAAGTGACCCTAAAAATTCTACCAGAGAACTCCTAAACCTGATAAGCAGCTTCGGTGAAGTAGCTGGATATAAAATAAACTCAAACAAGTCAATGGCCTTTCTCTATACAAAGAATAAACAGGCTGAGAAAGAAGTTAGGGAAAGAACACCCTTCTCAATAGTCACAAATAGTATAAAATATCTTGCCGTAACTCTAACTAAGGAGGTGAAAGATCTGTATTATAAAAACTTCAAATCTCTGAAGAAAGAAATTAAAGAAGATCTCAGAAGATGGAAAGATCTCCCATGCTCATGGATTGGCAGGATCAACATTGTAAAAATGGCTATCTTGCCAAAAGCAATCTACAGATTCAATGCAATCCCCATCAAAATTCCAACTCAATTCTTCAACGAATTAGAAGGAGCAAGTTGCAAATTCATCTGGAATAACAAAAAACCTAGGATAGCAAAAAGTCTTCTCAAGGATAAAAGAACCTCTGGTGGAATCACCATGCCTGACCTAAAGCTTTACTACAGAGCAATTGTGATAAAAACTGCATGGTACTGGTATAGAAACAGACAAGTAGACCAATGGAATAGAATTGAAGACCCAGAAATGAACGCACACACCTATGGTCACTTGATCTTCGACAAGGGAGCTAAAACCATCCAGTGGAAGAAAGACAGCATTTTCAACAATTGGTGCTGGCACAACTGGTTGTTATCATGTAGAAGAATTCGAATCGATCCATATTTATCAACTTGTACTAAGGTCAAATCTAAGTGGATCAAAGAACTTCACATAAAACCAGAGACACTGAAACTTATAGAGGAGAAAGTGGGGAAAAGCCTTGAAGATATGGGCACAGGGGAAAAATTCCTGAACAGAACAGCAATGGCATGTGCTGTAAGATCGAGAATTGACCAATGGGACCTAACGAAACTCCAAAGTTTCTGCAAGGCAAAAGACACCATCAACAAGACAAAAAGACCACCAACAGATTGGGAAAGGATCTTTACCTATCCTAAATCAGATAGGGGGCTATTATCCAACATATATAAAGAACTCAAGAAGGTGGACTTCAGAAAATCGAACAAGCCCATTAAAAAATGGGGCTCAGAACTGAACAAAGAATTCTCACCTGAGGAATACCGAATGGTAGAGAAGCACCTGAAAAAATGTTCAACATCCTTAATCATCAGGGAAATGCAAATCAAAACAACCCTGAGATTCCACCTCACACCAGTCAGAATGGCTAAGATCAAAAATTCAGGTGACAGCAGATGCTGGTGTGGATGTGGAGAAAGAGGAACACTCCTCCATTGTTGGTGGGATTGCAGGCTTGTACAACCGCTCTGGAAATCAGTCTGGCGGTTCTTCAGAAAACTGAACATAGTACTACCGGAGGATCCAGCAATACCTCTCCTGGGCATTTATCCAGAAGATGCCCCAACTGGTAAGATGAACACATGCTCCACTATGTTCATAGCAGCCTTATTTATAATAGCCAGAAGCTGGAAAGAACCCAGATGCCCCTCAACAGAGGAATGGTTACAGAAAATGTGGTACATCTACACAATGGAGTACTACTCAGCTATTAAAAAGAATGAATTTATGAAATTCCTAGCCAAATGGATGGACCTGGAGGGCATCATCCTGAGTGAGGTAACACATTCACAAAGAAACTCACACAATATGTACTCACTGATAAGTGGATATTAGCCCCAAACCTAGGATACCCAAGATATAAGATATAATTTGCTAAACACACGAAACTCAAGAAGAATGAAGACTGAAGTGTGGACACTATGCCCCTCCTTAGAATTGGGAACAAAACACCCATGGAAGGAGTTACAGAGACAAAGTTTGGAGCTGAGATGAAAGGATGGACCATGTAGAGACTGCCATATCCAGGGATCCACCCCATAATCAGCATCCAAACGCTGACACCATTGCATACCCTAGCAAGATTTTATTGAAAGGACCCAGATGTAGCTATCTCTTGTGAGACTATGCCGGGGCCTAGCAAACACAGAAGTGGATGCTCACAGTCAGCTAATGGATGGATCACAGGGCTCCCAATGGAGGAGCTAGAGAAAGAACCCAAGGAGCTAAAGGGATCTGCAACCCCATAGGTGGAACAACATTATGAACTAACCAGTACCCCGGAGCTCTTTACTCTAGCTGCATATGTAACAAAAGATGGCCTAATCGGCCATCACTGGAAAGAGAGGCCCATTGGACAGGTAAACTTTGTATGCCCCAGTACAGGGGAACGCCAGGGCCAAAAAGGGGGAGTGGGTGGGTAGGAGAGTGGGGGTGGGTGGGTATGAGGACTTTTGGTATAGCATTGGAAATGTAAATGAGCTAAATACCTAATAAAAAATGGAAAAAAAAATAAAATCTAAGTATTTACATTAAAAGTAGGAAAATTAGCAGCACAAAAGTTGATACATGGCTCAGTGAATAGAGTATTAGCATTTCAAGCCTGAGGGCTCTAGTTTGGGTCACAAGTACCCATGTACAAAATCATGCACAGCAGCATTCATTAGAAACCCATGTACAAAGCCATGCACAGTACTATGAGTATGGGGAGAAAGATGAACTACTCTAAATTTCTGATCAGCCAGTCTTTCTGATCACTGGACAAGTTCAGTGAGAGGCCCTGTCTCACATCAATAAGACAGAGATAAATGAGAGACATCTGATGTTAGCCTCTAGTCATACATATGCATGCATGTGCATTGAACACATACACACACACAGAGGAAAGTACATTTTAGTAATTTTGGAGCATGGTATAGCTATCAGAATGTTTTTATTTTTCTTTTTTGTACCATACATTTATATTGCACAGTCAGCCTACAGGTATTTCACAACATTGTTTAAAATAATTGATGCTCAGAAAATTTAAATAACGTTTTTTACTGTTTTTGAGAGTCATGTACGTTTCATCCACTCAAGTATAGGTCCCTCAAATTCAAGAATGCAAAACCTTTTCATTTTTAACTCATTTGTTATATCTTTAAGTTCAGAATCCATCATTGTTAGTATTCATATTTCTCTTTTCAGATTCCAGGTCATTATCATATAAATGATTTTAGCACTCTAATCTCTCTCATTACTAGCCACAGAAACTACTGAATTTCATCCAGCATAAGATGCACCCAGTATAATATATAGTTTTAAATGTTCTCTCCAGAAATCCTTGACATTTAAATTATGCATATCATCATTTGTGAGATGGAACTAGATTTAAAAAAAAATAAAATGATTTCTTGTTCGTGCTTAGCCTCAACATAGCACTGTTTATTTACACACCACTGTGAATCCTGAGAGAAAGAGGAAGAGTACATTTAGTACAATGTGCTTGATTTGATGATGTTTTTCTATAATAAGGAAAAATTCAGCAATTTGTAAAATGCCATTTTTGCATGATGATTTAGAAGGTTATAGTAAATATTGTTTTTAGAAGTAAGAACACTTTTAAGATCATATCTGTAGAGATATTGGTAGCTTGATTATATCTTTCGCATCATCATATCTCCCTAACCAGTGAGCAGCCCTTTGCCTACCAACAAACTCTGACATTCGAGTTGTCACTTCATGCTGGGTACCATGTACACATGAGGCTTCCTTTTCTAAGACTTAGAGAGACTAGCAGTTCAGAGATCACCAAACTGAGACAGTGCAGTGGAAATTACAGTTGTTGTCTCTTGGCAAGTTTCAGCCTAGGAATTATAAATATTTAATAATCTAACATGTTGATAAAATGAACTAAGAGTTTGTCTAAAACTTTTAAGACCATGGTAATAATAATAAAAAAAAAACCTCAGCTATTATATAGTGGATGTGAATTGATGATCTTGATAACCAATTATAAAGAATAAGTTAAGAGGAAGAAGAAATGTCATGGATCAATGTCTGTCTGGCTCCAGAGGTCTCTATTGGAAATTTGGCTTGCACTTTTTTTTTTATCTGGATATTTTTCTGTCACAGTTCCCATCTTCTGTGACATAAAGTTTAATGAATATCCTAGAATGCTGGAATGTCCAATGGCCCACATAAAGAGATCTAAGTTGAAATATAGTGCTGTTAAATGTGCTATCTTATTTATACCTGAAGATCTATTCTAGGCAGCTTTGGATGGAAAGCTGCCTTCCAACAGTGATAAAAAGAGTAATTGAGTATCAACAAGGGCTGTATGGTATGCTCCCTGAAATACTAACCAACAATACTTAGACAGTAAGTATATGAAGATAGCTCCCTGTCAAAGCCTCTGGTCGCCTCTCTTCTTTCAGTTCTTGATTGCAACCGGGGGATCCCCTCTCCCATCATTCCAAAGAATGTGTAAGTAATTTGACCAGAATTTCTCCACTAAGCCCTTCCCTTAACATAATATTTGAGGGAACCAATTTTAGAAATTCACTCTCCATTAACTAAATCTTTCTCTGATTATCTAAAAAGCTGAACATCCCCTGTCCTTTTCCTGCAACCACCCAAACTTAATTCTTCTATACAGTGGCTATCACTTAAAAAAGGCACACAAGGAAAAAAAACTAGGAATACTATTTTAATAACATTTGATATGCCCTACCACTTCTATAATGAAACATGCAGGTAAGTTGTGATATCTTTGTTGGTCATGATTAATATACAATATGTGAAATTCTCAAAAATTAGTAAAATTATTTTATACAAATTAAACCAATGTAGTATTAAGAATGGAAATATGCCAATATTTTAGGAGCTTTTAAACTATTCATGATTGATGGGCCCACTAAAAATTACACTAAAATATTAACCACTTTTGGCATACATAGACTATAATCAAAGCTGTTCCTATAGAAGGTAAGTAGTTTCAGTCAAAATAAACCTTACACAGTTCTTCTGACTCAATGTTTCTGACTCTTTTGTTCTTAAATAGTTATTTATTCTTTCTCTCTGAGATACAAATCCATTTAAATACTTCTTGACAATTTTACAAACTTAAAATGTTTTTCTCCTATTCTGGAGCCATCTCTGAAATAACGTCACCAATAAAGATGTCCTTATCACTAAGATTATGAGAGACCAGGCAGGGTTTAACTTCAACCAAGATATTTACTCAAAAGGAACAAAAACATATTTTTCATTGAATCCATCTAATTAGCTAACTTGCTACACAGGATTATGATCTATAATGCCCTATATGCAAACCAGCTCTGAAGCTTAACCACTTCTTAAATAATTGAATTAAAAGTAAATCCTAGCTTCTCATTTCTAATATAAGAGTTTTTATAAGTATTTTTCTTGCCTCCAGCTGAATGATACATTTTTTTCAGACACTTGTATATAACATTGGTTTTACTAAAACTCTATCACACGAGTTTAACATAGGGTGAAGCATATACTAACATATGAAATGGCAACCATGGAGAAAATATTTCAAGCATCGACTTGGCAATACATTTTTAAAAACAAATACTTAACCCATGATCTAGAAAGAAAATACTCACCTCTGTACCATAGATACCACAGGATTTGTCTGGAATGGTGTTAATATAACCATGTACATTTTGGGGGCTATAGCTAGAAATTGATTAACTTCATACTCTTGGAAGGACTCAAGAAAGACTAATTCTGATTGTAATTATTATGGAAACTGAGTCTAGGTCATCATTATAGCTTCTTTAATTCATTACATCTAATTTTAGGGGCTTCGTCAGTTAGCCTCTATTATGCCTAGAAGAATGCTTTAACATTTAAAATTTGCAGTGGAATTTCCACATGTTTAAAATTCAAAGAAGTCAACCAAACACTCATATGATAGAATGAAAAACATCTTGTGGTTATGTCTAAATGTTTATGTTCACTCCATCTCATATGTTGCCATCTAACCCCTAAATACATGGGATTTGAAGATGGCTACTTTTACCAGGTAGAATGTTCATGAGAAAATAGATGCTTTCATGGCTTAGTGCCCTTTGCAATGGAACTAAGAGTGTTTCTTAATTCACTTTCACGGTCAGAAGATACAATGATAATACATCACCATTCTCCGGAATCGTGGGGCATACATCTTGTTATTTTTAAGCTGCAGAGATTTTTCCAATGTGTTATAAGGTCAAGACAGAATAGATATTATATTTTTATTTTTAGATTTTTTTTTTTTTTGGATTTTCAAGACAGGGTTTCTCTGTATCGCCCTGGCTGTCCCTGAACTCACATTGTAGACCAGGCTGGCCTCGAACTCAGAAATCTGCCTGCCTCTGCCCACCTAGTGTTGGGATTAAAGGCATGCGCCAAGACGCCTGGCTATTTTTAGATATTTAATGACATTTTCTATCTAAAGAATCAGTTCAATTCTTTATTGATCTTCATTTTTTGTCCTGCTTCATTTAATATCTTTATATTGTTGCATACATTTTTAATAGCTCCATATTTTACTATCATTTGCCTCTTTTGATATGATTCGCTAGACATTAGTTTTTTTCCTGATTTTATTGAATATTAGTACATCAAAAAGATGTGTGTCCCTTCTTTAGAACTACGAAAGCTATTTATTTAAACTAAGCACTGTATTTTATGTGCACTATCGAGGGAAACTTGGCTGGTGTCCAGGCAGGGAAGCAGATCTGCAGAGATGAGAATGAAAACCAGGATCACATTGACTTTGTCAACCTGGATCAGACTTCAGGGAGTCTAAAGCCAGGAAATTCATTGTCAGCATATTCAAAACACAGTATGACTTGGAAAAAAAAGATTCCATGCAACAATCATTCCAATCCAGGTGCACACTAAGATGTGACTACCTAGAAATGTCCTTACAAAGTACATGTGACCATTAGATTGGGTTCTATAACTAAAAGGCATAGGAAAAGATAGTGTGGTCTCTGTCAGAGATGGCATGGAGTTCAACAGGACATAAACTACATGTGACATCTCCCCTCAAAGATGAGCAGTATCAGTCTAAGGAGGAGACTGAGATAAACATCCTGGGGAATTTGGGTGAAGTCTACCTCAGAAGCAATAGGTGGGTGAGGTCAACTTCTACAGATACCAAAAAAAAAAAAAAAAAAAAATCACCAGGTTGTTAACAAAATTCACTTCCAGCATTCTGGGTGGGGAAAAAAAAAAAGGCTACCCCCGCTGCCCGAGTGTTCAATGTTTTGTTTTTTCCTAGCAATCTCTGGGCACAAGGACCTTTGTTCCTCCAACTTATCTCTCTACTAAAGATGGAAAATTATAATTATATATATATCACAAATCATCTAGGCAAACAGTTGAACACTTCATTAAAATAAAAAATAGATGATTTCTGGTAATTCTTTTCTTCTTTAACTTATTTATTTACTTATTTATGTATGTGCCTATATTTGGAGTATGAACACGCACACATATTTATGTACATGTGTGTGTGTGTGTGTGTGTGTGTGTGTGCAGTTGCATGAGCCTATTTTATGTGCTGAGGCCCGGAGAAACAGCCTGAGCCATCAGTGCTAGAATTGCTGTCCTTTGGGAGACTCTTAGTTTGCTCCAGTGTGTTAACAATCAAATCCTGGAGCTCATGATTGTGCCGCAACATTGCTAACCAATGAGAACCATCCCTCAATCTCCACCCTGGTAGTGCTGATTCTTACCTCTCCACTACTTTTCTTTTCATAATATTCCTATCAATTTTCTATTCTTTGTGTGTGTGAGATTCCTTTCTGTTCTAATCATTATGCAGAACTGTAATGTCACACACCTTTGTGACACTGAAAATTGCATCTTTCATCTTGTTCTCTTTATTCTGTTACCCCATTCATCTATCTTACTAGTATATCAGCTGACTTCCTGAATTTTGAGTGAGTCTTATGTTGACTGTTTATTCAATATTAAGGACTAAATTTCTTTCAGGTTTGTAACCATATATTTCTAGTCAAAGCCTAATGAGTGTGCTGTGAAATAAAATTTGATGGTAGACTGGATCTTTGAAGTTCTGATTAATCTTAGGTACTGGTTGTTTGGATATGCAAGCTATTATATTATCTCCTGACCTACAAAGTGCTATGCACCATCCCAGTAATCACAGGGCTATACCTCCTCTACGGTTAACTTTCTGTAGTTGTACCATCTCTGGTTAATTAATGCATTGTCTACTTAGTTCCTTTCTTCTTTTTCTAATATCAGGGAAAGTTGAAGTTGTTTTCCTTTATCACATAGCTCTTTGTCATTGTGTCCTGTCTCTGTCCTCAGGCTGGGGTAGGGACAATTTCTGCCTTTATTTACTGCTGTGCTGAGTGTACCATTAGCACTCAATAAATTAAAATAATAATGACACAGCTCATCATTGTAATTATCTTTATTCCCTTAGGCAGATCCAGCCGGGAATGAAAACTTCAGACACTGTTTTGCTTCCAATAAATGGTCTCTGAGTGTGATGTGAAAGGAGCCTTTTGAGTGCTCGCTCTCTCTCTCTCCTCTCTCTCTCTCCCTCTCTCTCTCTTTCTCTCTCTCATCAAAACAATTGCAGAATACTGGTCATTGAATATCACTATCTGATACTTACAGGAAAATAAGATAATATGGTCTAGTTTACGTTTCTATTCCTGAAATACAGATGTGGTTATCATAGGACCCTTTATTTAATTATAAATAAGATTTATGCCTCAAAGGATTAAAATCAGGTTTGATCCTACATTATATATTAGCAACTGCTAATTGTACATGCTTAGTACAATTAATACAAATTTGGACAAATATAATGAGATCTGATGTTTATTAATTTTCTGGAGGTTACCATTCATGAAAGATGATCAACAATGAATTCAATAATTTGTGACCAACTCATGTATATATTTTCTTAGTCATCTTTGATTATATATCTCCTGTAGTGATACGAAAAGATTCATTACTGTATTTTTGATCTAAAAGCAATTGCAAGTAAAGTGAAGTTTGGCTGTATTATTTTAGTTGGATTTTATGTAATGTCTACTATTCACACATAGAAGTAAAGCGTTGTCCGGATAATTCTGTATAAAATTCATCTGTTTTATCCCTTGGGTTCTTCTCCCATGTAAAACTAAGCATGTTTTAAAACTCAATTACTTTACCAACTCTGACTTCTGCATAATTTTGCACTACCAATGAGTATGTTAGCTTCTTGTGAATCCCTTGCCCTTGGTGCATTGTCTTCTTTGTATTTCAAGCAATACTACCACTATATACACTTGCCCTTTCTTGGTGGAGGAACTAAATCAGCTGAGGGTAGACAATGGCTTATATTTCATAGTCTCTCTCCCTCTTTCCTGTTCCAGGACTTTCCTTCCACACCCTTTTCTTCATAACATTCCCTAAGCTTTAGAGAGTGCATGATATAAATGTCCTCATGAAGGAAGCGGGACAATACTCAAACCAGCACTTTTTCTCAACACTGTGATCAGCCAAGAAATCTCTGCTTTCCCCATTATTTATTGTAAAGCATCCACTGAGGAGCCTATCTGGACAGTTCCAAGGCCATGGGCAAAACAGGTAATACAGGTTAAACTCAGTGGATTTCATAAAACCAAGCAAGGAAACAAGAAAATGAAACAGTTGCAAAGGCCATCATGATGTCTGAAGGAGATTCGGGAAGAAGGAAAAGTATGGTTAGAAAGATTTGGAGAGAAATTACAGTTATAATAATTAGAATGCACCTTATGTTTCAGAACTGCTGGAAAGCATACTCAGGTAAGAGGTTTGTTTGTTTGTTTGTTTGTTTGTTTATATCCCAAACTCTGCCCCCTCCCTGTTGTCTCCTTACAGAGTACTTGCCCCATCTGCCCTGCTCTGAGAGGGTTCCTCAGACAGGGATCATCTTACATCAACTCTCTGTAGGGAGAATTAGGTGTGTCTTATCTCCCACTGAGGCCAGACAAGGCAACCTTGTTGCTGAAGGATTCCACAATCAGGTTACAGTTTTAGGGACAGCCCTTGTTCCAGTTGGAGACTGACCTGCAGGTCTTCTACATATGTGCCCTGGGGCCTCAGTCCAGTCTTTGTAAGCTTTTAGTTGGTGGCTCAGTCTCTAAGAATTCCTCAAATCAAAACAACACTGAGATTCCACCTCACACCAATCAGAATGGCTAAGATCAAAAATTCAGGTGACAGCAGATGCTGGAGAGGATGTGGAGAAAGAGGAATACTCTTCCATTGTTGGTGGGATTGCAAGCTTGTACAACCACTCTGGAAATCAGTCTGGCAGTTCCTCAGAAAATTGGACATAGTACTACCGGAGGATCCCATAATACCTCTTCTGGGCATATATCCAGAAGATGTTCCAACAAGTAAGAAGGACACATGCTCCACTATGTTCATAGCAGCCTTATTTATAATAGCCAGAAGCTGGAAAGAACCCAGATGCCCCTCAACAGAGGAATGGATACAGAAAATGTGGTACATTTACACAATGGAGTACTACTCAACTATTAAAAAGAATGAATTTATGAAATTCCAAGGCAAATGGATGAACCTGGAGGACATCATCCTGAGTGAGGTAACCCAGTCACAAAAGAACTCGCACAATATGAACTCACTGATAAGTGGATATTAGCCCAGAAATTTAGGATACACAAGATATAAGATACGATTTGCTAAACGCATGAAACTCAAGAAGAAGGAAGATCAAAGTGTGGGCACTTTGCCCCTTTTTAGAATTGGGAACAAAACACCCATGGAAGGAGTTACAGAGACAAAATTTGGAGCTGAGATGAAAGGATGGAACATCTAGAGACTGCCATATCCGAGGATCCATCCCGTAATCAGCTTCCAAACACTGACACCATTGCATACACTAGCAAGATTTTGCTGAAAGGACCCAGACATAGCTGTCTCTTGTGAGACTATGCCGGGCCTAGCAAACACAGAAGTGGATGCTCATACCCAGCTATTGGATGGATCACCAATGGAGGAGCTAGAGAAAGTAACCAAGGAGCTGAAGGGATCTGCAATCCTATAGGTGGAACAACAATATGAACTAACCAATACCCCCCCTGGAGCTCGTGTCTCTAGCTGCATATGAATCAGAAGATGGCCTAGTCGGCCATCAGTGGAAAGAGAGGCCCATTGGTCATGCAAACTTTATATGCCTCAGTACAGGGGAACGCCAGGGCCAAGAAGTGGGAGTGGGTGGGGAAGTGTGTGAGTGACTTTTGGGATAGCATTGGAAATGTAAATAAAATAAATACCCAACAAAAATAAATAAATAAATGAAAGAAAGAAAGAAAGAAAGAAAGAAAGAAAGAAAGAAAGAAAGAAAGAAAGAAAGGAAGAAAGAAAGAAAGAAAAAGAATTCCTAGGGATCCAAGTGAGTTGATACTGTTGATCTTCCTGTGGAGTTCCTAACCTCTTCAGGCCCTTCAATATTTCCCCAAACTCTACCATAAGAATCCCAAACCTCTGTTCATTGTTTGGTGGTTGACTATCTGCATCTGTGAAAATTTTGTCAGTGGGTTAGGGTCCTTATCCCTCCAGTAGGGGCACTGCTTGGCTAAAGGAGGTGATTCCATGTCCCCAAGTTTAGTCACCTCATCTAAGGTCATCTGCATTGACTCCTGGGAGCCTGTCCCATATCAGTTCTCTAGAAGTTTCTAAAGATTCCCCATATCCTCACCTCAAGCAGCTGCAGATTTCTTTTTTTTTTTTTTTTTACTAGTATTAGAATTCTTTTTTTTTTTTATGTATTTTCTTTTTCTGTTTTTTTTTTCCATTTTTTTATTAGGTATTTAGCTCATTTACATTTCCAATGCTATACCAAAAGTCCCCCATACCCACCCACCCCCACTCCCCTATCAACCCACTCCCCCTTTTTGGCGCTGGCGTTCCCCTGTACTGGGGCATATAAAGTTTGCCTGTCCAATGGGCCTCTCTTTCCAGTGATGGCCGACTAGGCCATCTTTTGATACATATGCAGCTAGAGTCAAGAGCTCCGGGGTACTGGTTAATTCATAATGTTGTTCCACCTATAGGGTTGCAGATCCCTTTAGCTCCTTGGGTACTTTCTCTAGCTCCTCCATTGGGAGCCCTGTGATCCATCCATTAGCTGACTGTGAGCATCCACTTCTGTGTTTGCTAGGCCCCGGCATAGTCTCACAAGAGACAGCTACATCTGGGTCCTTTCAATAAAATCTTGCTAGTGTATGCAATGGTGTCAGCGTTTGGATGCTGATTATGGGGTGGATCCCTGGATATGGCAGTCTCTACATGGTCCATCCTTTCATCTCAGCTCCAAATTTTGTCTCTGTAACTCCTTCCATGGGTGTTTTGTTCCCAATTCTAAGGAGGGACATAGTGTCCACACTTCAGTCTTCATTCTTCTTGAGTTTCATGTGTTTAGCAAATTGTTTCTTATATCTTGGGTATCCTAGGTTTGGGGCTAATATCCACTTATCAGTGAGTACATATTGTGTGAGTTCCTTTGTGAATGTGTTACCTCACTCAGGATGATGCCCTCCAGGTCCATTCATTTGGCTAGGAATTTCATAAATTCATTCTTTTTAATAGCTGAGTAGTACTCCATTGTGTAGATGTACCACATTTTCTGTATCCATTCCTCTGTTGAGGGGCATCTGGGTTCTTTCCAGCTTCTGGCTATTATAAATAAGGCTGCTATGAACATAGTGGAGCATGTGTCCTTCTTACCCGTTGGGGCATCTTCTGGATATATGCCCAGGAGAGGTATTGCTGGATTCTCCGGTAGTACTATGTCCAATTTTCTGAGGAACCGCCAGACTGATTTCCAGAGTGGTTGTACAAGCCTGCAATCCCACCAACAATGGAGTAGTGTTCCTCTTTCTCCACATCCACACCAGCATCTGCTGTCACCTGAATTTTTGATCTTAGCCATTCTGACTGGTGTGAGGTGGAATCTCAGGGTTGTTTTGATTTGCATTTCCCTGATGATTAAGGATGTTGAACATTTTTTCAGGTGCTTCTCTGCCATTCGGTATTCCTCAGGTGAGAATTCTTTGTTCAGTTCTGAGCCCCATTTTTTAATGGGGTTATTTGATTTTCTGAGGTCCACCTTCTTGAGTTCTTTATATATGTTGGATATTAGTCCCCTATCTGATTTAGGATAGGTAAAGATCCTTTCCCAATCTGTTGGTGGTCTTTTTGTCTTACTGACAGTGTCTTTTGCCTTGCAGAAACTTTGGAGTTTCATTAGGTCCCATTTGTCAATTCTCAATCTTACAGTACAAGCCATTGCTGTTCTGTTCAGGAATTTTTCCCCTGTGCCCATATCTTCAAGGCTTTTCCCCACTTTCTCCTCTATAAGTTTCAGTGTCTCTGGTTTTATGTGAAGTTCCTTGATCCACTTAGATTTGACCTTAGTACAAGGAGATAAGTATGGAACGATTCGCATTCTTCTACACGATAAAGACCAGTTGTGCCAGCACCAATTGTTGAAAATGCTGTCTTTCTTCCACTGGATGGTTTTAGCTCGCTTGTCGAAGATCAAGTGACCATAGGTGTGTGGGTTCATTTCTGGGTCTTCAATTCTATTCCATTGGTCTACTTGTCTGTCTCCATACCAGCACCATGCAGTTTTTATCACAATTGCTCTGTAGTAAAGCTTTAGGTCAGGCATGGTGATTCCACCAGAGGTTCTTTTATCCTTGAGAAGACTTTTTGCTATCCTAGGTTTTTTGTTATTCCAGATGAATTTGCAAATTGCTCCTTCTAATTCGTTGAAGAATTGAGTTGGAATTTTGATGGGGATTGCATTGAATCTGTAGATTGCTTTTGGCAAGATAGCCATTTTTACAATGTTGATCCTGCCAATCCATGAGCATGGGAGATCTTTCCATCTTCTGAGATCTTCTTTAATTTCTTTCTTCAGAGATTTGAAGTTTTTCTCATACAGATCTTTCACTTCCTTATTTAGAGTCACGCCAAGATATTTTATATTATTTGTGGCTATTGAAAAGGGTGTTGTTTCCCTAATTTCTTTCTCAGCCTGTTTATTCTTTGTATAGAGAAAGGCCATTGACTTGTTTGAGTTTATTTTATATCCAGCTACTTCACTGAAGCTGTTTATCAGGTTTAGGAGTTCTCTGGTAGAATTTTTAGAGTCACTTATATATACTATCATATCATCTGCAAAAAGTGATATTTTGACTTCCTCTTTTCCAATTTGTATCCCCTTGATCTCCTTTTGCTGTCGAATTGCTCTGGCTAATACTTCAAGTACTATGTTGAAAAGGTAGGGAGAAAGTGGGCAGCCTTGTCTAGTCCCTGATTTTAGTGGGATTGCTTCCAGCTTCTCTCCATTTACTTTGATGTTGGCTACTGGTTTGCTGTAGATTGCTTTTATCATGTTTAGGTATGGGCCTTGAATTCCTGATCTTTTCAAACTTTTATCATGAATGGGTGTTGAATCTTGTCAAATGCTTTTTCTGCATCTAACGAGATGATCATGTGGTTTTTGTCTTTGAGTTTGTTTATATAATGGATTACATTGATGGATTTTTGTATATTAAACCATCCCTGCATTCCTGGAATAAAACCTACTTGGTCAGGATGGATGATTGCTTTAATATGTTCTTGGATTCGGTTAGCGAGAATTTTATTGAGGATTTTTGCATCGATATTCATAAGAGAAATTGGTCTGAAGTTCTTTATCTTTGTTGAATCTTTCTGTGGTTTAGGTATCAGAGTAATAGTCGCTTCATAAAATGAGTTGGGTAGAGTACCTTCTACTTCTATTTTGTGAAAAAGTTTGTGTAGAACTGGAATTAGATCTTCTTTGAAGGTCTGATAGAACTCTGCACTAAACCCGTCTGGTCCTGGGCTTTTTTTGGCTGGGAGACTATTAATAACTGCTTCTATTTCTTTAGGTGATATGGGACTGTTTAGATGGTCAACTTGATCCTGATTCAACTTTGGTACCTGGTATCTGTCCAGAAATTTGTCCATTTTGTCCAGGTTTTCCAGTTTTGTTGAGTATAGCCTTTTGTAGAAGGATTTGATGGTGTTTTGGATTTCTTCAGGATCTGTTGTTATGTCTCCCTTTTCATTTCTGATTTTGTTAATTAGGATTTTGTCCCTGTGCCCTTTAGTGAGTCTAGCTAAGGGTTTATCTATCTTGTTGATTTTCTCAAAGAACCAACTCCTCGTTTGGTTAATTCTTTGAATAGTTCTTCTTGTTTCCACTTGGTTGATTTCACCCCTGAGTTTGATTATTTCCTGCCGTCTACTCCTCTTGGGTGAATTTGCTTCCTTTTTTTCTAGAGCTTTTAGATGTGTTGTCAAGCTGCTAGTATGTGCTCTCTCCCGTTTCTTCATGGAGGCACTCAGAGCTATGAGTTTCCCTCTTAGAAATGCTTTCATTGTGTCCCAAAGGTTTGGGTACGTTGTGGCTTCATTTTCATTAAACTCTAAAAAGTCTTTAATTTCTTTCTTTATTCCTTCCTCGACCAAGGTATCATTGAGAAGAGTGTTGTTCAGTTTCCACGTGAATGTTGGCTTTCCATTATTTATGTTGTTATTGAAGATCAGTCTTAGGCCATGGTGGTCTGATATGATTCATGGAACAATTTCAATATTTTTGTATCTGTTGAGGCCTGTTTTGTGACCAATTATATGGTCAATTTTGGAGAAGGTCCCGTGAGGTGCTCAGAAGAAGGTATATCCTTTTGTTTTAGGATAAAATGTTCTGTAGATATCTGTTGGGTCCATTTGTTTCATAACTTCTGTTAGTTTCACTGTGTCCCTGTTTAGTTTCTGTTTCCACGATCTGTCCATTGAAGAAAGTGGTGTGTTGAAGTCTCCCACTATTATTGTGTGAGGTGCAATGTGTGCTTTGAGCTTTACTAAAGTGTCTTTAATGAATGTGGCTGCCCTTGCATTTGGTGCGTAGATATTCAGAATTGTGAGTTCCTCTTGGAGGATTTTACCTTTGATGAGTAAGAAGTGTCCCTCCTTGTCTTTTTTGATAACTTTGGGTTGGAAGTCGACTTTATCCGATATTAAAATGGCTACTCCAGCTTGTTTCTTCAGACCATTTGCTTGGAAAATTGTTTTCCAGCCTTTCACTCTGAGGTAGTGTCTGTCTTTTTCCCTGAGATGTGTTTCCTGTAAGCAGCAGAATGTTGGGTCCTGTTTGTGTAGCCAGTCTGTTAGTCTATGTCTTTTTATTGGGGAGTTGAGACCATTGATATTAAGAGATATTAAGGAAAAGTAATTGTTGCTTCCTGTTATTTTTGTTGTTAAAGTTGGCATTCTGTACTTGTGGCTGTCTTCTTTTAGTTTTGTTGAGGGATTATCTTCTTGTTTTTTCTAGGGCATGGTTCCCATCCTTGTATTGGTTTTTTTTTTTTTTTTTTTTTTCTGATATTATCCTTTGAAGGGCTGGATTCGTGGAGAGATAATGGGTGAATTTAGTTTTGTCGTGGAATATTTTGGTTTCTCCATCTATGGTAATTGAGAGTTTGGCTGGGTATAGTAGTCTGGGCTGGAATTTGTGTTCTCTTAGTGTGTGTATAACATCTGTCCAGGCTCTTCTGTCTTTCATAGTCTGGTGAAAAATCTGGTGTAATTCTGATAGGCTTGCCTTTATATGTTACTTGACCTTTTTCCCTTACTGCTTTTAGTATTCTATCTTTATTTAGTGCATTTGATTTTCTGATTATTATGTGTCAGGAGGAATTTCTTTTCTGGTCCAGTCTATTTGGAGTTCTGTAGGCTTCTTGTATGTTCATGGGCATCTCTTTCTTTAGATTTGGGAAGTTTTCTTCAATAATTTTGATGAAGATGTTTGCTGGTCCTTTGAGTTGAAAATCTTCATTCTCATCCACTCCTATTATGCATAGGTTTGGTCTTCTCACTGTGTCCTGGATTTCCTGGATGTTTTGAGTTAGGATCTTTTTGCATTTTCCATTTTCTTTGATTGTTGTGCCGATGTTCTCTATGGAATCTTCTGCACCTGAGATTCTCTCTTCCATCTCTTGTATTCTGTTGCTGATGCTGGCATCTATGGTTCCAGATTTCTTTCCTAGGGTTTCTATCTCCAGTGTTGCCTCACTTTGGGTTTTCTTTATTGTGTCTACTTCCCTTTTTAGGTCTAGTATGGTTTTGTTCATTTCTATCACCTGTTTGGATGTGTTTTCCTGTTTTTTTTATGAGGACTTCTACCTGTTTGGTTGTGTTTTCCTGTTTTTATTTAAGGACTTGTAACTCTTTAGCAGTGTTCTCCTGTATTTCTTTAAGTGAGTTATCAAATTCCTTCTTTATGTCCTCTACCATCATCATGAGACATGCTTTTAAATCCAGGTCTACCTTTTCAGGTGTGTTAGGATGTCCTGGACTGGGCGAAGTGGGAGTGCTGGGTTCTGATGATGGTGAGTGGTCTTGGTTACTGTTAGTAGGATTCTTACGTTTACCTTTCGCCATCTGGCAATCTCTGGAGTTAGTTGTTATAGTTGTCTTTGTTTAGAGATTGTTCCTCTGTTGATTTTGTTACCCTCTATCAGCAGACGTGGGAGACTAGCTCTCTCCTCTGAGTTTCAGTGGTCAGAGCAGTCTCTGCAGGCAAGCTCTCCTCTTTCAGGGAAGGTGCACAGTTATCTGGTGTTTGGACCTCCTCCTGGCTGAAGATGAAGGCCCAAAACAGGATCTTTCCCAGAAGCTGTGTTGCTTTGGCCAGGAAGGTGGCCGGTTGTCTGGAGCCGAAGATTGTGCCGTCTCAGAAGCTCTCTGGCTCTTGTCTGTCCCAGAAATGGCTGGGCTCTGTATTCCACACCTTCACCCGTGCAGCCTGCCCTCTGCGGAGTCCTGGAGCCAAGGAGGCTCCCGCTGCAGGGGCCTGAGGCACAAACCTCTCGGGCTGGCGGATCCCTATGCACTCACCAGGAAGGTGGCAGGTTGTCTGGAGCTGAAGATGGCGCAGCCTGCAGCTGCAGATTTCTGTTCATTCTGACATCCCTCTGGCCCTCTCTCCTGTTTCTCCCAACACCTAATTCTGCCATCCCCCAATTACCCTCTTTATCCCCTCCCCACCCAATTCCCTCCCTCCTCCTGACTCTAATGACTATTTTATTCATCCTTCTAAGTGAGATTTTAACATCATTGCTTGGGCCTTCTTTCTTGTTTACATTTTTTTTTGCGGGCTTCTGTGAGGTATAACATGTGTGTCCTGTACTTTATGGCTAATATGCATTTATAAGTGAGTACGTATCATTCATGTCATTTTAGGTCTGGGTTACCACAGTCAGGATCTAGTTTCCTATTCCATCCATTTTCCTGCAAAGATTCATGATGTTCTTTTTAAAGTAGTTGAATAGTTTCTCATTGTATTGATGGACCATGTTTTCTGTATCCATTCTCTGGTTGAGGGATATCTGGGATGTTTCTTGTTTCTCGCTATTACGAATAAAGCTGCTATGAACATAGTGGAAAACTTGTCCTTGTGGTAGCAGACAACAATCCCTGCCACTATTAATGATGCCTGTTATGCTTGCCGACAATACAACATATTTATAAAGCAGCTTGCAGCCTTCAACTCTAGCCAGTTTAACATAGGTGGGTTATAGCCACTAGTAGTGTATAAAACGTTAGTACAATTTCCTGATCAAATTACTTAATCTTTCTATTTCATCATTTTAGCTTACTAAAACTTCTTCTTTAATCTCCAAAGAATCTAATTTGTTGCCTTTTCTCTTTTCCCAAGGCCGAAGACTTTCTTTTTCCTAGATATATTCTCCCATTTGAGCATGAAAGAAGATGATTTTTCTGGATTGCTCAATTACTTTGCACACTTGATTTCATTGCTCTTTTACCTTACCCCAAATACCTAATCGTAGAATAATGTACAATCAATCTTCTCTCATACTAGGTGCTTAAAATCGCTCAGCTTTGGGAATGATATTATAAATTGATGTTTCTAACCTCTGATTGTACTTCAGGGCTGCATATCAATTGTTTTTCTTGCCGATACTTATTTTTTTTAAATATCTAACTTTTCTTATATTCCTTAGCTTGCTTAAACTTTTACCCTTGTGAAGTTGCCTGGAAGTCTGTGAAGTTATATAAAATACATAGTATATTCTGTCACATCTTGGAAATGTGAATCCATGTTTGTATCTATATCATACTCAACAATAATTCTTCCCACCCAGAGTTAGGGGACAGACCTGTCAGTCTCTCATTCCTGATCCTATTTTATTTCATCACTTGAACTGTATTTAATAACTTACTTTTTCACTAATGTCTCATATATTACAATATATATGTCTAAAGTTTTGGAATTTTCTTTTCAATTTTTATATTTAAATACAAGAAAATAAAATGCCTAAATATTACTTTTCTCTCCAGCTGTTGCTGAGACTTATTTCTTCTCCTCTCAGCTACCTACCTCGTCCAGATAGAGATGATCAGCCCATTTCTATCTAACTGTCAGCTCACAATTATTAAAAGTCTTCCATATACCTGGCTCTGTGCTTTGTGCACAGATACTTGAAAAAATAAAATGAACTGAGCTCTTCTTTCTTTGTACTTGAAGCTCCATTTCTTGCCTCTCATTTGGTCATCAGTCTGCTAACTTCTGCTGCTATTCTCAAAAAAAGAAAAGCACATTGCTTCAGCCTCTCGGTGTCCTTGCCACATCAAATAGGTTTTCCATTCTTCTAGTCTTCTTATTCATCTGCATGCTATTCTTAAGCATCTTATACCTCATCACTGACTTTCCATTCTTCAAATTATGTATGATATATATTCCTGTATTTTGGAATTTTATTTGTCAGAGCGTTTCACAGACCCTCTTTTTCAGCTTATCAATTAAGAGAGGGCATTGATAGTCATTTATTACGGTCCTCAGTCTGTTCTTTTCCCATAATCACATAGCTTCGATAATTAGCTAGCCAAATTCCTATACTAAAGCTATGATAATGGTCTACCCTTAGGTTGTCCAGATTGACTGTATTCTAAATGATTTCACATAAACAAATTCCATTTTCTTATCTTGTTGATGGTAATGGTGACACTTCTAACAGTTTGACCAAGGAAAGCTCATTTTTTCTTTCTTCTTTTTTTTTTCCATTTTCTGACTTGAATATTGTTTGTTTTACATTAAGCACAACACTGCAGACCACATGCTTTTTGTGTTGTCTCCTCATCGGCATAGCTTTGTCATCACAGAGCTTGGGCCAGAGGTCATATTTGAACATGACAGAATAGGATTTAAAAGTCTCAGCAGTTAGATAATACTCTTCATTGAATAATCAGAATTTTAGCTTAAAAGAAGAACCCTGTGCTGCCTAGCCCCCAACTATTTTTATCATTATAATTTTATCTCTTCTATGCATGGCTATTGTTTATTCTTTTGAATGCTCTGTCTCTTGTGCTGTTCAATGCTATGAATATTTTTCTTCTTGTTAATGCCTGCAAATTCTGTTTGGGGGGGTGTGTTTGTGTGAAATGCCTTTCATTCTACCAATTTTGTGTTCTACTTGTTGATAGATTACTATTTTCACACCTTGATTATTTGGAGAATGAACAGACACAATGGAGGTGATATGTCAATGCTTACATAAGACAATTCTAGTTTACTCTTCAATTATACCATACGCAGATGCACACCCTATCTGCATTTCAATATTTGTCCTGTTGCTAGCTAAACATAAATGACAGTCTACATTTGACCAATAGTAAGATCCCCTGTATCTAGTATGATACTTACTATAATTAACTAACATTTAGTTTTAGCTCAATTGTAGAGCTAACCACTACTCATACCATACTTAATGTTCTCAGGCTCTAAAAGACCATAATTCTCATTAATTCTCAGAAACAGTTTTTCCAGGAGCAACTTTAAAGATGAAGTTTGAAACGATGCATGACATTGGAAGGTGCTGTGCAAAGAGATTCAGCATTCTTCTGAAGTCAAATGACAATCAGATTTAATACTCTCTGGGGTTTGAACTCAGCAAAGGGAAAGGATGGTCTTCATTCATTGTGCAGTCACTTTGACTTCATCCTGCAGAAAATATAATGCTCCCTCTATGCAAATTTTAGAAAGTAGTCTCGTATGCTTACCTTAATGCCAGGAGTAATTATTGACTAAAAACCATGACTTTTAAGTTCCTTACTATTCTGTGATTTACTGATACTTTGAAGCCAAAGTAACTTGTCTGCCATCCCCTGGTTAATCTAGATGTAATAGACATGAAAATACTGAGTTAAAGAAGGATATTCTGTTATTTGTATTTTTCAGTTTTAATGTAAGAAAAAGATTTTTAGAGGTATAACAATTCTTCATAACTAGGAACACTTTCTCAAGCTATATACTCCTATTAGCTAGCGAAATGAAAGACTGAGAAATGCTAATTGCCTTCAAGTTTCATCACAAGAATAATATCTTGAATTTAAAATTTCTTCCTGCATTGAATTTTTCTAACCAAGTTATAACACTCAATCTAGACACTTCTTATAGAAATGCAGAGGGACCTTTAAATATAAGAGGAGAGGAGAGATATTGCTGTCATACAAAAGAAACCCTGCACCAACAAAAGGCTGAACATATAAATCATTGTTATGAAAAATACCTTTCAACTTAGTTATATTCAATCTGCCACTCATAATTTCATACTTCCTAGTAAAAGATGGCCTGAATTTGATTTTAATGTATTTTTTCCATGCTTCTCCTCATTTTACATCTATTCCGACTCTTCCTTTCAATCATTTCCTTTGTGATTGCTTAGCTTCTTCTTCCTGTATTTGGTTAGAATGAAATGTAATGTACTCAAGGTTTATATTGGCAGGCCCATGCAGCTAGTTAGCTCTTAAGGTAGTTTTCATCTCAAATGGGCAGGGAGAGGGCCAACGTGGAGGTGAGAATGCAGGTACCAGGAAATGGAGACAGAGGAGAAGAAATAAAATCCATTTATATTTTTGAAGTGGCTAATGTTCCTTGTTGCAGAAGTTATTCTAAAAGAGAATACCTCTCTTCAGATGAGTACTAGCAGCTGTGCCATCTGCAGAACAAGATACCTGTTTCAAATCATGCCGTTTGGATTATTTTTAATGGTGTGATATTCGTTGCCTGTTTACTTACATTCAGTAAAGTATCCTCAGGTCTGCTGGCTTCATTAGTTCCCATTTACTCTGCTTTTGGCTCACCTTGCGTTCTGCTCCTGACAAGTTACTAATGGGCCTCGGGGAGGCACCTGTTCAGAAAATCTTTTCTATCCAATGCTCTTAAATTGTGCCAAGTTGTTTGGTCATCATATTAGAGCCAAAGGAGGAAAATAATCAGATTCTACTCCACCATTTTAGATTGTTGTTTAATAATCTTGTAATAATATATAATAAATTGCTGTGTATGCACTGAGAGAAGAGACTTTATTTTTATTCTACTCATTAAGAACCTTCTTATATTTGCATGGATTGCGTGAGCAATAGAATATCAAATTCTACCTGTTTATATGAGCAGTAATTATAGATTCTGTGCAACAGAAAGCTCTCGGCAGGACTCCGAGGAAGGCTGTTAGTCATTTCATCATTCTATGCAGCATTGATCTTGCTGACTGCACAGAGCACTAATAGAACAAGTTAATGGAGTTTATTCTGTCACAAACGCTGCCAGTTAAAGAAGATGATTGCCATGTATGGAAATCCAGGCTCTCTGGCTTTTTCCTAGAGATATAGAGAAATAGTAAATCTGTTATCTCCTAGTGGAAATGTATAAACACTGATTTCCTAAGGAAAGTTCATGTGGCCCTACCATTTACTCATAAAGGTCAGGGAAGCTTTGCACAATGTGTAGCTATAAAACTATATTGAAACAGAGCAGCTGAGTTTTCATTAACTAAGTATACAATAACATAATGATAATTATTCTCCTTCCTGAAAGTCAAATTATCCTAAAGAGAAAGATGGAAATTTCTCTTTTTAGGAGCTGGATGTAAACCTAATTGTGATGTTTAATAAGTAACCTGCTAGCTTGGATTGATGTTGATAAAGATGGAAAAAATGAAATGCTGTTTTCCAAGCTACAAAATTGCATGGTATTTATTCTAAAATATGAAGCTGATTGTAAGAGTCAATGGTAATCAGACTGAATTAATAGTAGTCCTGTAATAAACCTTCATTTTCTCAGTAGTCATGAAAATTCAAGTAAATGATAATTGAGATGTAACCATTCGGAAAATGAATTTATTATCTTTGCTTATAGCTTGAAATATTTCTTTGAATGATCAAGAAAACTATGTAATTAATGTAATCTTTATGGACTTGGAGTATTTTGATTTTGAGAAAAAATATGGATTCCTATTTACATGATCCAATTAATAGATGAAGCTTATCAAGAATGAGAGGTAAGTATGACAGTTTGTTATCACTATAGAACAAAGACACAAATTGTGACTTATACATTATATCACTGTTCTAATTTAACATTTCCAAAGGAAGACTACAGTTTTGGGCTTTTTTTTCAAGATGCCAAAACCTAGTTGAAATTATGATCTAAACTCCAAATTCAGAAAAATTTAAGAATCTTTTTACCAGCGAATTTTAAATGTGTGTTTACTTAAACTTATGCAACTTAAGATTAGATTAATAATTAATATATTATATGACTCTTTATATATAAACTGCAAGAATATTTCTCTTAGAGGGAGGATACTATCTGATAGATGTATACATTTAAATATTTAAATGAATTCTTTATAAAATTTTATGGATGGCAAACCAGCTTTAGACATATAACTACTAAGATTTAGAAGTTGTAATTATCGAAGGGCAGAAAGTAATTTCATTATACAATTTGGTGCTTTTAATAACATCCGTTAACATACTAATTTGTGGGCTGTTCTCCTTCTATCTTCAGCTCAGTGTAAATTAAATTTTATATTCATCAATTTAGAAACAACATTTAAATAATTCATGCCTTAAATGAGGTATACATTAAGGAGTATGATAATGGATTTGAATTTGGGGAATATGTAAGCCGTTTAATAGAGTTAAAAAATTCACATCTCACTTCTATTTCTCATGGTTACTTACTACTCTTGTATTAGGTTACTATTGAAAACCACTGAGAGCAGCCAAAACAACCAAAATTGAAGAAATAACCAAGGATATAAGGTACCTATCATCAAGGGAGTGTACAGAGGCAAAGTTGACACTACTCAAAGCTTTTTATCTGAAATTAGTTTTGATTCATATGCTTAACTGTGTGTGAGATTATAAAATAATATTTTTAAAATAAAAAGCACTGACTAAGAAACTAAAGAGAACAATGTATTCCTCATCAGAGTCATGGAAGTAGGAATTAAATTTTGGATTAGAGCTTCTCAAGGAACTAGTAGGCATAAATTCCCAGAAAAGTGCAGAATTACTGGGATATCATGACTATGTTAAATATTGCAAAAATGACTCCATTATTCTATAATCTTTGATGGAATGGAGACCAATGCCATATGTCCTTCAGTTTTCCATGTCTTCTCCTGTTGGCATTTCAGAGTTCTATTCACAGAGTTCTATTCTGGGGTTCCAATGGCAAGCAAAACTAGGAATGCAAAGGTAAAGCACGTGAGATCTGTGAGGCTGAGAAACAAAGACATTGAGATGGTATTAAAACGTAAATACATGAGGATTTTCTGGTGGTTTTGCCCCAAGATGTAATTTATGAAGATGAAAAGTCAACCAAAGAACAAATAACACCTTATTAAAGAATAATAAAGGCCACAAATCCAGAGATAACCCTAAGAAGGCTAAAGTAACTTAAGCATTCAACAGAAAGTCAAGAATTGCATATTACAACAGGATTCACAGATGTCTCAGTAGATTCTTCAAAAATGTTAGAAAAACAAAAATTGAAAGGAAGTTGCATCTATAAACTCTTACTAACACAACTACCTAAACGTGAGTTAAGCAAAGATGACAATAGACATTGTATCATAGATTGGAGAAAACTTAGGTGACTTTGTCCCTACACAAGAACTACAGGCAGCTAAGTCATGCTAAGACCTGGAATTTATTCACTTACAACTCCATTGCATTTATTTTATACCTTCCAGGTTTTTTGTTTGTAAGAGATTCCTGAGTAAATATGTATGTCTATGTCTACCCGTGTTTCTTTTACTTTCTCTTTGGCTCTTTTTCTTCTTTTGTTTATTTTGTTCTATATTGATTTATTTGGTACTGGCTCATTTATTTTATTATTATTATCCCTCAGATGCCTGTCTTAAGAGAGACAAGACAGATGTGGATCAGGATGGAAGGGAAGGATCTAGAAGTAGTATTGGGGAAGGGAAACAGGAATCTATTTTCAAGAATAGGAAAATAAAATACCTCCCAAAAGCAAGATAAAATCTTATGAAAGTAAAAAACGTTAGCAGCGAAGAAACTCAAGACAGCACACGAAATAAAAAACAGTCTCCTACCCATGCAAACAATGGAACAACAGCACACATGCCAATGTTAAAAAATAAAATACAAAAACCTGAAACCATAAAAACTTCAAATTCAAAAAGGAGTGCTTATCAATCAGGTTATGCTGCTTCACTAAGCAGGCCTAAAGCATGATAGTAAAAAGAGGTTTCATAATGTGAAATTTTTAATTCAGGATAGTTATAGTGAAAACATATAATAGAAGGCATATAGAAATGTCTCAAACATTTAGCAGAAAATCATTTCATAGTAACACATTTATCATAGAAAAGAATAATGGTTAGTATTATAAAATATTTTTACTGAGTACTATGTTCATGAAACCATGTTTAATGGAACAAACGTGATATGCACTTATATATTTTATTTTAAATATAGATGTATTGCTATCACTCATAATGCCAGATTATATTATAGACATCAAAGTACAGCAAAGAAAAAATTATACAAAATTATGAAAGAAAAGTCTAAAATAAGGACTAACAAATCAAATTTATTTTTAAAGAAATGGGAACTGTAAAACTAATAGAAAAGGCAGTGGGGAAGAGCTTCAAGCAAATGGGCACAGGGGAAATTTTCCTGAACAGAACACCAATAGCTTATGCTCTAAGGTCAAGAATTGACAGATGGGACCTCATAAAATTACAAAGCTTCTGTAAGTCAAAGGAGTCTGTCAATAGGACAATATGGCAACCAACAGACTGGGGAAAGATCTTCACCAACCTTAAATCCAATAGAGATTTAAAATCAAATATATACAAAGAACTCAAGAAGTTAGTAGCTAGACAAACAGAAAAAGAAAAGAAGGATAACTATAAACCACCCCTCTAGGGTAACTTTTTTTTTCTTATAGAACTTCTCATTATCAATCCCCAATATTTATTGAAACTGGACTTCATAGTCAATGTATGCAACAACAAGGAGTTGTAAGAGCCAGAAAACTGAAAATAAATGTGCTGTTTTTAGAGACAATTTAAAAAAAATTGTAATGGTTATGGTTAATGGCAGAATACATCTGAGGAATATGTTGCTAAGCAACTGAGTCACTTTGCAACGTCAGAGCATGCACTCACTGAATCACATGCCTATGATGTTACTAAGTGATATGACCCTATGGACCACTGATGTATGGACAGGATGTCTGAAAAAGGTCTTAACCTATTAAAAGTGGGTTACAGAGCTAAACAAAGAATTCTCAACTGAGGAATTCTTAATGGCTGAGAAGCACCTAAAGAAATGTTCAACATCCTTAATCATCAGGGAAATGCAAATCAAAACAACTCTGAGATTCCACCCCAGACCAGTCAGAATGGCTAAGATCAAAAATTTAAGTGACAGCAGATGCTGGCGAAGATGTGGAGAAAGAGGAACATTCCTCCATTGCTGGTGGGATTGCAAACTGGTACAAACAGTCTGGAAATCAGTTTGGCGGTTCTTCAGAAAATTGGGCATAGATTACCTGAAGACCCAGCTATACCATCCTGGGCATATATACCCAGAAGATGATCCAACTTGTAATAAGGACACATGCTCCACTACATTCATAGCAGCCTTATTTATAATAGCCAGAAGCTGGAAAAAACCCAGATGCCCTTCAACAGAGGAATGGATACAGAAAATGTGGTACATTTACACAGTGGAGTACTATACAGCTATTAAAAACAATGAATTTATGAAATACTTAGACAAATGAATGGGTCTGGAAGATATCATCTAAGTGAGCTAATCCAATCACAAAAGAACACACATGATATAAACTCAGTGATAAGTTGATATTAGCCCAGAAACTCAGAATACCCAAATATAATTTGCAAAACACATGAAACTCAAGAAGAAGGAATACCAAAATGTGGATATTTCGATCCTTCTTGGAAGAGGGAGCAATATAACCTTGGAAGGACTTACAGAGACAAAGTTTGGAGCAGAGAGTGAAGAAATGACCATCCAGAAGCTGCCCTACCTAGGGATCCATCCCATAAACAACTCCCAAACCCAGACACTATGGCAGATGCCAACAAGATTTTGCTAACACAAGCCTGATATTGCTGTCTCCTGAAAGGATCTGCCAGTGCCTGACAAATACAGAAGTGGATGCTCAAAGTCATTCATTGGACAGAGCACAGGGTCCCCAATGAAGGATCTAGAGAAAGTATCCAGGGAGCTGAAGGGGTTTGCAGCCCCATAGGAGGAACAATAATATGAACTAACCAGTACCCCCAGAGCTCCCTGAGACTAAACCACCAATCAAAGAAAACAAATGGTGGTACTTGTCTCTAGCTGCATATGTAGCAGAAGATGGCCTAGTTGGTTATCAACGTGATGTGTGGCCCTTGGTCTTGTGAAGGTTCTATGGCCCAGTATATGGGAATACTAGGGCCAGGAAGTGGGATTGGGCAGGTTGGGGAGCAGGGAGAGGGAGGAGGAGATAGGGGATTTTTGGAGGGGAAACTAGGAAAGGGGATAACATTTAAAATGTAAATAAATAAAATATCTAATAAAAATAAAATAATATATGAAAAAACAAAACAGAATTCATGAAATTCTTAGGCAAATGGTTGGAACTAGAAAATATTACCCTGAGTGAGGTAACCCAATCACAATAGAGCACATATGGTATGCACTTATTGATAAGTAGATATTAGCCCAGAAGCTCGAAATACCCAAGATTCAATTCACAGACCATATGAAGCTCAAGAAGAAGGAAGACCAAAGTGTGGATACATCAGTCCTTCTTAGAAGGGAGATCAAAATACCCTTGGAAGGAGATACAGAAACAAAGTGTGGAGCAGAGACTGAAGGAAAGGCCATTTAGAGACTGTCCCACCTGGAGGTCCATCCCATAAACAACCCCAAACCCAGACACTATGGCAGATGGCAACAAGATTTTGCTGACACAAGTCTGATAAAGCTGTCTCCAGAGAGGCTTTGCCAGTGCCTGACAAACACAGAAGTGGATGCTCACAACCAACCAATGGACTGAGTATATGGAGGATTTAGAGAAAGAATCAAAGGAGCTGAATAGATTTGCAACACCATAGGAGGAACACCAATATAAACCAACCAGTACCCCCAGAGTTTCTATGGGTAAACCAAAGAATACACATGGAGGGACCCATGGTTCCAGCTGCATATGTAGCAGAGGATGGCCTTATTGGACATCAATGAGAGGAGAAGCCCTCACCCTTGTGAAGGCTCTATTACCCTGTTTAGGGGAATGCCAGGATAGGGAAGCAGAATTGGGTGAGTTAGTGAGCAGAGGGAGGGGATATTGGATAGGGTTTTTTTTTTCTTGGGGGGGGGGGGAAACTAGGAAAGAGGATAACATTGGAAATGTAAATAAATAAAATATCTAATAAGAGAAAAAAAGAAAAAAAAAAGAAATGGGAATTGTAAAACAATGAAAAAAACATTGAAGTATATTTTGAAAAGGCAGGCAGAGTTTTTTTTTTTCCTTTACAGAAAACCTATAAATGTGATAAATCAGAAAAGTGGATCACTATAATTGCCAAGTTTGCCAATAAAAAGAAAGACAGTTCTACATCACCTTACAACAGCAACATATTTTACATAAACAAGTTTTCTTACATAAATCTTACAACATATCATAAATAAAACCACATTTTGCAAATAAATATGAATTAAAACATTACAATTACTCTGGTGCAAAGCTATTAATTTTATATAGAAATTTATGGATGTATTAGTCTTACTCCTATAAATAAACTTTTGAAACTAATTTAAAATTTAAAAGTGATAAATTATTTTTAAAATTTGCAGGAATAAAGAGAAGATACATAAAAAATAAATAATTCGAAAAAATTTTGAAGTTTTTGCCAAAATTCAAGTTTTATTTTCTATGAAAACTACAGGATTTACCAGTAACTTGGATAGGCTAACGATTACTCATAAGGCAATTGATTAGTGTGGTATTTAACTTTTGCTCAAAACTAGTTAAATGTTGCTGTTTAAAGGCTGCACATTGTTATTTATGTATATGCTTGTGAGTGCATTTTGTGCATGTGTTTATGGATCGTCATAGCCAGAAAAAGGCTTTGGAGACCATGGATCTGGAGTAACAGGGGTTGTGAATCAATAAATGTGGGTATTAGGGACCCACATCTAGTTCAGTAGTAAGTACTTTTAACCACTATATGTTAAACACTTGAATACAAAATTCTTTAGAAAGACCTTGCATAAAACAATAGGAAAAATTATAAATAAAGAAATACAACTATTTGAATCCAAAGACATAATGTTCAATCTGATAGAAATGTGACATGAAGACCAATAATAGAATAAGCAAGGAGATGTAAATACTGACACTTAAATGTTAATATATGCAATAAAACATAAAAATTACCCAAATCATAATCATAGTTTAAGCAAATAGAATACATACATACATACATACATACATACATACATACATACATATGTGTGTGTGGGGTGGTGGTGGATAGGAATAGAGACAGAGATACTACACCAACTTAATTGTCACACACAAATATCTTCTCAGGTTTTTGCAGTCTATGCTGTGATTAAGATGATACAGCAGTGCAGTAGACATAGTGCTCTTCATTGAGGCTGCAGGGAAAAGTACCTGGTTATCTCTTGATTAATAGCCAACATGGAAAGATACATATCCGTACTCCAACTTCATCTATCACAGAAAGATTGGAAACTTAAATTATAAAATTAAATCAGTGAAATGCCATCAGTGCGTTAAAAGGAGTCTTTGTGATATTTGTTGGTTAAAGATGCCTTGAACTCAACCAAGAAGGAAGTGATAACAGAGGAGAATTACATGCACTGTTTGGGAGTCCCAAATATTTTTGAATAATTCCAAGAATTGGCATGCATTAAAATAAAAGTTTCTTCATTGAAATGTAAATCAAGTGTACAGACCCAGGATATCAAATAGCAGAATTTTTTTTGATTGTATGACAAAAATGTATATATTATATATGAATATAGAGGAATTTTAATCAAGCTACATGGCTGTTCTGGGAAGGATCACATCTAAAGACCCTCTAGGTCTATATTATTCAACACAATACAGACACACCCTGAGTTTCAGTATGATTTGACTGGAATACAAAGAAGCTCTTCGTGCTCACCTTTCATCCCTGACAATGAAAATAAGGATGGATGATAGAAGGAAGCAACCATGTTTGAAAGTGACTTCGAATTGAGTTGGATGCAGTTCAGAGTGGAGTAGAGTTGAGTTCAAGCCAACTAAGTTGACTCTTTTCAGTCAGTCACTTGGGACTCAGTGCAGTGAGTTCAGTGCTGTGGAGTTGAGTTGTTCCTGAGTTCATGTGGTTTAGTCCAGGTCGGCAGAAGTAGTTGAAACCAGAGAAGATGAAAGAGGAAGAAGGTTATAGCAAATTGCCAGTTAGCCAAACAGAGCAAGTCAGTGAGAAGCTATGACAAGCTAGGCTGAATCAGTCAGCTTGGAGACAAGTTTCAGCTGGAACAACTTAGCTGAATAGCTAGACAGCCAAATTTCAGAAAGAACTAAAAAGGGTAAGTTTATTCATCACTAATCCTCTGAGATATTAATTGCATCAGGCCCCTTAAAAGTTACTATTTCATAAGAATAGATATGGTTATGCAAAGGAACCCAAAAAGTAAACACCAAACGTGCAAGAATCAATAATGGACAAATGAACTGAGAATAGATTTGGTGGAAGGGGGGGTTGTAGAAATAAAAATAGTAATTAAAAAATCTGTACAACAACATTTGTATCTCCTATTAAGTCAGAAAGAGTCTCAGGATACAAACAAAAAGTATAAAAGTGGGTGAAAATGCAGTGAAAAGGAGCTCTCACACTCAGTTTATATAAATATTAGTCTACAGACTTCAAAAATCAGTAGGGAGTTTGCTTATATAATTACAAATAATTAGAAGTAGAAATTTCAGATGATTAATGAGTATAATGAGATGATAATCTGAGTATATGCCCTAAGAAATCAAAACCAGCTTACTATCCAAGTACCTGCAAAATCACATTGATTGATTCATTATAAATGATATCCAGAATAAGTAGCCGAGATGTCTATCAAAGGATGAATGGGCAAAAATGTGGTTTGCATGCACATCAAAATTTTATGCAGCAATTATTGTGTAGCAGTTTCCTTTGAGATTGAAATGCTCCATCCCACAGCAAAGCTCTTTAAATAGGATGGTAAACAACTCGAAAGAGCTTCAGGAAGTCCATGAAACTGACAAGATTCACTAGGCCCCCTCTCTGTCAGAGGAAGCAATAAAAGCTGAGAATCCCCCCTTAAATAAGCAGAGTTGAGCTGCCAAGAAAGCTATCAGAGGAGCTGAGCTGCAAAGAAAATTCTCAAAAGGGAAAAGCTGCAAAGAAGACTGGTTGAAGCAGAATCCAGCAAAGCTGCTTGGAAATGGTTTATAACAACTGCACCACATGTAATCTGTTAGGCTGCCTGCAGGCTATGCAGTATGCTCCTGGTTTCCAGATTTGTGAGATGTGGGTGTCCTGGGTAAACCAGCTGCCATTGAGTCGTTTCTGCTCCTGTAAGCAACCAGTTACCCATAGTTGTGTAAACAACCCCAGTAAAACTCATTGATTTACCGAATTGGACTTTCATGGTACCTGTATTTTTGTCTGTCAGGGGTTGCTTATGTAGTATGAGTAGACAGGTGTGTTGCACTTTCCCAGGGAATGTTTTGGTCACAAAATAGCCTTATAAAGAATGAAATTGTGCCTTTTGCAGGGAAGTGTGAAGAGATAAATATTACCATATTAGGCAAAAGAAGCATATAATTATTTTATACTTACTTTCATTTTTTGTCATCCAGAAGAGGAGTGAATGAGAATGAAGGAGGAACACTTACTTATAGAGAAGAAAAATGGAGAGAGAACATGAAATTAAAACACACTAAACAGATTGTCTAAAGACTACAAAATCAGTGATAAAATAACAGAACCCAACTACAAACAGAAAAAAAAAAGCTCTTAATTTATTACAAAGGTTATCTAATGTCTTATAATCATTTTAAAGTCAGAGTAAGATATAAAAAAACTACCAGTGGAAACACTAACAAAGATTAAAACAACAAAATCATGGTTTAGCAAGTTCTAGGCACTGAAAGGAAGTAAAAACTTAGAGCACTCCTCTTGCCATGGGAAGGGTGGGAAATTTTGAGCCAATATTTGTCATTATAGGATGAAGTTGTAAATCACTATATGATATTACATATATTGTTCACATAAATCAAATGCTATAAAATTATACTACACACACATATTCTCTCTCTCTCTCTCTCATACACACACACACACACACACACACACACACACACACACACACACATTCTCTCCCCCACCCAAGCTTATTGAAATAAAACTAAAAAGAAAACAAGAAAGAAAAGAAGGGAGCAGAGACCATGATGCTATTGATACCAGCATGTCATGGCTGTTGTGAACACTTTGAAACTCAATAATATTCCTTGTTTTCAGAAAATCTTTAACATAGTAAGTAATATAAAAACAGGATTATTTTTCTCCTATGTAATGTCACATTATACATTCAGAGTCTGTTTTGGCTTTATTCAAGGTTTAGCGCTCATTTTAAAAGCCCTTGTGCAGGCACTGAAGTCTTTTAGCAGTGTGTTTATAGTTTGTATTTTCCCCTGCAGATTATATATGTTAAGATAATGGAGATCTAAAGTTTGACTTTTACTTGTTTTTCAATGGAACTACCTCAGGGTAGTACAATACCCAGAATTATGCACATGCATTCTAGAACAGTAGTGGTGTTAGTTGACTACATGTGCTCAGAGCTTCATGTGATAAACAAAAGAGACAGAGATATCATTGCTGGATAATGGAAGGAAACAATAGAGCCTATTTTTAAAGTACTTTATACTTATATATTTGATATCTCTTCATTTGCATATTGATCAAGAAGTACTTTTTAAAAGAAAGATAGATTTCTTTTTATATAATTTATTTACTTTTACTTTATGTGCATTGATGTTCTGTTTGTGTATATGTCTGTATAATTGTGTCAAAGGTGCCCAGAATTGATGTTCTAGGCAGTTGTATGCTGCCATATTGGTTTTGAAAATTAAACTTGGGATATCCCTTAACTGCAGGAATAATGTTATTTTGCATTGTACAAAGACTCAAATGCTGAAATCTGTCTCTCCTGTATCTGGTTGCAATTGCCATTCAGAGAATCTTCTGTATTAATCTTGTGTAAATACCAGTTCTCCAGTTGTTTCCTGATGTGTCAATAATGAGAGCTTAAAAATCAGTGATACCAGTGGTCTTGTATGCTCCAGGTTGATGGCTCAGTCTCTGGGAGCTTCCTAGGGTCTGGGTTAGTTGAGACTGCTAGTCTTCCTATGGGGTTACTCTCCCTTTCAGCTTCTTTAATCATTCCCCTAATATAACCATTAGGGTTCCAGACTTCAGTCCAACTGATGGTTATAAGTACCTGCTTCTGTCTCAGTGAGCTACTGGTAGGGCCTCTCAGAGGACAACTTCCATCTATAAGCACATCATAGCATCAGTGATAGTTTCGGGCCTTGGTGTTCTCCCCACCCCCATGAGACAAATTCCAATTTGGGCAGGTCCTTGGACTACCTGGGTCTGCCAGGTCAGGAGAAGTGGCAGAAGTGGGAAAAGATGAACTTAATCTGGAGAGACTTGAGGAACAAGGGAAGGGGGAGGTCTGGTGGTGGGGGAGCACACTTTCTCAGGTAATGGGGAGGAGGAATGGGGTAAGGAACTGAGGGAAGAGAGACCAAGGTGGGGTCAACAACTGGAATGTAAATAATAATAATGATAATAATGATAATAATAATAATAATAATAATAATAATAATAATAATAATAATAAATGATTCCCTGTATTTTCTGTTCCCTGTGTTATATATTCTATGCTGTAACAAATAATAAAAGCAACTGAAGTTTGATTTGTTTAAAAAAGAAAAGTCAATGATGGAACAGAGGAGAAAATAGGGCAGACTTCCTCCCAGCCAGGAAGGATCAGGAAAGAGAGGAAGTGTAGGGGAGAGAGTTGAAGAAATACCATGAGAAAATATTTTGAGGTGAGAAAACCATAAAATGCAAGTATTTGGGGGATTTTCACAGGGAGGTAGCCACATTTGCATAGAAGAAAAAAATAGAGTACTACTGCTTAGTTGTTGTGTCCTTAAAGCATGATAAATAAATATACTAATTATTTAGGTACTAGATTGTGAAGAAGAAAACTGTAACATACTTATTAAAAAGCTACTAATACATAATCAATGAGCCATCTTCCCAGACCTGGAGGAACATTTTATGTTTTTTTTTTAATTAGGTATTTTCCTCAATTACATTTCCAATGCTATCCCAAAAGTCCCCCATAACCTCCCCCGCACTTCCCTACTCACCCATTCCCATTTTTTTTTGGCCCTGGCGTTCCCCTGTACTGGGGCATATAAAGTTTGTGTGTCCAATGGGCCTCTCTTTCCAGTGATGGCCGACTAGGCCATCTTTTGATACATATGCAGCTAGAGTCAAGAGCTCCAGGGTAATGGTTAGTTCATAATGTTGTTCCACCTATAGGGTTGCAGATCCCTTTAGCTCCTTGGGTACTTTCTCTAGCTCCTCCATTGGGAGCCCTGTGATCCATCCATTAGCTGACTGTGAGCATCCACTTCTGTGTTTGCTATGCCCTGGCATAGTCTCACAAGAGACAGCTATATCTGGGTCCTTTCAGCAAAATCTTGCTAGTGTATGCAATGGTGTCAGCGTTTGGAAGCTGATTATGGGATGGATCCCTGGATATGGCAGTCTCTAGATGGTCCATTCTTTCATCACAGCTCCAAACTTTGTCTCTGTAACTCATTCCATGGGTGTTTTGTTCCCAATTCTAAGAAGGGGCAAAGTGCCCACATTTTGGTCTTCATTCTTCTTGAGATTCATGCATTTAGCAAATTGTATCTTATATCTTGGGTATCCTAAGTTTCTGGGCTAATATCCACTTATCAGTGAATACATATTGTGTGAGTTCCTTTGTGATTGTGTTACAACACTCAGGATGATGCCCTCCAGGTCCATCCCTTTGCCTAGGAATTTCATAAATTCATTCTTTTTAATAGCTGAGTAGTACTCCATTGTGTAAATGTACGACATTTTCTGTATCCATTCCTCTGTTGAGGGGCATCTGGGTTCTTTCCAGCTTCTGGCTATTATAAATAAGGCTGCTATGAACATAGTGGAGCATGTGTCTTTCTTACCTGCTGGGACATCTTCTGGCTAAATGCCCAGGAGAGGTATTGCTGGATCCTCCGGTATTACTATGTCCAATTTTCTAAGAAACCGCCAGACTGATTTCCAGAGTCGTTGTACAAGCTTGCAATCCCACCAACAATGGAGGAGTGTTCCTCTTTCTCCACATCCTTGCCTGCATCTGCTGTCACCTGAATTTTTGATCTTAGCCATTCTGACTGGTGTGAGGTGGAATCTCAGGGTTGTTTTGATTTGCATTTCCCTGATGATTAAGGATGTTGAACTTTTTTTCAGGTGCTTCTCTGCCATTCGGTATTCCTCAGGTGAGAATTCTTTGTTCAATTCTGAGCCCCATTTTTTAATGGGGTTATTTGATTTTCTGGAGTCAACCTTCTTGAGTTCTTTATATATATTGGATATTAGTCCCCTATCTGATTTAGGATAGGTAAAGGTCCTTTCTCAATCTGTTGGTGGTCTTTTTGTCTTATTGATGGTGTCTTTGCCTTGCAGAAGCTTTGCAGTTTCATGAGGTCCCATTTGTCAATTCTCAAACATTTTATAACATAAACATTTTCATTATTAGAATTTCCTAAACAAGTGATGTCTAGAGGTACCAGCAAAGATAGCAGATTTATGTGCCATATTAGTCAGTACTCAGGAGTCAACAAGCAACTTAGAATACAAATATGCTATATCATATCATTATTACTTCAAGGAGAAAAATATAAGTATCACATGCAGAAGTTGATGTAAAGTTCTCAGGAAGTACAGCCAGCTTCCTACACGATTCAGCTTTAGATTACTGCTGAAAAGCAGACAAAACTACGTGTGCTTATTTCTATAAACTTTTACTATGGCTTCAATATAGTGTAATCTTAAGTGAAAAAAAAAATAGTTAAATTCCAAGATTCTGTTTTTTAGAGTAGCACTTACATTGGTATTTAAGTTCTAATTTATTTCTTTTAAAATGCTTTCCCTTATGAAGTCATGATAATTACAAAACAACAGGATAATAGGAAAGTTCCAAAATGAGGGCTAAATGACCCCAATACTTAAAAGCATAGAACAGCCAGGATATTGGGAATGGTAGAATTCTAATTCCAGTTTATTATAATTAATTGAAAGAAAAATACAGAAGAAAATGTGAAGAAGATGTAGAGTGGATAGTGTGTAACTGTGTGAAAGTTTCTTTGGTAAACACAGAGCCATATAGAATGGATAAATACAATGAAATCTTTGTTTAAAAAAAAGGTATAGTAATATTGTACTATTGGTTTCAAAATATCAGTGAGAAAATAACATTTAACAATATCCCCAACTTATATTTTAACTACTACTAGATATATGTGACCTACATCTCCTACATAAGGCCTAAAAATACAAAAGATAATTGTAAAAATACATTTTTTTATTCCTGTGATGTAATTGTTATCTTAAAGGCTTACTGCTGAATAAGTACACCATATCTAGTTATTTTTCATTTCTGGCTGGCTGGGTCACCTCAGCTGCTCCAGCTTAGACTCCTCTCCAAGCTGACTGATTCAATCTGGCTTCTCCCAGCTTCTACCTGAATTGCTCTGCTTGACCTTTAACTAACTTTGGCAATTAATTTTAATCTTCTGCTCGTTCTCCTGCCTTGCTGACTCTCACTGAATGGCATGAACTCACTAATGATCTCAACCCCACTGTACTGCAATCACTGCACTCACTCCCAATGGTCTGAGCTCAACCCCACTGTACTGCAATCACTGCACTCACTCCCAATGGTCTGAGCTCAACCCCACTGTACTGCAATCACTGCACTGACTCCCAATGGTCTAAACTGAGTTGCCCCAAATTGCACTGACTGAACTCAACCACTGATTCTCTTCCTGCACTGCCCTTAAAAACCCTTTCTTTCCCATGTGTTCGCAAGAGAATTGGGCATGTATAACTCTGACTCATTCTGTCTCATCTTTCTGATGTGTCACTTTCTTTGCCCCTCATTTAGGCCTCACTTCTGAACAAGGTTGCTTCCTCATAAAAACTAATTGTAGCTTAAAGGTGTGTACTAAAGGTGTGTCTGTATTTCCAGCCAGATAGCTCAGACTAGAAGGTCACAGGCAAGCAAAGTTGTCTGTTTTCCAAGTGACTCATTGCACAGTACGTTTTGGTCTCATTTATCATAGGAACATCTCTATCTCCACAGCTCTATATTTTAATTACTTCTTCACCTATTAATGACTGTAAATGTATTTATATATCACTTTATTCATCAGGTACAAAGTATTGTCACATCACTAGTATCTTGCTCTAAACTGTGTTTTTCTTGAATATTTGATTTTTCTGACAAATATATTCATGAATGTTTGTGTGTGTGTGTGTGTGTAAGCATATATACACACATTCTTTCTCACAGATACACATGCACACAGCATTATTTCATTAAGTGCTTTAATTTTAACGAAATTGAACTTTAATAATAGAGTATAAGGACAAGAACTGTTGAATTTAAAGTTAAATGTGAATTTACCTACAAAAGTATTATTCCTGAAAATAGGTCTTTTATTCATACATATATATGGTTGGTTTATACACACACACACACACACACACACACACACACACACACACACACACACATGTATGTATGTATGTATGTATGTATGTATGTATGTATGTATGTTTCGTTTTTTTGAGACAGGGTTTCTCTGTATAGCCCTGGCTGTCCTGGAACTCACTCTGTAGACCAGGCTGGCTCCGAACTCAGAAATCTGTCTGACTCTGCCTCCCGAGCTGGGATTAAAGGCGTGCGCCACCATGCCAGGCAGGTCTTTTATAACTAAAAGGAAGAAAAAGCAACAGCTGAATGTTGGTTCCAAAATTTTGTGTTTCCTTCAATTCTGCTTCAATTTGCAACTCTTTATTGTTTGCTTGAAAACACAGTGGGAACACCTCACAATTTATAGCTGTGGTCTTAGTTTGCCAAGACACATTTTATTATATAAGATATATTTGCAAACACATTGAGACTCATGACGATTGTCTTGCTTCAGTGGCTTGTGTTGAGTCCATTTATTACCAATTCTTCATTCCTGAGATTATTTATGTAATCTCCTTCATTTTCTCTCACCTGAAACTTTCCTTTCCACACCATCCAACTTTTCATTTTCTTTTTCTGACTTACACATATGAATATAATTTCCTTTGTTTCTCTGCCTTTTTGACAACAAACCAAAGGCCCACACTGCTGGTGTATTTCTCAGTGACTTTGATACAGATACATTCTATAAAAGAAACTTACTATACCATACTTAATAATTGCTACATTTAAAAAACTTTGATTCTCTTTCTTTCCTCTCAAAGCTGTCTAGCCTTAGCAGTCTTGTCTTACTTTTGTTATTGTAACTTTTTTCTCTTAGAGGCAAAAGTCTCAGTGTATATTAGAAAACTTCAACTATCTTTTAAACGTACAATAAAATATGGAATTTATCTTGGTCCTATTTTCTATCATCCATAAATTGCAGTGCTCTGTTGCCCATTCAATCTTCTCTTTATGCTGACCAGCCCTGTCAGGGATGATGTCAATCATATTCTCGGTATTTTTTTTAATTTATTATTTTATTTGTTTACATTTCAAATGATATCCCCTTTCCCAGTTATTCCTCCACAACCCCTCAGTCCATCTCCCTCTCGCCTACTTCTTCCCTCTGTCTCTAAGAGGGTGCTCCTTCACTCATTCTCCTTTGACACACAATGGTGTTTTCATCCTTGTAATAGCTTCACTTCTGTCTTTCAGGATGCTTCTCAGAAAGTGCAGGTTGATTTCCTCACATTCCTTATTCTTATAATTACTTGCTTTAATTTGAATTTCATGAGTCTAAGCTTGTTCTCAAAGGTCATAGTTCTTGTAAATTTTTAGAATAACATGAACTATTTGTGCACTCATTGTGACTTCATCTATACTTTCAAATGACTAATTATTGCTTTTTAAGTCCTGTCCCTTAAGAAAATTTTCTGATTGCTATCTACAGGATATATGTATAGGTGGACAATAAAGTTTGTAGGGGATGTTTATTTGCAGAGCAAGGAATGAGACTGGATTCGGAGAAGGGAGGGCATGGTAAAAGTCTTTGGTTAGCTTACTTTGTTCCCTGATTCAGTCAGTGGGTGTGTTCCCATGGAATGCCTGCTGGTGGGAGAGGATGGGATAATGGGATGGGTTGGGGAGAAGAAAGGTTTGATGAGAAGTTCTTCCTGACTTGTTGAGGATGGGATCTGAGAGATTAGGGAGACTACAGCTGGTGGTCTGCTACCGATCTTGAATGAGACAGTGGATTGGATTTGGTGAAGCAGAAACAGGGGTGAAGACCTGTGTTTATTTTACTCTACCTACTTCCCTAGCAAGAGTGAGAGTGGTTTTGTAAAGACTGGCTGTTTTAGGCCTGAGTAATGCATTGAGTCTGGAGAGAGAGTTAATAGGGGAAGAGTTTTGGGATCCACAGGAGATATTGACAGGGGATAAAAAAAAGGCTGCAGTAGGTATGCCATTGCAGAGCTAGGGATGAGACTGAGGGGTTGGATCTGGACGAACAGTGGGCTATTATTACATATTAAGTAACATAGCATAGATTTATATACAGATGCTCCTGGATTTACCGTTAAGTTAAATATCAATAAACATAAGTTGAAAAATATTATAATTTGAAGACACTTAATATACCGAGCTTCCAATCCTCATAAATAAAGCATCATAAATCTTGACCTGTGTTATGTGTACACTGATTGTGTATAGTTTTAATTTTATATAAAGTATCACTCATTAATGCTCTGATATAGAATACTTTAGTTTCTTTTCTCTTTAGTTGAAAAATATTACAGCAAGTCATTGAGATAATGAGATGACCCCCATCAATCTAGAACCTCAGATACAAGTGATACAAATACAGGTAACCAGAGAGGAAACAAAATAAAAGAAATGATATTACCTCTACTGTTGTGTGGAATTGCTGGAATAAGTGTTTCACAAAGAATGTTGAAGCTCTTTTCGAAACAAGATCTACCAAGATAAATTTAAAAATTGAGCCAGTTTCATTGCAGGGTTTTTACAGATAGATACTAAGGAATGTCTGAACCCTGACTACACTTCTCATTTTTCTTTCACATACTTGGCAACTTGTAAACATTGCACAAATCCCTCCGATAAAGTGCAGTCTGCTTGTATTTTGACAGTATTTCAACGGAGAGTTTTCACATCCTATTCCTTGATAAGAAGTTTCATTACCATACACATTTTAAGTTATTTGATAGCTTAAAGAAATAAAAGTCTAGTAAAAACGTCTGAAACTCCTCATGCTCTTATCTTTCGGAATGAAAATCATGTGCTGAATAGATGAGCTAAAAGGAGCTAGGGATACCTAGACTGTAGTTTATCAGAAGCTATTGATCTTTACAAATTAGACTTACAACAGAGATCTATTAAAGTCCACAGTGTAATGAAAAAATTCTTTCCTTTGGCCCATCTTTTATCTCCCTTATTCTTAAATCTTGTTTCTCTTTTCCATGCTCCCCTTTCCTTCAGGAGAGACACTAAATGATGATGAGGTAATGGCCTGTACAAACCTCTTTCCTTATCCCTTGAGATGTGACTCTAACAGCAAATGTTAACATCCTTTGCCTAACTGAATAACAATAAGATTGCAGTATCTTTGATTAGGCCACAAAAAGAATCAAACAATAAGCAAGATGGTTGCATACCGTGATACTGCCCTGCTCATCCAATGAAACCTGTTATGACCTAAAGCAGAACAAACGTTACGATTTTATATACATTGTCATATTTATCACTCTATTCTTTTTTATTGTGTTTCCTGGTATAGTCCTCTGTATTAAAGTAAACTTCTTAAGGTTAAACTTACTAAGTCTATAATTTTAAAGGATTGGAATTTGGATCCTGTAACGTCTATGTCATCTTGGCTTCTACTGAAGCAGGAGCAAGTCTTGGTCCCATCCATCTGCTTAGTTACTGGAGGCATATTGATTAGATGCTCGCAAGAAGGCAAAAGCCTTACTTGTGTAGCTTTTCAAAGGAATGAAATGCCTGAATAAGTAATAAGAAGATAAATCCAAATGCTTCCAGGAACAGGAATCCTGTTTCGCTCATATTTATATTCCTCATGTAGATCAATAATCATGTGTGTATAGGTATCAGGCACATAAAAGCTACCGTAGATTATATATGACTATATATATTAGAATATATATATATATATTATATAGTGTCTCCATATGAGAGAGATGAGACAATGACAGAGAGAGAGAGAGAGAGAGAGAGAGAGAGAGAGAGAGAGAGAGAGAGAGAGAGAGAGAGAAGAAGAAGAAGAAGAAGAAGAAGAAGAAGAAGAAGAAGAAGAAGAAGAAGAAGAAGAAGAAGAAGAAGAAGAAGAGGAAGAAGAAGAAGAGGAGGAGGAGGAGGAGGAGGAGGAGGAGGTAGAAAAATTAGTGGAAAGATGACTTAGTTGAAGAAGTTTTGCTGAATAAGTATGAGCACAAAACTTCCTTCACCATAGCCCATGAAATATTGCAGAGTATAGAGAGGTATCCTGGAATTCCAGTTCTGAGACTGTGGAGACCTGCACCTTTCTGGAACTCAGTGAACACCCAGCCTAACATAATGCTAATCTGTGAAATACAGGCACAAGTGTGAAACCCTATCACAAAGCACAAACTGGATAGCATCTTAGCAATTGACCCTTAAAATATCTATCCTATGGCCTAAACAAATTCATGTACACCGACATCTATAAAGTCACACAGTGGAGAGTAGTGTTTAGGATTCTGTTTCTCAGTGGCTCATACAACTACAAATCAAGTCCAAGTCTACTGAGTTAAAGGAATATTTGTGAGCAGTGTGGCTGTTCTTATGTTAGTACTTCTCATGCAGTATCAAAATTATATGACATCATTTAGAGGAGTGGAATCATACAGTATATTGGAACATTAGAATCAGTTCATCTTTGAAGTTTGACTGTTGCTTATATGGTGAAATAAAACTTAGATGGAAAAATAAACTCTCTGTATGGGTTTCTGCACATATTATTGGTGGATTTGATTTGTTTCCTAAATATGTTAATTGGCCTTCATAGTGGCTGCTGCTAGTAACAGGATGAGTAAAATTACAAGTCAAGAATGAGATTTTGAAATGATGGGAACCCTACAATAGCTAAAAACAGTCGTGGTACTATTTGGTTTTCTTTTCAGTCCTAGTGTGGTTAATATCATCTGGAGCTACTGGGTCTCTCCAAATCATGAAATTATTTAGATCTGAGCAGAAAGTGAATCTCGGCATGGCCGTTATTTTTATTTGTCAAATTGACACTGTATGTAACCGTATGGGAGGAGACTCAAAGGGGAATTACCTAGATCATGTTGGCCAACGGGGCATCTTTATGAGGATGAGCTTGACTGCTGTCATTAATGTGGCAAAATTCACCCTGAATGGTGGATGCATCATTTCCTAAGCATGGACCTGTATCTGCTGCAGTTATGTGTGCCTCCGTTTTCATCTGATTTTTGACCATGAATATGGCCAGATGCTTCTTGTTCCCACCTTGACTTCCCACAATGGTGGAGTGCACTGTAACCTGAGATTGAAAGCAGAATGACACCTTCTCCCTTAAAGCTCTTTTTGATAGAGAACTTTATTGAGCAACAGAAGTAAAACCACACCACCTGCAGAATGGATCCCCATATATCTGCTTTTACAAACATAGCCTGAACAAAGTTACACAATCTAATTTTTTGCTTATCCTCATAGTCTCTGCCTTGAAATTTTACAGTTGTGATTGCACTATGCCAAGTCACAATTGCCTTAGGTATAATAATAGCTCATGCATTTGTGCTACATTTATAAATCCTGTAGCCACAGGTGGCATCTACCTGATTTGTTTGTTTTGATCTTTAGTTCTTTGACAATTACATACGTGTACAGGAAGAATTCTATTTCCTTACTCTCCTGCTTACGTTTAATTTTTAAAGAAGACCAAGATAATAATAATCTAAATATTCTACATCATGATAGATCTTTCCCATTTTCTGTAAAATCATTGTTGTTTCCCCATTCCAGAGACTTAGTTGAGACCACATCCTTGAAAACCTTACAAGATATTTCCTCAGCAGTATAACTTTCTACTTAACACTTCATCTACAATGTTTTTCAAATTTTTGAGGAATGCTAATATAGAAATAAAAATTGTCTTTTTTCAATGTATAAACAATTCCCTTTACAGATATATTTTCATCTATGATTAGATTTATTCCAAGGTATTTGTGTGCAAATTTATTGAGGGTATGCATATGCTCTTGTGTGTGCTTTGGAGGAAATGCCTATTTTGATACCATTTCATATGTATACATATTTATTTGGAGGTCAAAGATTATGTCACCATTTTGAGATCATATTTCCTAGTGGTCTTCAGCGCACTAAATAGTCTCATCAGGCTACTGAGGCTTGTCTTCTAAATGATTCTAGATCATGTCAAATTTGCAGTCAATATTGACTGTTATAGAGGCCATCAAATTATTCATAAAATAGACATTTGATTTCATTTTTAAATGTAATTTATCTTATAAGAGGCTATTATATAAAAGCAATCTCCTATTCACTTTCATGGGGAGGGATGGACTTATCTTTATGGTTTCAAATAATGAAAACAGCTACAAGAGACTACTTGGAAAAACTTAATGTGTCACCTAATTTTGTAATGGACAGTGATGAATTGCACAGGGTTCTGCATCTAAGTTGAAGAACTAGAAGTGTGACTGGCAGAGTGGAGTGGTGTTAAGGATGAGTTATAGGAAGAAGAGTGCTGGACAAGAAGCTGTCACTATGACTACAGTGTCTCTAGTGCCTGTGTTCTTGCAAAAGAAAGCTTTTGGACACTCCTCTGGTGCACAAGTATCAAATTTGTGAAGGGACTTGGGGCAAAGGGAAGCAGCTGCAGGTGGAGTCTTTCTCTTCAAATTGCCTTTAGACACATGTGAGATCCAGAGAGTACAAAGCCATCAAACAACAGTTGATATGCAGAACTCTCCAATTCCTTTTACTGTCTTCTTTTATTCTTAATCTAAAACCCCAGGGACCAAGAAGTTGTATTAGCAAATCCACGAAGACACAATAGCAGAGGATGTCAACCAAACTGCATCCCTGTTCATATACTTTCTGTGCAGATTGGGCTCAAACTGAGGGGACAGGGGAAAAATTAAACTAAATTGAAATGAACATTCCAATTTCTGTGGAGCAGAGCTTGTTCACTGACATAGTGTGATCAAAGAACTCTTTATTATAAGTGTATAAACAAAATGCTAGGACCCAATTTGTGTTAACATCCCAGGGCACTGTGGAAACTACTTCTGAATAAGTATAAAAGAGATAAAATATGTTTGTTTCATAATTGTCCCTAATGAGTTCTGTTTATACAATGTAATACTTAAATTCCTCATCATGTTAACAGTACAATAAATCCTTTAGGATTATTATCTTTTAGTTATGTTAATGACTGCCAGTCTTCAGGGTGGTGCCACGAGTTGGGTAAACAGATCTAATAGGTGTTAGATTTCCTTTCTGCTATTCTTTCAAAACACTTTGGATTTTTTTTTTACATGCTAAATTGTAAAATTCACTGGCATAAACTATTTTGACAGTTTACCAGAATGACGACGTATTATTATTTCTGTTAGTTTCAGGGAAAGCTACGGAATAAGCTACAATAACCAAGCAATTTAAATATCGAAGACTGTAGTTACTCCATGGAAATTTGAAGGATATATATTATGTCTTAGGTGATTTTGTTGTGTTTGTATGAGGTAACTGGGCATTATCTCTGAAATTTTTCTCACTACGTAATATTTCAAGGCAATTATTTGATAGTAAGTATTTTAGTTTCTACAATATTATACATATCATCTGTAGCATACATGTTTTATTATCATTATATGCACATTCTGTTTAGAAGTCCATAGTCATTCCAGTCTGGTATTTCATGGAATGTTTCTACAGGGATCCTTCCCTTCTACAAAGAATTTGGATGCTGAGACATGCTATTTTTAGAAACAGTAAAAAAGCATCTCTCTAAGGTAATGGGACACCATGAGGTGTGCTCTTGCATATTGCTTCCTTTACTAATTAAAGGGAATGTGAAATTGAGAGTAAGTTGGCATTGTTAAAGTAAATGACCCAATGCTTTAGTAATGAAGACACTTAGGAGCTGAAGTTTATTGTTTTAATTTTAATCTTGAGCAATTTTAGCCCCACAGAGTAAGTTGCTCTACATGTCCTGCAGAGCCTCACTTTCATTGTCCCAGCAATGGCTGCCCACTGACTCCATAAAAGCAAAACTGACTGTAATGAGTTGCATTTCAGATTGAAGTGTTTTATTTATATGCAAGATGAACTGATATTGGACATTTATTAAATCTAGTTTTTAACATGCTGTCATAAAGTGGGGTTCTTCAAAGGGCAGAGATTCTGGGAGACTAAAAGTTGCTTAAATGATGCCCCATAAAAATACACATAAGGCTCAGATGCCTTTGGATTAAATATTCATTACAGAATATTTACATAATGCATGGGAAAGTGCTTTTAAAATAAAAACTCTCTTTATATAAATGGAAGCTATGGCCAGATTTTCCCCCATTATCCCCAGTAGAGCACTTCAAAGCATACTTGAGAGTCAGGGAAGAGAATTTCTCCCCATCATGCTGTCAAACAATGAACTGACTAGTGTATACTGTCCAAACCTGCCCCGAATATGATGTTTTATCAGTCACCAAACTCTTTCTGGAATATCTATTTTTCATGATGTATAAATATATGATTCTTAAAAAAATATAGACTTGTTTTAAGGTTGATTGGAGGATATTGAATATCAACAAGGCTTTCTCAGTTAAGCATACAAAATCATCTGAATGCACAGAAACAACAGAGAGACCTGGTTTCTTGCTCCTAGTTAGATTCATGGTCTTAGCCAAGCAATTCTATGTCTGTGCTTTATTTTATTCATTTTTATATGTTATTTTTTTGTTTTCATTGAAGATGCTTTGAAACATTAATGATATCTTTCAGGCAATATTCCCAGGATCTGACATTGAAAAATTGAAAAATTGTTAATTTCTTCCTACTTAAACATATCATTATTGCCAAATTACAAACAGCAAATTCTTAATTACCCATATTAATATATGAGAATGTCTGTGTGGATAAAAAAATAACATGAATACGATTTTCCACATTTTGTTTTACAATTTTTTAATATTTTATAACTTTAAGTAAATATTTCTATATAGAATTGATATATGAGAGGAAGATTTTAAGAAGTAGAAAAGTGTTTTCATTTAACAGTTCAAAAATTTCAGACAGAGATGATGAATATAAATATAAATGTACCAAATGTACTATATGTAGCTGGAGGATCAACAAATCAAACATTTCCCTACTAGTTCTGTGATTTTTTTTTTTTGTCATTAATTCCCAAAATGATCTTGATGATTGTGTCTGTCAATCCAAAGTAGCTGAAAAACTGTTTGTCATCATTATGCTTGCCTGTCGATTCCTTTCTGAGAGCATTCATGTTAACTACCTATACTAGTTTACAGCAACATACAAGGATATAGTTTACAAATAATTTCATCCAAAAGCTTGAGTTAGTTTAATCTGAACTTTTTGTTATTGGGGACATCTGTGGATTAAAAACAACAACAACAATTATATATCACCAGCTAAGTCCGAAAATAGATACTGCCTCTCTTTGCCATGTTAACAGACTGCATTATTTACTCTGGAGGTTAATGCTAGAGTGGGGAGAAGATTGTTTACAGGCTGAGCCCAGGCACCATCTTAGCTTAATATCTTGGCTTATAACATCCCTAGAGGCAAAGAAGTAATTAAATGCTTTGTCGGGAACGTCCTTCTATTGTGATTCATAAGCAGGTACAACTGGTATATGATAAGAATAAGCCGAGCTGCCGATGATGATAAAGAACTCCACCTAATAGTTTCTCCAACAACTGGGAATGGAGGTTTACTTTGAAAAATTCACATAAAAGGTAATCTTCCAAGGGAAGAGATGCACTATGTGCTATGGTCTGTTTGTATTTAATGGACACATTTTCAAACTTGCACTGGAGTTATTCGTACAAGCATCTTATCTCTTTGATTGTTTTATAAACAGCTTAGGGATCAAAAGTATCTCTGCCTCTGTTTTATAGATGCCATGGTGCCCATTTATTATACTATCTTGTCTGTTTGCCAACCAGTCAATGAATTGATACATTTACGATGATATTGGAATTGTAATTCTAATAATGGAAATGGAAAATATTTAATAAAGTTGTTACAATTCTTGGAGAAAAGAAAAAAATATGTTCACATCCTCTTCAAGAGAATACATAAAAAGATTTCAAAGAAAAGAGTCAGGGACAATGAGAAAGCTTGCTGTGATGACTTGTTATACTTACTATAAAATATAATCCTCTGATATATTTAAGCTATTTCTAATGCGATATTATGGATGAAATATGAGTGGATTTTAAAAAAAAAAGAAAAGAAACTCAGGTCCATCTGTATAAAGCCACTTTTACTTTCTGACTTCTCACCCTTCCACATAGCCCAGACATAGGTTCTGGCTTTACAATATCTACTTCCTTGTCTCTTTCTGAAAGAATGTTATACATATTCCAGAGTTCAGAAATCCCCTGTGCTCCCTTAAACTACAAGAGTTTCACTGGAAACTTTATTTCAGTTGCTTGGAAGGTCCTATTCTTTTATATTCTAATTTTTCTATACCTGGCCCCTACAGCTTTTCTCTTCTCTATACTTCTCTTCTTTCAGGTCCTCTCCTCTCACACATGAGTTGCCACTCTCCTGACAAGAATGAAGACAGCAGTGAGCTTGCCTAGTATATGTGCAGATGTCGAATTTCTTTCCCAACTAGGTATAGAGAAAAGCCTACAGGAAGTAGATGTTGAAGGTGACAGGACAGAGGGTGGAGAAAATTCAGCTCTGTGATGTTGTTCCCCACAAGCAGTAATGGTCAAGAATAAAATCCAAGCTTTCAGTCTCTGAGAATGATAAAAGTACTTGTTGTTTAAGCCAGTTTATTCCAATATTGCAGCAAACTAATTCGGATGCACTCCTTCACCCTTGATCTTCCACATTTTAAACCTCTCTTCCTTGCAAACTTATTTTTCTATATGTGCCATTATTATCCTTCTGTAGAGAAACATGTCTAGCTTTATGATACTAAATGATTACCATTAAATACGGACAATAGCAAGGGGGAAATGGTGCAAATTCAAATGAAATGCTAGCAGCTAAAAGGCTGATTTTATAATGTGCATTTGTAGCAGCCCATTTCAGAGAGTCTACATAATGGTTTTAAAGGACTTTCAATAATGTTTCCTGCAGCTGTGCAGACTTTTAACTTTTAACTCTTCATTTAAAAACTACATCTAAATATAAATCAAACACTATACACTTCCAATTTAGCTGTTTGAATGGAAAGAGAACGTTGAAAGCTGGAGCAGTCATGAGTAAGTGCTATAGAAAGCTGGAGTCGACAGTTGCAATTTAAAACCAATCAAGTGGGCAGGAGAAGGGGAACACAGAACCTGAAAATAACTGGTGAGCGTAGAAATAGTCTTAAAGCAATAGCTGCACTAATAGTGATTATGGCTAATTAGTGGTCCAAGGGTGCCACACTCCAGGCAAGGGGAATTGAAGGTGAGAGGTAGTTTGAGCACAGACTAGTCAGTTTCCACCAGCAACACTCACCAGAGCTAGTCTCCCCTAAGATGGAAAAAAAAAAAAAAAAAAAAACTCACTTTGTAGTAAAGGACTGAGTAGAAACAAGAGGGAGCCACACAGTTACGCGACATGAATCCTCATTCCAAGGTGTTTTGATTTAGTCAAGCAAGATTGTGGAAAATCCAGACTTTCATGTGGAGAAAATGCTTAACATGAAAGATGGTATTGTGTTACCCTCTCGGGCATATTTATTCCTGAATGGGGGCTTGTCTGGAATATATAATAAATAAACTATATTCTACAAAAATACCCTTGGTATTTATACCTTGAAGAAAAAGCAGAGACTTAATAAATTTTCATCCTTATTGTGAGCAATTAGTTTCTTGACTAATTTTTCAGTTTTATACATTTATTACCCGAGGAAGCCATTTCTGGTCTCTTTTTTTCTTTGAAGATGGAAACACTAATCCAGTAATACAATTATTTCTAGAGAATTTCTGAATGAAAAATCTATGCTCATGAATTTATCAAAATATTTTATAGAGTGATCTACATATCATAAGCATATGTCTAATCAGATTATAAATTTCAAGCTAGGAAGATATTGAGAGATAACGATTTTTCTTTGAAAGACTTCATATAAATTTGGTGAATTTTTCATTTCAGTAGTATAAAATTTTTCAAAATAGTAAAGAAGAAAAATTAAAGTTACGTATAATGACTAAAAGTAATGGAAATTTGCATTAACAGATGTTTTAATTTTAGTTTTTAGTGATATTAATACATTTTTATGATCAAGGATACTTTGGTAGAAGCTATTAGGGGCTTGTATAAAATCTCAAAGTCAGCTGAAGACACCTCAAGATAAATTTCACAGCACAAAGGATATATATATATGTATATATTTGTCCCAAAGGGTCAAAGGTTAGGGATAGAGGAAAAAGACAGTAGATAGAGGAAGAGAGGGAAGTGGAGGGAAGAAAGGAGAGGAAGAAAGTGGGTAAGGGCAAGGGGGAAAGAGTATTGGGAGGGGCTGTGGTTGAAGGCTGGGCTGGGGGAAAGACCATCTCTGGATAGAGAGAAGACAGACATGGCCCATAAGCAAATGGAAGTTTATCAAGGCAAAAGAGAGAATCCCATATTAGGCCAAGGTGTTTAATTTTAATTGGATGTATTACATAGTTGGGTTAAAAGGGGTCTTTGATTGCTGGACTTCAATAATATGATACTTGGACTTTGATGGTAAGTCTTAGGAGGAGGGATTGGCCAAATAAGGAAATAGACCTCCTAGGCTAGTTTCAGGAAAGCAAACAATTAATGGTTTTTAGCAAGACTGAGGGAATGGAGGAGAGGATGCCAGAACCATGTTTGCAATGCTCAGGCTGGCTAGAGTCCTTTCATTTATTATTGAGCCTCTGGGTATTGGGTAAGGAGGTTTCCTTATCTCTGGCTGCTTCTTGCTGACACTGAGTTCTTCCTGTTAAGGGACACAAGGAAGCTGGCTTGTTGATCCAGGCTGAGAATGGCAGACTGTGTCAGTTTATGTACTGGTTCTGGCAGATCATCTGAGCTAGAAAAGTATATTCTATAAAGTCTAGACAAGGAAGTGGATTCTAAGGAAACAGGTGGGGCTAGTGCTGGAGTTGTAAAGCAGTCTGAAGTTGGTCTGAAAACTACTAAGACAGATAGACTAGGGTCAAAGGTAAAAGTGACATATATACATACATATATATATATATATATATATATATATATATATATATATATATACACACACACACACACACATATATAATATATATAATGAAACTTAATTGAAATATAATATGTAAATTATATATATAATATGTAAATTATATATATATATATATATATATATATATATAAAATTTGAAAGGACTCTAGCCAGCCTAGGCATTGCAAATATAGCTCTGGTGTGTTTCACCCCATTCCCTCTGTCTTGCTCAAAACCATTAGATTGCTTGCTTTCCTGAAACTAGTCCAGGAAGTCTATTCATTATATACATTTTGTCCGAAAGGGTCTAAGCTATATATATATATAACTTTTCAACCCAAATCTTTTAGATTCATAGTCCTGGTGTTTTGGGAGAAGAGTCTCAAGACCAGGGAAAGGGGGGAGATCCCAACTTTAGGAATAGGCAAAATGCAGGGAAACCTAAGATGCTGGTTAACACAAGTATTTATCTAGAGTCTGTTTTAGAGTTCTTGAGAGAAGAAAGGAGATTTAGATGGGCTAGAACAATTGTTATCTGAAAGCAGGTCTGATTGTGTTGGGAGAATATAATTTGAAAGGCTTTGTTACATTATAACAATCCTTCTTAGGGTGTTCCAGTAGGTTCTAAAAATTAAATATTTTAGGAACATGAATGATTGGGGAGGATCTTGGCACACATTGAGAGGCACCATCTGTAACAGCTTTATAAATATAATCTAATAGGTTTTAGCAAGGACAAGGGAATGGGGAGAAGGGCAAGACCTGCCAATGCCATGTTTGTCATGCTTAAGCTTTCTTGAGTCCCTTCAGTGCTAGCTTTCATTGTGTGCTTAGTTCTAACTCTCAAATTTAGGGAGTTAATTTTTCTCTGCCCTTGTGAAGAATGTAGAGTGAGCTAAGCCCTTAGACTTGAAATGTATATTCAGGACCAATTTTGGTTTTCAGGGAATCTGGCTGATTCTGGAATAATGAGACAAAGTTAGGGTAGCGAGGCAGTTGGATGGAATGTAGGTCTTGTAAACACAGCTTTCTTGACCCTGGACCCTACTTTCTCTCTCTCTCTGTTTCTCTCTCTCTCTCTCTCTCTCTCTCTCTCTCTCTCTCTCTCTCTCTCTCTCTCTCTCATTATTCTTCTTGCTAGTTATGATGTTAAAGAAGAGAAGGAAGTATGTCCCATTTTTTCTTCATTTCAATTTGTTAGGTAATTGTTGAAAATTTCTGTAAAGTAAAACATATCAAAAATAGAGCACATGCATAAACTCTGCATGTGTAAAATATTGTTAAAATTTCATCATACACAATTCACTTTAAAGCAAAGAACAGAAATCAGTCCTCGACAGAATGTATTTTCCAAACACGGCACAACACTATGTCCAGTCTCTTTTCATCCTGTGAAATCTTGGCATTTCTTCTAAAGAGGATGGTCTATTTATCCTCTCCCCGAACTTGTACAGAAATTGTGATAAAAGTCACCAAAACCTCAGCAGAAGAGGGGCAATGAGTGCTTCTGTTGCAAGGTTACAAATCCTGCTATGTGTCTGCTGATACTATGTGTAAGTAAAGACTCTTGTTTTCAGCCACCATGATAATTATTTTGAAATACCATACCGAGATATTTGTGTAGAGGGATTGAAATGTGAAAAAGGCTAGGTCCCCATTTTGCAGAAGCCACCAGAGACATATGTAAGTTGAAGGAATAATGCTAGTAGCATTTGCATTAACTTTCCATATAATGGAAGAGAGACACTTTGTGCTTGTTTTCCACCTATGAAATTGTAAAAATATTTAAAACATAAGGGATAATTTTTACAGTAAGTGTTCCTTATAATGTGATATTCATAACTGTGATGCACATACTTGGTCAATTTTATCATGTATAACTACCAAATACTCTTTAGGACATATTTAAACTTTAATAAATTAGAAAACATATCAAATATGTATGGGAAATATGACTAGACATTGTAAAAATTTTTGTTTTATTTTTTTACTCTAAGTTCTAATTTTCATCAAATTTTACTAAATAAGGAAAAAATTACAGATGTTCTTAAAATTTATGGCTTGTTCTTTAGAGGAAAAATAATATATTCTCCCTAATTTGTTCTTAATAGAAAAACAGTGACTGGATGCTACTAGAGAATAATTGAAGAGGAATAAAAGAAGAAAACACATGCATAGGCTGGGTATCTCATGAACTTTACCTGGAGAGAATCACAGTTGTCTAGTTCCTGAATGTCAGAAACCAACAGCACACCAATAAATGATTGCACTCAAATCTACCCTAGTGAAACTTGACTATGCTTAGTTACCACTACCTAGGTGAAGGATTCTTTAAAGAAACAGAGTCAACATGGATGAAAATATCCCTTTCTCCTCCCCAAATCACTGTATGTATACATTTAAGGATGGGTATGGCTTTGTGAGTTCCTCCCACGGTTCTGTGAGGGAAAATTATTGTACAAGTTTTGTGCAGATTTCCTTCTGGTAGTCCTAGGTCATGACAAATAAAGAGGGTGAGTGCTTAGTCACTTTCTGGGAATGATGATCCAGAAGAGTGATATAAGAAGAAAGAAACAGAAGGAGTAGAAGATGGTCAAAAGAATATTGAGAAGAAGATTATGAGAGGGAAACAGAAAGCGAAGAAAAAAGGGAAATGACTGTCTTCAGATGCATTTTCCTGTAGGAAGACAGAAGCACAGATACAGTAGCACTAAGCTTTAGGTTCTTTTTATAATTTGGAGGCATTCAAAGCTTTTTAGCACCTGAGTGTTCAATAGGCTAGGTATGTATTAGGTAGCATCAGCAAACAACCAGCTTAAAAACAACCCCTAAGCTTGGGACAACACCTCAAACTGTTTGACGTTCTTAGTCTTAGTACCAAAAGTCAGATTTGTCTTCATCTTAGGTCACTTACCTTTTAATCATTAGTAAAAGCTAATTGATATCTTTATCAATATAAAGCAAAACAAATGTTTAGGTGGTAGAATTATTTATCCTATGTTTATAACATTGTTATTATACAACCAGCAATGAATGGTATATATGTGTGTGTGTGTCTTGAAATATATAGCTAAAAATATATATAGCTGGAAATATATAGCTAGATATATATATAATATATAACATATATATCACCTGTGGCTGCCTGAATTAGTAAGTGCTTGTGTCACTAGCTTGAGGGTCTAGGTACAGATCATGACCATGCACGTAAACGGCCTTGTGCACCAGTATCTGCCACTAATTCTAGTCTTGGAGAATCAGGGACTAGCATTCTACCCATCAAAACTGGTGACTTCCAGATTCAATGAGACACCCTATCTCAAAAATAATATGAAGTACCAGTGCAGTGGCCCATGCCTATAATCCTAGCAGCTTGGGTGGTCTGAGTCAGAGTGGTGCCCAATAGTCTGGAGTTAGCCTGGTAGGTTTTATGCTTCCCTGTATGAGCCTGTGAGATTATGGTCATAACTTAAAAACAATATGCTGAAAACTCACGAGCCATAACTCACTTAGTAGAGTGACTCTGGGTAGGTGAGCCATGCTCTGTTCATATAAACATTCAAATTATTAGATGAAAGTACACAGATATATCAAGTTACATATAGGATCCTCTTGGAGGACCCCTTAAATATACAGACCTGTTTGGGCTAAGTAGCTGTTAGAAATGTCAGGAAATAGGTCTACTTGGTCATTACCATCTTCCTTTGGGCACTTACAATTAAATGTGTTATTGTTGGGAATGGAGGAGAGTGTGTCTATCCCTCTCTCTTCCTTTGTTAATAATTCTAGATAAGCTGGGACGCTGAAGTAAAGATTTTGTAAATTCTATTTCTAATTGTCAAGTACAAATATTATTGAATAAATAATTTTTAAGTTTCCTACTTTAGTTTCCATACGTGTTGTGAATGTTGTAGATCAAGATAATTAAATGCATTCCTTGTGTTTCCATCGGGGTTACTTTTTATGAAATACTAAGCAAAGTTAGATATTTCAAATTTTTTGTTACATGTTTGCCTTTTTTATTTATTCTACCTGATATTTTTATAGATCATTTTGAAATCCTGCAAGTTCTTAAAAATTAAATTATATTTTCAAAGCCACAGTACTTGACAGTGAATATGAATCAAACCGAAATTTTGTTAAAAACAATAAAAAACAAAGAAGTACCTCATTTTTTGATGAGAATGTCAGTATGCACTACCATAAAGTCACATTTTATAGATGCTAACTGTCCCACTACACTAAAGCAAACCTCCACTTAGTTCTTAGAGCTTCCTGCAACGAGACTATACGTGGTCTGCAAAATCACATGATGAAGAAAAAGTCTCTCGGGAGAGCCCTTTACAGACTTTGGCTTCTTTGCTTGACAAGGATCAGATATGGCTGGCTCTTTTATTCTATATCCTTCCCATCCCCTTGTTATAGAACACCCACCGTATTATCAGCTCCTACCATGTTCCTTTTATACAGTTTTCTTGTTGGTGGATATTCTTTACCCATTATATTATTAGTGAGCCAGTTCTATAAGTAAGAACTCCTCCACCCAAGACTATGCTCAAGAGTGACTAATATGAGTTGGTATTCGTGTGTTAGTTTCCAGGCTGAATATGCAGAGGAAAATTGACATGTGTTTTTACAATGTCTCCTTGGTCTCCTTGCCAACTATGGCTGCTGTCTCAACAAAATGTGAATTATCAGCTGAGTTCCCTTGATGGTGTTCCATCTTTCCTTCAGTTCCTTACTTGCTTATCTCTCCATCTCCAAGGCTTGTCTATGTGCCATGAGTAGGTAAAGGCTGCTAAGGAAGTAACTCAAAGTCAGAGGGACTGGCATTGAGCCAACAGATTATTCTCAGTGTATTCAAGCAAAACAGAAAAAAAAATCCTTAGATGGGGAAGCCACCAGGGTAGCTACATCACCCAGTGTTGACTATCATTGATATACTGATATATATCATTGATATATTGATAGTGTGTTGTGGATCATAAACTGTGGAAAGAAATTTCAAGGAAAGTTAGTAGGTTTGAAGAGTCTTGACAAGACAAAATAAAGATAGTCCATAATTACATGTGAGAAACAGCCTTAAAATAAAAAGAATATTTTATTGGATAGAAAAATGTAAGCTACACTTTTGTTTAGAGTTCATTACTTTTCATTAATTCTTATATTACATCCCAACCTATACCTCCCATCACTCGACTCCCCCAAAACCACTCCCCATCTACCCTGTCTACCAGGTTCACTCCTTCTCCATTTCCCTTCAGAAAAGAGCAGGTTTACCCTGCATGTCTTATTTGGGCTTTATTGCTATGAAGAGACCTCATGACAAGGTAACTGTTACAAAGGAAACCATTTAATTGGGGCTGGCTTACAGTTTTGGAGGTTTAGTCCACTGTCAACATGGCAGCTGGAAGACAGACATGGTGCTGCAGGAGAGGAGAGTATGGGTAACAAAAGGGGACTCTGTTCTGCATTGGGCAGCGCTTGAGCACTAGGAGACCTCAAATCCCTCCTACAAGTGAGACACTTCTTTCAAAAAGGCCCCATATATTCCAACAAAGCCATGCCTACTAATAGTGCAACTTCTCTTGGACCAAGCATATTCAAACCACCACAAGGCTTTTCAACCAAACTCTGCATAACTAGTTACAATAAGAGTGGACAGGAACCTAAGATTGCACAACCCCACAGAGGAGGGGGAGCAGGGATGGAGGATTGATTTCTTTCCACTTTAATTTAATTTTCTTTTCCTGGTTTCCCTTTCAAGCATTCATGTAATGAATGTAAGCCATGACCAACTCTCACTCCACTCCTTCATCTATGTACAGTCCTGCTGGAATCTTTCTTCCCAGGATGCCTCCCTCTCAGTTTCCTGTCTTCATTTTTGTGTACAACCCAGAATTGATTTTTTTATAAATGTTTATCTTTAAGAAAATCTCACACTCTTTAAAAAAAATACAACTTCAAAACCTTTTGACTTTTCAGATATCACTTATAATAGTCTGTGTGTAGTGTGTCTATGTGGGGGAGGGGTTGGGGTGTGATGCAGAGTGGTTGAAGACAGTGGTGGGAGGAAAACCAAATGGTTTCACACTTGTCCCTGCCTAAGTCAGTCTTTGTAACAAATGAATTGATTGGAGATGGTACAAATTCCTTCTCTGTTCTCCTTTCTGGATCAAACACTCTCTTATCTTTTCACAGAGCATTGACAATGCCTTCAGCTGCAGTATGATGTCGTCTTTCAGTCCGCAGCACTAGCGTGCCATGCACAACCCTTCTCCAACGGCCGACTGAAGGTTGTTCTCTGAAATCTCAATCTCGTAGAGTCAGACTCAAATCTTACCACAAATAACATCCCACTTTTCTATTAAAATCATACAAAACTCAGCCAAAATCAATCAACAGAAAGACATAACAAGTCGTCAAATAATTGTTGATCAATAATCTCTAAATTTAGAAACCTTTTGTCGTTTGTTTCATTATTCAGAAAAAAAAATCTATGCAGATGCTCTAGCAGAATTCAGGAGTTGTTCTGTTTGCTTGTTTGTTTTTTGCTTTGTTTGTTTGTTTGTTTGTTTTTCTGCTTCCTGTATGTAGGTACTATGGATTCAGCACAGGTTGGCAGGTTGCTCTGGCTACTTAGGAGAATTCAAATGGTTTCTTGTTAGATTTTCTTTGTTTTTTTTTTTCATTTAATTAAGTTTTCATTTCGTTTTAAATGTTCATTAATTTTTAAATTTTCATGCTTTTGAACCTGTTTTTGTCTTATGCTTGTCAGTTTTCCTAGCGTGCTTTAATTTACTGAGGGAAACAGTGATATTTTATTCATTGTTTAATATAATGGCACCTCATAGAAACTGTGCATACTTGATCAAATGAAGCTGAACTAATATAATTAATTTTAGATTTTCTTGATTTGTCATCCCACAAATAGTGTGATGGTTTTACACTTCTAGACTTGTTCAAAAAAGTAAGTACAGGAAGAGTTGTCTCAAATGACTACGATGTATATATAAAATTGTATGGTGAAAGCTTATTAGATATATTCAAGAATTCAAATTAGAACACAATGTCTATTCAACTATATTTGTGCCTTTTGATGTTAACAAAATAAAATAAACTATACACAGCAAAAGATATTTGAAAATGTGTTCTAAAGAGCAAACAAAGTATGCATTTCAATGGCTTTCCCTGTTAATCCTTAGATTTCTTTAGATATTTTTTGGTTCTAGAGTTTAAGCTAGATTCTGAATCATTGCACTCTTAGAATTTACTATGCTAAGTTTTGTTAGTTGGGCTACTACCTTGGTCCTTTCTTTTCAGATATGTATTATTTCTCTTACATGATCTTCAATGGAGGAAAACACAAGATATCTTCAACAATTCATATTGATTATTGAATTCAATTTATTTGGAAGCTATAATTTCAACCATGCTTATTACAAAGAACTAGAATAATGATCCAGGAGATATAGATGCTAGAATATAGATAAATGATAGGTAAATATAAATACCTGACATATAAATAATAGACATCTATACATGTAAGACTTCAAAAGTATATTCTATATACAGATATTTACATGTATATTATGTAATTTTATAATTAAAAATATTTGTTCAGAATTATTATCCTGAAGCAATTGCAATTTTAAGGCTTAGGTGGATTTTTTTTTCTCCAAGCAAAATTATGATTAATCTAAAAATGTTCAGACATTATTATATCTGGCCAAGGAATAGGAATAGTGTACCAAATAAAACATTTCTTAATCAGTTCAGTAAAAAAGATCTTTGGAAAACAATTAGAAATGCTGCCAAATTGCTTGCTACTTGACAAATATTTTGTGGCTCATAAATTCTCTTTGAAGGCTTTAGGCAAATTTAATCAGAGTAAGTGAAAAAATATTCTCCTAAGATTAGGAAGACACACAGAAACACACACACACACACACACACACACACACACACACACACACACACACACATACACACACACACATACACACACACACAAGAAATCTCGGTTTTATTAGATTTATCAAATTATGTGCTAAACTATTTCTCCTCCTTTGATGCATGTTTTAAAAAAGAAGTCTTCGTTTCAGAGTTTAATACTTTCAAGAAAGTTGAGCAAGTTACATCTTGGGTTTGAAAATATTAACACTTACTATTTTCTTCTGAGTTTATCTCTAGAAGGAGTTACATTTATCTGTTAGGATAAGGTTCCCATACTTGTTCTTGCAAATAGTTTATCTCTATTTACACAGCCAATCCAGGGAATAAACATCTGTGTAAAGTGGCATAAGTAGCCATGGCATCAAAGGAGTGTAGTAGTAGAGAAATATTTGAAAGATAAAATCAGGGCCACTTGCATTTTTATTTTACACAATTAAGAGAGATGTTGGGATAGATTTGCCATGCATGTCTAGGATAATAGCCATTGGAAAGAATAGTAGCATTTTTCTTTATTGGGAAGAAGAGGTACCACACAGCAATGAGGGAAAAAAAAAACATTAAAAGGGTTGAACATTCAATGTAGGTTTTTTCTTTATAGCTAACCTAAGTTATTTAAAATCTCATTAACTGAACATTATTTGCTTACACTACCATTGATGTCTTTCTTTTTCTTAATATAAACATTTGGAAGGCAACGAAAACATGTCTTAATATCTTGAGGTAAAAGGATGAATGCGTTAAATTATTTTTCTGTGAAATAAGAATGTAGACATCTTTCGAAAAATTATAAAGGACAATAGAGAATACTTAGGCAAAGAAAAAGTCAACATTCTTATTAGGTTTCAATAAAATTATTCCAATAAAACTGCTAATATTGAGTGGTTTTCTTATTCTTGATGTTAATCAGGATATAAACTTTTTCACAAATTTAACAGGTTTTCAAGGTGTGTGATTAAAAAAGATTTTACTTCAGATTTATTCTTTGGTCCACATAGCATAAAGCTTCTTGTTCATTATGTTCAAACAATCAAGTGGAATTAGTCCTTAGCAAATTAACTCAGTCCTATAAAGTGTGTGTCTCACTCTCATGCTTATGACTTTGAATAAGGACCAATTACGTTCTCACATCTGTCACTCACATCTTGAGCTACAGAATGTCAAGGCTTACTGGCACAATGTATACAAGTGTGAAAGATGTTTATGATCCAAGTGTTCCTAACAGAAAGCCTTTGTCCATAATAATTGGTGCGCATCAAATTTTTTTGTTTTTAATCATGGTAGAAGATAATTTGCATTTTCCAAGGTGTTTGAAGAAAAGTTATTTCACAGGATACTATTTTTTAAATTCATAATTCAAGTTTTACAGAATTCACTCATTACTGATAGAGGGTATATTTTTATCTTAAAATACATATGAAAAAGAATATTGTCAGGAGAGACTGAAGAATGAATAAATTTGAAACAATGCATGCTTTGAATAAAAATTATTCTATGGCAAGGAAAGTTAGTCATAAGATTTTATAAAAGTAAATTCCAGTCATATAAAAATATTACCAATTGAAAATCAGAAATTAATATTTAGTAATGTACATGTATTTTCATCAGGCCTCTGCATTTTCTTTCCTACATAGTCCTAGGTATAAAGAGTACTTTCAATTCTGCTTAAATTATACATTGAGATTGTTCTGTTATTTTATTCTGTTCATTAGTAATTCTGAACTTATATTTATATTCCATTTTTCATCCTTTCTTTCTCTCTTTCTTTTTTTTTTTTTTTTTTTTTTTTTTTTGAGACAGGGTTTCTCTGTATAGCCCTGGCTCTCCTGGAACTCACTTTGTAGACTAGGCTGGCCTCGAACTCAGAAATCTGCCTACCTCTGCCGACCAAGTGCTGGGATTAAAGACGTGCGCCACCCAGCTTTTTTTTTTTTTTTCATCTTTTCTTATATGAATCTTTTTTGATTTCTCCAATTTATTGATTTGTGTGCACATTTTTTTTCCATTTTTTATTAGGTATTTAGCTCATTTACATTTCCAATGCTATACCAAAAGTCCCCCATATTCACCCACCCCCACTCCCCTGCCCACACACTCCCCCTTTTTGGCCCTGGTGTTCCCCTGTACTGGGGCATATAAAGTTTGCAAGTCCAATGGGCCTCTCTTTCCAGTGATGGCCGACTAAGCCATCTTTTGATATATATGCAGCTAGAGTCAAGAGCTCCGGGGTACTGGTTAGTTCATAATGTTGTTCCACCTATAGGGTTGCAGATCCCTTTAGCTCCTTGGCTACTTTCTCTAGCTCCTCCATTGGGAGCCCTATGATCCATCCATTAGCTGACTGTGAGCATCCACTTCTGTGTTTGCTAGGCCCTGGCATAGTCTCACAAGAGACAGCTACATCTGGGTCCTTTCAATAAAATCTTGCTAGTGTATGCAATGGTGTCAGCGTTTGGATGCTGATTATGGGGTGGATCCCTGGATATGGCAGTCTCTACATGGTCCATCCTTTCATCTCAGCTCCAAACTTTGTCTCTGTAACTCCTTCCATGGGTGTTTTGTTCCCAAATCTAAGGAGGGGCATAGTGTCCACACTTCAGTCTTCATTCTTCTTGAGTTTCATGTGTTTAGCAAATTATATCTTATATCTTGGGTATCCTAGGTTTGGGGCTAATATCCACTTATCAGTGAGTACATATTGTGTGAGTTTCTTTGTGAATGTGTTACCTCACTCAGGATGATGCCCTCCAGGTCCATCCATTTGGCTAGGAATTTCATAAATTCATTCTTTTTAATAGCTGAGTAGTACTCCATTGTTTAGATGTACCACATTTTCTGTATCCATTCCTCTGTTGAGGGGCATCTAGGTTCTTTCCAGCTTCTGGCTATTATAAATAAGGCTGCTATGAACATAGTGGAGCATGTGTCCTTCTTACCAGTTGGGGCATCTTCTGGATATATGCCCAGGAGAGGTATTGCTGGATCCTCCGGTAGTACTATGTCCAATTTTCTGAGGAACCGCCAGACTGATTTCCAGAGTGGTTGTATAAGCCTGCACTCCCACCAACAATGGAGGAGTGTTCCTCTTTCTCCACATCCATGCCAGCATCTGCTGTCACCTGAATTTTTGATCTTAGCCATTCTGACTGGTGTGAGGTGGAATCTCAGGGTTGTTTTGATTTGCATTTCCCTGATGATTAAGGATGTTGAACATTTTTTCAGGTGTTTCTCTGCCATTCGGTATTCCTCAGGTGAGAATTCTTTGTTCAGTTCTGAGCCCCATTTTTTAATGGGGTTATTTGATTTTCTGAAGTCCACCTTCTTGAGTTCTTTATATATGTTGGATATTAGTCCCCTATCTGATTTAGGATAGGTAAAGATCCTTTCCCAATCTGTTGGTGGTCTTTTTGTCTTATTGACGGTGTCTTTTTCCTTGCAGAAACTTTGGAGTTTCATTAGGTCCCATTTGTCAATTCTCGATCTTACAGCACAAGCCATTGCTGTTCTGTTCAGGAATTTTTCCCCTGTGCCCATATCTTCAAGGCTTTTCCCCACTTTCTCCTCTATAAGTTTCAGTGTCTCTGGTTTTATGTGAAGTTCCTTGATCCACTTAGATTTGACCTTAGTACAAGGAGATAAGTATGGATCAATTCGCATTCTTCTACACGATAACAACCAGTTGTGCCAGCACCAATTGTTGAAAATGCTGTCTTTCTTCCACTGGATGGTTTTAGCTCCCTTGTCGAAGATCAAGTGACCATAGGTGTGTGGGTTCATTTCTGGGTCTTCAATTCTATTCCATTGGTCTACTTGTCTGTCTCTATACCAGTACCATGCAGTTTTTATCACAATTACTCTGTAGTAAAGCTTTAGATCTGGGATGGTGATTCCGCCAGAAGTTCTTTTATCCTTGAGAAGACTTTTTGCTATCCTAGGTTTTTTGTTATTCCAGACAAATTTGCAAATTGCTCCTTCCAATTCGTTGAAGAATTGAGTTGGAATTTTGATGGGGATTGCATTGAATCTGTAGATTGCTTTTGGCAAGATAGCCATTTTTACAATGTTGATCCTGCCAATCCATGAGCATGGGAGATCTTTCCATCTTCTGAGATCTTCCTTAATTTCTTTCTTCAGAGATTTGAAGTTTTTATCATACAGATCTTTCACTTCCTTAGTTAGAGTCACGCCAAGATATTTTATATTATTTGTGACTATTGAGAAGGGTGTTGTTTCCCTAATTTCTTTCTCAGCCTGTTTATTCTTTGTATGGAGAAAGGCCATTGACTTGTTTGAGTTTATTTTATATCCAGCTACTTCACCGAAGCTGTTTATCAGGTTTAGGAGTTCTCTGGTAGAATTTTTAGGGTCACTTATATATACTATCATATCATCTGCAAAAAGTGATATTTTGACTTCCTCCTTTCCAATTTGTATCCCGTTGATCTTCTTTTGTCGTCGAATTGCTCTGGCTAATACTTCAAGTACTATGTTGAAAAGGTAGGGAGAAAGTGGGCAGCCTTGTCTAGTCCCTGATTTTAGTGGGATTGCTTCCAGCTTCTCTCCATTTACTTTGATGTTGGCTACTGGTTTGCTGTAGATTGCTTTTATCATGTTTAGGTATGGGCCTTGAATTCCTGATCTTTCCAACACTTTTATCATGAATGGGTGTTGGATCTTGTCAAATGCTTTTTCTGCATCTAACGAGATTATCATGTGGTTTTTGTCTTTGAGTTTGTTTATATAATGGATTACATTGATGGATTTTCCTATATTAAACCATCCCTGCATCCCTGGAATAAAACCTACTTGGTCAGGATGGATGATTGCTTTAATGTGTTCTTGGATTCGGTTAGCGAGAATTTTATTGAGGATTTTTGCATCGATATTCATAAGAGAAATTGTTCTGAAGTTCTCTATCTTTGTTGGGTCTTTCTGTGGTTTAGGTATCAGAGTAATAGTGGCTTCATAAAATGAGTTGGGTAGAGTACCTTCTACTTCTATTTTGTGAAATAGTTTGTGCAGAACTGGAATTAGATCTTCTTTGAAGGTCTGATAGAACTCTGCACTAAACCCATCTGGTCCTGGGCTTTTTTTGGTTGGGAGACTATTAATAACTGCTTCTATTTCTTTAGGTGATATGGGACTGTTTAGATGGTCAACTTGATCCTGATTCAACTTTGGTTCCTGGTATCTGTCCAGAAATTTGTCCATTTCGTCCAGGTTTTCCAGTTTTGTTGAGTATAGCCTTTTGTAGAAGGATCTGATGGTGTTTTGGATTTCTTCAGGATCTGTTGTTATGTCTCCCTTTTCATTTCTGATTTTGTTAATTAGGATTTTGTCCCTGTGCCCTTTAGTGAGTCTAGCTAAGGGTTTATCTATCCTGTTGATTTTCTCAAAGAACCAACTCCTCGTTTGGTTAATTCTTTGAATAGTTCTTCTTGTTTCCAGTTGGTTGATTTCACCCCTGAGTTTGATTATTTCCTGCCGTCTACTCCTCTTGGGTGAATTTGCTTCCTTTTTTTCTAGGGCTTTTAGATGTGTTGTCAAGCTGCTAGTATGTGCTGTCTCCCGTTTCTTCTTGGAGGCACTCAGAGCTATGAGTTTCCCTCTTAGAAATGCTTTCATTGTGTCCCATAGGTTTGGGTACGTTGTGGCTTCATTTTTATTAAACTCTAAAAAGTCTTTAATTTCTTTCTTTATTCCTTCCTTGACCAAGGTATCATTGAGAAGAGTGTTATTCAGTTTCCACGTGAATGTTGGCTTTCCATTATTTATCTTGTTATTGAAGATCAGTCTTAGGCCATGGTGGTCTGATAGGATACATGGGACAATATCAATATTTTTGTATCTATTGAGGCCTGTTTTGTGACCAATTATATGGTCAATTTTGGAGAAGGTCCCGTGAGGTGCTGAGAAGAAGGTATATCCTTTTGATTTTAGGATAAAATGTTCTGTAGATATCTGTCAGGTCCATTTGTTTCATAACTTCTGTTAGTTTCACTGTGTCCCTGTTTAGTTTCTGTTTCCACGATCTGTCCTTTGAAGAAAGTGGTGTGTTGAAGTCTCCCACTATTATTGTGTGAGGTGCAATGTATGCTTTGAGCTTTACTAAAGTGTCTCTAATGAATGTGGCTGCCCTTGCATTTGGTGCGTAGATATTCAGAATTGAGAGTTCCTCTTGGAGGATTTTACCTTTGATGAGTATGAAGTGTCCCTCCTTGTCTTTTTTGATAACTTTGGGTTGGAAGTCGATTTTATCCGATATTAAAATGGCTACTCCAGCTTGTTTCTTCAGTCCATTTGCTTGGAAAATTGTTTTCCAGCCTTTCACTCTGAGGTAGTGTCTGTCTTTTTCCCTGAGATGGGTTTCCTGTAAGCAGCAGAATGTTGGGTCCTGTTTGTGTAGCCAGTCTGTTAGTCTATGTCTTTTTATTGGGGAATTGAGTTCATTGATATTAAGAGATATTAAGGAAAAGTAATTGTTGCTTCCTTTTATTTTTGTTGTTAGAGTTGGCATTCTGTTCTTGTGGCTGTCTTCTTTTTGGTTTGTTGAATGATTACTTTCTTGGTTGTTCTAGGGCCTGATTTCCGTCCTTGAATTGCTTCTTTTCTGTTATTATCCTTTGAAGGGCTGGATTCGTGGAAAGATATTGTGTGAATTTGTTTTTGTCGTGGAATACTTTGGTTTCTCCATCTATGGTAATTGAGAGTTTGCCCGGGTATAGTAGCCTGGGCTGGCATTTGTGTTCTCTTAGTGTCTGTATAACATCTGTCCAGGCTCTTCTGGCTTTCATAGTCTCTGGTGAAAAGTCTGGTGTAATTCTGATAGGCCTTCCTTTATATGTTACTTGACCTTTCTCCCTTACTGCTTTTAATATTCTATCTTTATTTAGTGCATTTGTTGTTCTGATTATTATGTGTCGGGAGGAATTTCTTTTCTGGTCCAGTCTATTTGGAGTTCTGTAGGCTTCTTGTATGATCATGGGCATCTCTTTTTTTATGTTTGGGAAGTTTTCTTCTATTATTTTGTTGAAGATATTAGCTGGCCCTTTAAGTTGAAAATCTTCATTCTCATCAATTCCTATTATCTGTAGGTTTGGTCTTCTCATTGTGTCCTGGATTACCTGGATGTTTTGAGTTAGGATCCTTTTGCATTTTGTATTTTCTTTGACTGTTGTGTCGATGTTCTCTATGGAATCTTCTGCACCTGAGATTCTCTCTTCCATTTCTTGTATTCTGTTGCTGATGCTCGCATCTATGGTTCCAGATCTCTTTCCTAGGGTTTCTATCTCCAGCGTTGCCTTGCTTTGGGTTTTCTTTATTGTGTCTACTTCCCCTTTTAGTTCTAGTATGGTTTTGTTCATTTCCATCACCTGTTTGGATGTGTTTTCCTGTTTTTCTTTAATGATTTCTACCTGTTTGGCTTTGTTTTCCTGCTTTTCTTTAAGGGCCTGTAACTCTTTAGCAGTGCTCTCCTGTAATTCTTTATGTGACTTATGAAAGTCCTTCTTGATGTCCTCTATCATCATCATGAGAAATGTTTTTAAATCTGGGTCTACATTTTCGGTTGTGTTGGGGTGCCCAGGACTAGGTGGGGTGGGAGTGCTGCGTTCTGATGATGGTGAGTGGTCTTGATTTTTGTTAGTAGGATTCTTACGTTTGCCTTTCGCCATCTGGTAATCTCTGAAGCTAGCTGTTTTAGTTGTCACTGTTAAGAGCTTGTTCTTCAGGTGACTCTGTTAGCCTCTATAAGCAGACCTGGAGGGTAGCACTCTCCTTAGTTTCAGTGGGCAGAGTATTCTCTGCAGGCAATCTCTCTTCTTGCAGGGCAGGTACCCAGATATCTGGTGTTCGAACCAGACTCCTGGCAGAAGTTGTGTTCCACTCACTAGAGGTCTTAGGATCTCCTGTGGAATCCTGTGTGGGCCCTTGCGGGTGTCAGGCAACTCCGCTGGCAAGGTAGCCCGGGGCTCGAGTGGAGTAGAAGGGGTTTGTGCCCCAGATCAAGCCCGGGTAGCCTGCTTTCCTATGTACAGTAGTCTCAGGTTCTGCGCGATTGGATTGGGGCAGGCGCTATGTTCCACTCACCAGAGGTCTTAGGATCCCGTGGGGAGTCCCGTGTGGGCCCTTGCGGGTGTTGGGCAAGACTCTGCTGGCAAGGTAGCCCGGGGCTCGAGTGGAGCTGAAGGGGCTTGTGCCCCAGATCAGGCCCAGGTAGCCTGCTTCCCTATGTACCGCAGTCTCAGGTTCCGCGCGATTGGATTGGGGCAGGCGCTGTGTTCCACTCACCAGAGGTTTTAGGATCCCGTGGGGAGTCCCGTGTGGGCCCTTGCGGGTGTTGGGCAAGACTCTGCTGGCAAGGTAGCCCGGGGCTCGAGTCGAGCGGAAGGGACTTGTGCCCACATTTTTTTAAGAAATGAAAAACAGCTTTTAGTTTGTCATATTTTAAGCAGTTTCTTCAATTTATTATTTTCATATGAATACTACCCATGTGATTTTTTCCAACCATACAGAAATGCCTAATTATTAAATACAAATTTACAAACCTAAATTTTTATAAAAAGAGACATGCCTAGATTCTAATTAAAAAGACTTAGTAACATTTTATCGAAAGCTATAAGACTTTTTTCATTGTAGAGCTATTTCATTCTCTTAGGATTCTTGTTTTTGTGTGATGGGTTAGTTGAAATGGCTTCTTCTGAGCCATTGGGAAACTATCCACATCGGGAAGAGCACCTTTTATTCAGTGAATATTTTATTGACTTTTTTGTTTATTGGCCTGTATGAATATTTTTCCTTCTTGGCAATGACTGCAAAATTTATGTTACACAAGGCTGGTAGACTAAAGTGCCCATGAAATGTAGTCATGTCCTTGAGCATTTCCTATATTTGGTTTATAAAATCCCATACTTCTTTTTCTTTGCATGGCTATAAGAAATAGTTAATATCATACCTGAAATTATATCACATAAAAAGTTTCCAAATGATTCCCTCTAAATTTTTGAAAGTCAAACATCATACCTTCAATTTGAGCCTCAGAGATTTGAGTATATGTAAAATGACACTTGGGTAACTGGCTATAGCATGCAAAATCTGGGTGGCAGAACTTGATAGGGAAGAAAATGCAATAGGTATAAGAGAATTTGCAAAGCTACAAAAGACACAATTCTGCTCATCTAGGGACCTGTAAGATAATAGATGCTCAATAAAAATAGGTAAGAAAATTTGTAATGGACGATATTAGGTTAAGATGATTCTAGTACTCTCTCCAAGAAATTTCTTCCATTTTATATTTTCTTACTCACATCTGATCTCTGCATTCAGTGGTGCTCATTTCAGTGAGCTCCCAATTAATCCACATTATTTTTTCCTTCATACTTTAACTCCACTTCTCTTTCCTTCTTTTCTTCTGCTGTCTCCCTCCTTTCATCCGTCCCTCCTTTCATCTCTCTCTCTCTCTCTCTCTCTCTCTCTCTCTCTCTCTCTCTCTCTCTCTCTCTCTCTCCTTCCCTTCCATCCTCCCTTCTCTTTTTTCATATTATATCTTCCAAAATTCTTTCATAGCATCTCTGTGCTCAGTATTGGCTGAAGTAGACTACATCATGTAGCATGTGTTTCTCCATTCCAATATATATTACTCTAATTTTCCAAGCCTCGTGAAAAAAGAAATCTGGATTTCTAGTTAAATAAAAACAGATTATTTCTGGAGACAGCTAGAGTGTTTTTGTTTGTTTGTTTGTTTGTTAGTTAGTTTTTTTGACACAGACATGTGTATTATAAGGAAAAACATCATAGTAACACTCACCTGATAGTCACAGCTTCACACGCAGACACTGATCTCTGTGTCTCCATTGTTAAGAAGGGAAACTAACTAGTGCAATGTTAGTTAAAAATACTCCTTGAGAGGAAAAATTTAAAGGAAAAATTTTAAGTAGTGAGATTCAACATTATAGGTTTTGGGGATTCAGCACAGATATGGAATGCTAATTCACTTGCAAATCCTAAGTTGTACCTGGCATAACAGAGCAATAGAATGAAATGACTCTCTGTATTGCTCTTTCCCAGATTTATTCAAATAGTCTGCCCTCTTTAACAAGAAAAAAACCTCATATAAATTCCTCCAACTGATGAAATATTAATTTTAGTGTTATATTCAGAGACAAGATCTCCCAATGTTGGTACTTTAAAAAAATGTCCACACATAAATTCACAAGATCTAGTAACAGCATCGACTTTCAGCTTTTTGCTAATTCTAAACAAAGCCTCCTTTTTTCCCTTTTCTTTCCTTTCCTTTCCTTTCCTTTCCTTTCCTTTCCTTTCCTTTCCTTTTCTTTTCTTTTCTTTTCTTTTCTTTTCTTTTCTCTCTCTCTCTTTCTCCCCCTCTTTCTTTCTTTCTTTCTTTCTTTCTTTCTTTCTTTCTTTCTTTCTTTCTTTCTTTCTCTTTTTTTTTTCTTCATCACCTTTAGCCAGGCAGTCTTCTGACACATTTGGGGAAATGTCTTACAGTGATGTTCAGTGTCTTCTTATGCCTAGACCGAGAAACGCCACAAAGTAATTCTAATATATTCAAGCTTACCTCTGGCTAAAATTAGCGCTAAATCTACAGATTCACATTAGTCACATCTTTCCTTTCACTCCTTGTCTTATTTTTTTTCTTAAGATCTGAGAAAAACTGAAAGCATTTCTAATAAAATCTGGAAGAAGACAAGGTTGTCCAATTTGTCACTTCTTGTTTAATATAGTAATTAAAGTATTAGCTACAGCAACGAGACACATGGAGGATATTAAATGACTACAAATAGGAAAGGAAAAAGTCAAAATATCCTTATTTGTAGATGTGATGATTTTCAACATAAAAGACCCAGGAGTCCACTAGAAATCTCCTTAAGCTTATAAGAACGTTCAGCAATAAACCAGGATACATAGTAATATGAATCATGGGTTTTAGATTTCAAAAATATTAAATTATGTGTTAGAGAACTGACAATTTTATGATGTTTTAAGGGATGCACTTGTTAAGCATGTTTTAAAAGGGAAGGATTAAAACTGAGCTTCTTTTTCATTTTTTCTTTTTCCTTCTTCCATTTGTGTGTGTTGTTGTTGTTGTTGTTGCTGCTGCTGCTGCTGTTTTTTTCTTGATTTGTTTTCTTGCTACCAGAGTTTTACTCTATAAGCTAAGCTCAGACTCATGATCATCTTGCCTGCACCTTCCCAAGTACTTGGCTGACTAACATGCCTCTGTATACGAATAGATGTACTTTTCAACACTTTCATTCAAACTTTCAACTTTTTTTTTCTAGAATACTTGTCACATACTAAGTAACTTTTCAGTTGACTTTTTAAGGTGTAAGTATTAATTTCCCAGTATTGGAAAGCCTAGTATTTTTTATTTGACTTAATATACCTATCCCCGGCAGCAGCCCTGTATAATACCGTAGAGATTATCAATAAAGACAGATGTCATTTCATCATCTGATCTCTACATAACCCCTCTGTTTATAGATAGCTTTAACATTCTCTGGTTGGAAGAAATGAAGAGAATAAGTAAAGTAAAGGGGAAATTTCACTCACACTTGTTCCTGTACCTTCCTGAGTGCTAGCTACAGTAGCTTTTTACCTAAACAAGGACAAGCACCAGGCCAAACTTTGCCCAAGAATGGCACTCTACTTCCAATTGGTGCCTGTGGGATTCAATTGTGAAAGAGCCCACAATTCCCTTAGCCTTCTGTCAAGATGCAGAACAAATTGGTGGAGATGTATTGCAAAGTGATCTAACTTCCCTGTATGGAAAAGAGAAACAAGCAAACAAAGAAAGGAAACAAAACAGAAACAAACAAAAAACAGGGGACCATGAAATGTAGGTGAGAGGAAAACCAGAAAAACAGCTCCATGTGGAGACTGCTTTTTTCCCCCTCCTTAACACTGTATTAGTTTTTATGTATGTTTCGAAAATCACAATTGATATAAATAAGGAAATACTTAACATTTCTGTTTGTCATTTAGACATTGTATTGAGTTTATATATATTATTAGTCCTTGGGTTACAAAACAAAACACAACAACTAAGCACTGGAAATACAGCATACAGTGAGTGGGCTGCTTCTCCTTATGAGCTATGCACCTTAGGGAAAGTCATTGCATAAATTGGAAGAATTACCCTCATACCATAACAGAGAAAAGATTCCCAGTGGCTTTAGAATTCTCAGCACCCTCTACTTTCTCAGAGTCAGCCACCTTCCAGTCAAGGTTCAACTTTCATAATAAAATCCTTAGTCTTCTCATGGACACTCTGTGACATTCCAAATCAATCACAGCAAAGCAGATCAGAAGTTCTTACTACAGACTTGGTCCTCAGCTAAGGTATTGTTACAATTGCAACATATAATGTTATTTCAAGAAAGTCTGACCTTTTGAAAACAAATGTTTCCAATGCAAAACTTTAATAATAATAATAATAATAATATTATTGTTATTATTATTAATTTCTTAACACTAAGAATCTGGTCAATCCAGTATCCACATCCACATATTATTTCCCATACATATGGATGATAGTGACTGGTTAGCAGCTTTCCTGTCAGAAAAACCTTGTTTTGCAGAAAGAATGTAGCCATTTCTGAGTTGCTTCTGTAGTGGAAGAATGCTAGGTTATCATATTATCGTATAGCCTATACTCTTTCTTCTTCTAATCATAAAGCCCCAGGGTTCTTTGACCCCTAACTTATGACCATTTCTTATATTTGAGAATTATGAGGTGTGAGCAACAGAGTAATTTCTAGTCATTTTAAATTGAAAACAAATGTATTAAATAATGAGTATTTTTACAACTCTACCTCTATCTCTGTATGTATGTATGTATGTATGTATGTATGTATATATGTATGTATGTATCTATGTATCTATGTATATATGTATGCGCATGCATGTTCCTTGCCCATAATATGTTTATGTGGTTGCACAAGCTTGAAATTTTGGAGAGCAGATCAAACATTAGCTCCTTTTCTCTTTTGTTCTCCTCCTTATTTTTGAAACAGGGTCTTTTTCTAAACCTGGAGCTCATGAACTTTCTTGAGTGTTTGGCCTGTGAACTCCAGTAAGCCCTTCCCCATTTCCATGGCAATTTATGGTTACAGATGAATGAGCACCATTCTCAGCTTTAACTGGGGTCCTGAGAATGCCTGTTAAGAATCTCATGGTTAAATGCACTTTGCTTACTGAAATGCTTCTCAACCCCAATAATAAAAAGCTCGTACATGTGTGTAAGACACAGAAGACAAAACACAGGACCCTTGCTGTCAAGACATTTGTACCTGTAAGGAGCTTAAAAGAAATACCATTCTCTTAATTACATTTTGATAAGTATTGACACACAAGACAATTTCAAATGAGTTTATTTTAATTAATTCTCAATTTAGTAAGACAAAAGACTGAAATAGACATTGGAAAAGGAAAAATACCATGTTTTTTGTTTCTTTTTTGTTTTGTTTTTGTTTTTGTTTTTGTTTTGTTTTGTTTTGTTTCAAGACACAGTTTCTCTGTATAGCTCTGGCTGTCCTGGAACTAACTCTGTGGACCAGATTGGCCTCAAACTCAGAAATCTGCCTTCCTCTAGCTCCCAAGTGCTGAGATTAAAGGCATGCACCACCACTGCCGGGCAAGTTTTTTGTTTCTTAATGTTAGATGTTATTTTAATATATACTTAGAAACTTTAAAAAATACCTAGAAATATGCTATAGTTAGGATTAGGGTATACAGAAGTATAATGTGATAACCAAAAAATGTTTTATATTGGACATTCCCAAACATAAACAAAGCAAAATTTTATATTAGTCATTCACAATAAAAATAACTACATTGAAGATAACAAATCAGAAATTAATTAGTTTAGAAGTTGAAATAATATCAAAATGCTGGTAAGACATATGAACTCATCAGACTGAAAATGTATAAAATATCTTTAAGAATGACAATGTTTCAAAATATTTTAATATGAGTATTTCAAAGGACAGGATTGAAGTTATACATGAGAAAATTATTTGGGGAAGTGTCATTACAGTCAAAACCTAATAATAGTGTGAATTAAAGGATGTATTTATTGCAAGAATGAGATATTTAGAACACTGGAATTTTATTTTCAAAAAAGTCAATGCAAGCAGTCAAGTAACAGAAGAGAAAAATAAGACAGAAAGTAAAGGGAGAGATGTAGGGAGAGGTAAAGAGTTGGAAAGAAAAAAAAGGCCAAATAATCTTCAATGTCATGCCAAGTAAGTCCAATGTGTTTACAAGATTAATCAAATACCACACCAATAGGGCTCACTAAGTCCAGTAGTTTGAAAAGTCTAGGCAACCTTTATTATTATGCAAATGCATATTATTTTAGTTGTATTTCTAACAGCTTTGAAACAGTTAACAAAGGATAATTATATCTCTTGACCCAGCAAACCATTCTTACAGAACTCTTCCATTGAAGATAAGTTGGATCAAAGCTGTGCATCTTCTATCATTAGTGTGTATGGTATGAGGTACTTCTAACAATGTACCAATCATTCATTACTTTTTTTAATAACTCATAATAAAACACAAACTTTGGCAACTTTTTTTGCAAAGATATTTATGATGACGTTGGTAGTGACCTGACCCCATCACATAAGTCAAATAAAACCACATTTTTAAAAGATGAAGGAATTAGGATGTATATGAGTCATAACATATTACAGTGACATTAATGAAACTGAATGTTAGAAATAACTCATGAAAACATAAAATACGTGCTTTGATTTGTTCATGTCTATGTGTGTAGAAACGTGTACATACATGAACATAAAAATTAGGTGAATAACATTCTATGATTGTGGGGCATAAAAATGAAGATACTGAATGAATGACATGACTTATGGAGCTAGAGATCTTTAAAAATACCTCAGCAAAAATTTGGTATCTTAATAACCAGATAGAGATCCACTTATGCACAATTACAAACACATATCCTTGTGGACAATTTTTCTAGAAGCATTTCAGAGCTGATGAGCTAATTCCAAGGCACTAAAATTTAAGGGCATGATACAGTTCACATTGTAACAGGATACTTTTCGCACAAGCCAAAGACTGCCATGTGTTGGAATGGGAACTGATGGAGGTGATCATTAGCATCCGTAATCATTGGATTTTACCTTCATCTTTGTCTCCTTAAATACGTGTGTCACCAGAAAACACTTTCAGATAAGAATCATCCTAATTTGACTAGCATCCATCTGAATATCTTCTAAAGATTTGGGTAAGAATTTATGATAGATAAAGTAACAAATATTCCTTTGTGCTTCACAGGTTAAGGTTCTATCAGTTATGTGAAGCTACAATGTTCATTTCTTAATAAGTCAGCTCCATATATCATTAGCTAAATATGGTATCAACTATAGATAAGCTTTTGTAAAACATTGATATTAAGACAAAGGACCTAACAACAATGAAAAACAGGCTGTGAGTTGACACAGATGTGTACTGAAAAAGTCTGAATGTGTATAAAAATATTAGAAAGAGCATGTTAGCTGAGCTAGACTGATTTGGAGATGGGATGCTTTTTAAGAGCTAGGATATTAATTTGATGACAAGTATATTTCTATGATAAAATTGTTGGTGTTACTATCAATAAGTAAAACTTATTATTTCTAAATCAGATACTGTGTAAAAAAGGAATTCTCAATGATTTGGTAATAACATCAATATGAGCATCATCTGAACTAATAGATGAAGGGCTGAATTTGTTGGCAGTTGTAGGCATTCAAGACTATGTGGTAAAAAAGACACATTCTGTTACATAATACAAATAAAATTCAGTGTCTGTCCATTGAAATATCAAAAGTTAAAGGAGTAGAATGTAATTCTGTTAATAATAGACTGTCAGCATGAATGATTGTTACATTCTGAATAACACTAAATATCTTCTCTGGTCTCTGAGTCTATAAGGTGATAATAAGCTTCCTCTCCTGCCTGAGTTCACTGAAGATTAACACTCATCTACCTCTCAATTTGCAAATGTGTTTACATTGAAAGTCAGGAGCAAACATATTTATAAGATACAATTTGCAAAACACATGAAACTGAAGAAGAACGAAGACCAAAGTGTGGACACTTTGCCCCTTCTTAGAATTGGAAACAATTACCCATGGAAGGAGTTACAGAGACAAAGTTTGGAGCTGAGACAAAAGGATGGACCATCTAGAGGTTGCCATATCCAGGGATCCATCCCATAATTAGCCTCCAAACAATGACACCATTGCATACACTAGCAAGCATTTGCTGAAAGGACCCTGATATAGCTGTCTCTTGTGAGACTATGCCAGGGCCTAGCAAACACAGAAGTAGATGCTCACAGTCAGCTATTGGATGGATCACAGGGCCCCCAATGGAGGAGCTAGAGAAAGTATCTAAGGAGCTAAAGAGATCTGCAACCCTGTAGGTGGAACAACATTTTGAACTAACCAGTACCCTGGAGCTCTTGACTCTAGCTGCATATGTATCAAAATATGGCCTAGTCGGCCATCACTGGAAAGAGAGGCCCATTGGACAGACAAACTTTATATGCCCCAGTACAGGGGAACGCCAGGGCCAAAAAGTGGGAATGGGTGGGTAGTGGAGTGGGGGTGAGGGTATGGGGGACTTTTGGGATAGCATTGGAAATGTAATTGAGGAAAATACGTAATAAAAAATATTTTAAAAAACCCTCAGAGTTTTGATAGAAATGATAGAAATACATTACCTCTTACTTTTAGGCTGATGTATTTATCAAATACTACATAGGGCATGTAATAAACTAAAATTAGTAAGCATCCTTGTGGTTCTATGGAGAGACACCTAAAATGTCTTCCATTCTTATGCATTTCAAGTAAAATCATCAAAGCTAAATCTTTTGCTGCTTAGAGGATGCTGAACCCTTGAGTGAGGTTAAGGACACATTATATTTTATTTTGATAGTTGACATATGTAATGTTCTCTAAGTTAATTATAACCTTTAAGTGTATCATTCACCAAACCACTGGGGAAACTTTTACTCACATATGGGCAACTGTGAAATATCTATGAAAATCTTATATATCATTTATATGTGTGAAAGCTGAGGGATTCCTTCTGCCCCAAATTCTTAGACCCAGGTAAGTTTGAAACCCTGATAACAACTCTAACCTTTGCTGACACAATTTTTTTTTATTTCTTTTTTTTAGTTAGGTATTTCTTTATTTTTTTAAATTAGGTATTTTCCTCATTTACATTTCCAATGCTATCCCAAAAGTCCCCCATACCCTCTCCCCCACTCCCCTACCCACCCACTCCCACTTTTTGGCCCTGGCGTTCCCCTGTACTGAGGCATATACAGTTTGCATGACCAATGGGCCTCTCTTTCCACTGATGGCCAACTAAGCCATCTTCCGATACGTATGCAGCTAGAGACACGAGCTCCGGGGAGTACCGGGTAGTTCATATTGTTGTTCCACCTATAGGGTTGCAGATCTTATGCAACTCAGTTTTCTCAGAAACTCCCTTGTCATTTAGTCTGTACACTGATGGAAAAAAAGGAGCAGTGATCATAGTAACCTGGCACGGTTACTGAGGGGCAAATGCTAGTTTAAAATATCAGTACCTCTCCAAAAGATGCATAAATTAGAAAAGGTTTCGAAAACAGATGAACAAATAATGAGTTTTTTTTTTCTCTCCAGCAATGAAGAGTCTATACTTTCAATATGAAGGAAACATTAGAAAACATGTTGTGTAATCTTTTCCCTGGGCAAGGGACATGAGACCAGCTGACATTTTAAATATGGCAGAAAAAAGAAAAGAATGCATAAAAATATTTATGAGGATATGTTCCAGTTAGAAACACCAAACATTGAATTATGTCTGAGTCCCCAAATCTTACATGGACGGTAAAAATGGAAAGCATGCAGTTCCCAAACAATGGACTTGCCATCTGTTTGAAGTGCTAGAGGTGTCAGGATATACTTCTTAAATATTAACTCAGAAGACTGAATAAATGAATGAAACGTATTATCAAATAGTTGATTACATTTATGGAAATATGTCTTTAATTTTTTAAGGGTAAAGGGAAATAGGGAAAGATAGCTCTTATTATTAAATATAGACCACAAAATCTGAAAAAAAAAAACCTCTCCATTATTTCAGCATATAAAAATGCCAATAGAGCAAACGTCTACAGTTCAGGTGAGACTGAAAATCGGCTCCCTTTTGGGAGAACATATGCTCTGAGGTGGACCCTCTTATCAAGGCTAATGGCTCCTTGTTATTGTTCTCTGTTCCAGCTTTGCTTTTCACTTCTAACTTGTAGGACAGCTTGAATGGTTGACTTGTTTAAAGTGCTTAATTACTCATGTGGTGGCTATTACCAATACAAACTGTCGACAGGATACACAGGCAACCATTGTGTCCCAGCTGATGTTACAATACTAAATGGGACCTGATTACCGTACATTGCTTTCTCAATGCTGTTAATTTGCATGTTGGAATAAGTCTGTTGGGACACCATTTTACAGCTATTGCTCCATGCACACGGCTTGAGATCGCTCTGGGAAACAGTATGGAACCGACTTTTTCTATTCATCAGAATGGAGGTTTGGGAGCGGCTGACACCATGGCCATTATGCATTGCACCTATGGGCTTTGTAGCCCATTAGATATTGCATTGCTGCACTTTCTTTTCCTTTCTGTTACCTTCTTTTTCTTCATCTTTTAATGGCCAGATTCTGTTTATTATTAAATATTACTGTTGAATGTGGAAGTGAGTGTTTGCCTCTAATTGTCTCTAAATAGAGGAGAAGTGATTTAAGACATTAAAAAAAAAAAAAACTCCTCACAAGAGTGTATTCATTAAGGGGTATGTTTTGCATGTACACACACAAACACACACACACACAAGCATGCAGGGATGCACAAAAGCATGAATGCATAGACATATACACCATCAAAAGTAAAAAATGTCTATAACCTTGACAATGGGGGGAAACATGAGAGTGTTTGGGGGGAGGGTACTGGGAACAAACTAAAGGAAAAAAAAGTAGAGCAAGAGCAATGAAATTCTATTTTAATTTAAAACGAATTTTAAAATAATCTGTCCATGTAATAGCAAAGAAATCACTCATAACTTTTATACTATGTGGGCAAACAAATTTTTTATTGTTTCAAAACCAAATGGTTATTCAGTCCATTTAGATAATATTAAAAGTTGGCAGTTAGTTCTATTTCTGTATTAAATATTTTAAACTGTGTTTTACTGTTATATTGTCAATCAAAGAGAAAATAAATGAGTTGCCTTGACAGCATGCAAACTTTTTTTAAAGATAAAAAAGTCAATGAATTTAATGTAGCTTGAAGCACATTAAAAATATCGAATGGCAGGATATTTTATTCGAGGAAACTTGCCTGGCACTTGAATATATGTGAGTGATTTAATAATACTTAGGGGCAAATTAATGTGATGCTTTGCACTTGTTAAACCTTCAATCATTAATTTAAGAAAAGATTTTTTGAAGCAGTTCTGATTTTTTTCTCAATTGGACTTTCCTTCGCTTTTGGCATAAAAGAAAATGGCAAGATGATTTTAATCTTTGTGATAATCTTCATAGGATTGTATTACAGGAGATCTCAAGGTTCAGTCTAGACTCAGGGGCAACCAATAGAATGGCTCCATGTACCCACAGACAAGTCTCGATATTTGGAACTCGTTCTCATTTTATGACTCTATTTTCAACTTATGAAGAGATTATTTTGTCTTCTTTTAAATTTTCATGATGGTCATTAACAGTCTGCATTACAGTGAATGGTTGTTAAATGTTGGAATTTGCTTAAAAAGGTAAGTTACCAAGAAATGGTAAAGGTAAATGGTGCTATTATTTCCTCAGAGGAAGGAGTGCAATGAGAGGCCTACCCAAGCTCTTTCAATATTCTACTATGCTATGCCTAGTTTCTGAGACTTAACTGCTGAGTAAACTCACCCTTTCTAGCTCTTTCTGAACGCTGACTTGCTGGTTCAACTCAGCCATTCTGTCCCAAACTCCTCTCCAAGATGACTGATGCAAAGAGGCTTCTCAAGGTTTCTTTCTTTCTTTCTTTTTTTTTCTTTCTATTCAGGAATTTTTTTTAATTAGGTATTTTCCTCGTTTACATTTCCAATGCTATCCCAAAAGTCCCCCATACCCACCCCCCAACCCCCTACGCACCCACTCCCCCTTTTTGGCTCTGGCGTTCTGACTGAATGCTCTGTTAGGAAAGACTGCCCCTGAACTCCATAAACCGAACTGCTCTGAACTAAACTGAATCAATGACAACTGCACAGAACTGAATGGCTCTGAATGGAACTCTTCAAACTGATTTGAAATTGAGTTTCGTTGAAATGTCTCTCCCTCATTGCTCTTTAAGTAGCTTCTCTTTTCCGTCTCTTCTCCTGAGAGTAGGGCATCTCCCATCTCTTAGTCATTCTGTCAAATCTTCTCTGATTCATTACTTTGTCTGTCCCTTAATTAGTTTGAAATTAAAGGTGTGTCTGTTTTCCAGCCAGAGGGATAAAGTTGTGTGGCAGGTCTGCATTCCAGGTAGACATATCTTTAGATGTGATCCCTTGCCAGAGTCGCCATGTTATAGGCTTAATATCCCTCTACATATTTTCCCTTTCTGTTTAAGCACAAAATTGTTTAAACAGAGTTTAACTGTTGCCACAGAAACAATTATTAATCCCACAAATTTAAAAGTCTGAATGTCCTTATGAAGATGCATTGATGCGGTGTTCCTTTATAACCACAGTCCTCAGTGGAGCTTCTCTTATTAAGTTCAGCTCATTAACAACTTTGGTGTAAGCCATATTCTTTCATCACCTGTTTAAACAGGAAAAACTTGTTCCCCAGTGAAACACATTCCCTGATTTCCATTCTGATGTTCCATTCCATCTTTAATGTATAGAGTCTGATCTAATTCGTCAGGTTTTTTTTTTTTTCCTACAATCCAATGTCTTTCAGCTAATCTCATTCCCCTTTTCTGTTCATCAAGATAAAATTATGTCTTTCTTCATCCACACATATCAAGAATTAGCAATTCTACCTTTTAAACTAAACAGTTAGTCACTCACGTTACCTATTTAAATAGAAAAAATAATCCAGTCATATTACATCAGATATCAACATACAATATCAATAAAAATAGGTATCTGTTTTCTGAGATTGAAAGAATATTTCTGGAGATTTATTTAATGTATGTGAGTACACTGTTGCTGTCTTCAAGCCCACCAGAAGAGAGCATAGGATTCCACAGAGGTGGTTGTGAGCCATCATGTGGTTGCTGGGAATTGAACTCAGGACTTCTGGAAGAGCAGTCAGTGCTCTTAACCACTGAGCCATCTTTCCAGCCCAGACTGAAGGAATATTAATTGGATCTCCCCAGTGTTTCAGTAGATCTCTTCCCCATAGATTTATGGTTGTAGATAAATGATACATATGACTTTAATCTTCCTATTTTACCCTTTGATCCTACATATGTAATTTGTCTTATAGTTTGTTTTACTTGGGATAATGTTCCAATACCTCCTCCCAGTGAAATGGGCCAACGTGGATGCAAAAATTCTAGTGAGATATTTGTTCTATTTATCTTATTTTCCAAATTGTTTAATTGGATGATGTCATCAGGCATGTTCTTTACATGTAAGCTTCTATGATGATCCCAAGGCGAAGGCTGGCAAAGATGTCTCCACAGTCTCCTGCACCTCAAACAGTCATGGGCCTCAACTGACAAAATAATCTTCTTTTACAAAGTATGATAGATGCAATAACAAATGGGCATATAGATAAATATTTACAAAGAAATTTGGTACTATTTCCACACAGCCAATTCATATTAAGTTTTCCCATCAAACCTGTTGCCTAGTCAGCAATGGGTTTTGGCAGAGCTAATGGTAATCATCATTAGTTCTAGTTTGAAAAGTAGAATTTGAATCTAATAAAACAGTGGTTTGTTATTTCCATGGCCTTCGTATCAGGTTTGTGCAGGTGGACATACCTTGTCACACAGGTTGTTTTTGAATTTGTGATAATTATAATTATGCAATATTGTTGTTTACTTCCACACCCTGCCAGTAGTAAGCATAAAGCCTTCTAGCACCATGAAAGCTTACAAGAAAGATACAACTTTCAAGTTTGACTTTTCCATTTCCTATGATTCAAGAATGTGGTGTCTTCAAATATAGGTTTTTACTATGAATTTATGAAGGGTAACTAAGATTAAAGACAATACCCTGTCATACGTAGGTATTCTATTCTATGGGACATCACTGACAAACAAATCAAACACACACACACACACACACACACACACACACACACACACACCTGACACTGTGTTTCTTATTTGACAGCCTATCTTATCTGAGAGGCATTGGGCAATTTTGCTGTTTCTGGTTAACTCTATGAAAACTCTTTATCTGTCACTGTCTCTCTGTCTCCCCTTGTGTGTGTATGTGTGTGTGTATGTGTGTGTGTGTGTGTGTGTGTGTGTGTGTGTGTGTGTGTTGGGAGGGGGTTTGTATTTTAAAAAGCTTCTACAATTGTAGGTTTGCATGAGACCCTTTCAAAGATCTTTAGTGTTAGATAGTTAAATAGTAGAGGTGCCTTCTTTTTTTTTCTCTATCCTGCACTCTCACCCTCCACTCTAGTTAACATTTTATAAATAAAATATACTTTCTTTTGAAAATAAAGTAGTATGGGGGAGAATAATTTCTGTATAAGAAAGCACTGTTAACTTTAACCTTATGTATTCCTAAATATTTAACAGTTCTTCACATATTATCTCTAAGACTTATCCTGATCGCACACTTCAGCATAATAGCTAAATCTTTGTCTTTAGAGAACAAAATTCTGAGCAAAAGTGGACATTATATTTTTTTAATCAAAGTTGTATCTAAAAAGAGTACCCTTCATCGATCGTTACTCTTTTTGTCTTATTTTTCACATTATCTGTTTTGGTTAGGTCATTATGTGCACTCTCAATTTAGACATAAAATATGTATTTGATTGCCTTAAATTATGTAGTACACCTTATAAAAAGTTGTTTTTCTCTTTTTATCTCTTTTTGAAAATTATAAAACAGCATTTTGCAGGTATCCCAGGCAAACCTTGTGAGGAGCCGCCCTCACATTTGCCATTATAAGATGGCCCTGACAGCTGTGTTCTAAGTGGTAAACATAATCTGCACACGTGCAGGGGCAGTTTTCCCGCCATGTGTTCTGCCTTTCCCGTGATGACAACTGGGCCGATGGGCTGCAGCCAATCAGGGAGTAATACGTCCTAGGTGGAGGATAATTCTCCTTAAAAAGGGATGGGGTTTCGCCATTTCCTTGCTTGCTCTCTTGCACTCTGGCTCCTGAAGATGTAAGCAATAAAGCTTTGCCGCAGAAGATTCTGGTTTGCTGTGTTCTTCCTGGCCGGGCGTGAGAACGCGTTATAAGAATTGGGGCCGAAACCCGGGACGAGAAATTCCGGGACGAGAAAAAATCCGGGAAGAAAAAATACAAGAAAACTCGGGACCGGCGCAAGGAAGATCCCTCATTCCAGAACCAGAACTGCGGGTCGCGGTAATAAAGGTTCCCGTAAAGCAGACTGTTAAGAAGGATTCAACTGCATGAATTCAGAACTTTTCAGCTGGGGAACGAGAGTACCAGTGAGTATAGCTTTACGAGGTAAGCCTGGCCTTGAACTTTCTAAGGAAATTCAAGACAGTCTATCAGAAGTAAAGTGGAAAATAGCTTTACAAGGTACGCCTGGCCTTGAACTTTCTAAGGAAATTCAAGACAGTCTATCAGAAGTAAAGTGAGAAATAGCTTTACAAGGTATGTTTGGCCTTGAACTTTGTCTAGTGTTAGAAGCCCTTTTGTTCCTTTTCACATGTCAACAAGTGGTTAAGGCAGGGCGGATTCTGGACGAAATTCAAGACAATCTATCAGAAGTAAAGCGGGGAGAGAGAGTAGGAGCAAAGAGGAAACATGGTGCACAAAATAAGTATACAGGCCTTTCCAAGGGTCTTGAACCTGAGGAAAAGTTAAGGTCAGGGAAGAATACCTGGGGAGAGATTGGAAGGAAAGAGGAGAAAAAACAAAAGAAAAAAGATCAATCAGCGGAGGTTTCTAGGAGAAGGAGCCTATACCCATCACTAGATGAGTTTAAGGAGCTAGTTCTTAGTAGCTCTGAATCAGATAAAAAATTTAGCTTCTCTGAAGAAACAGACTGGGAGGAAGAAGCAGCTCATTATGAGGGAAAAGGGTACCAGCCAGATAAAATGCGAGCTAATCGGTCAAGGAAAAAGCCAAAAGTGGCTGGCAAAGGCCAGCTTGCTGCTTGGCCTCTTGGCAGTCGGCTTCAAGGTCATAGTGCACCTCCACCCTATGCTGAGCCCCCGCCCTGCGTAGTGCATCAGCCCTGCGCAGAGAGGCAATGGACAGAGAGGCAATGCACAGACTCGTTCATTCCAAAGGAGGAACAAAGGAAAATACAACAGGCATTTCCGGTCTTTGAAGGAGCCGAGGGTGGGCGTGTCCACGCTCCGGTAGCGTATATACAGATTAAAGAGCTTGCCGAGTCGGTCCGTAACTATGGAGTCAGTGCTAATTTCACTATAGCACAAGTGGAAAGGCTTGCGAATCACGCTATGACTCCTGGTGATTGGCAGACGGTAGTAAAAGCTGTAGCCCCCAGTATGGGAATGTATCTTGAGTGGAAAGCCTTGTGGCAGGACTCCTGCCAGACGCAGGCAAGGGCCAATGCCACCATGAAAGGGGATCAGAGAACGTGGACTTTTGAATTACTTACAGGTCAGGGACAACACGCTGCTAACCAGACAAATTATCATTGGGGAGCATATGCTCAGATCTCAGCTGCTGCTGTTAAGGCATGGAAAGCACTACCTAAGAAGGGAGAGGCAAGTGGGCAGTTGACCAAGATTACTCAAGGTGCACAAGAGTCCTTCTCAGATTTTGTGGCCAGAATGACAGAGGCAGCAGGGCGTATTTTTGGAGATTCAGAGCAAGCCGCCCCTCTGGTAGAACAGCTCATTTATGAGCAAGCCACACAGGAGTGCCGAGCAGCCATAGCCCCAAGAAAGAACAAAGGCTTACAAGACTGGCTCAGGGTTTGTCGGGAGCTTGGGGGACCTCTCACCAATGCAGGCTTAGCGGCTGCCATCCTTCAATCCCAAAAATGCTCCATGGGCAGAAATGATCGGAGGACATGTTTTAACTGCAGGAAGCCTGGGCATCTTAAGAAAGATTGCAGAGCTCCAGATAAACAGGGGGGGACTCTCACTCTTTGCTCTAAGTGTGGCAAGGGTTATCATAGAGCCGACCAGTGTCGCTCTGTGAGGGATATAAAGGGCAGACTCCTTCCTCCGCAGTCAGAGAGGCGACCCAGGAAGACCCACAAGGGTGGACCTGCGTGCCGCCTCCGACTTCCTATTAATGCCTCAAATGAGTATTCAGCCGGTGCCAGTGGAGCCTATACCATCCTTGCCCCCGGGAACCATGGGCCTTATTCTCGGCCGGGGTTCACTCACCTTGCAGGGCTTAGTAGTCCACCCTGGAGTTATGGATTGTCAACATTCCCCTGAAATACAGGTCCTGTGCTCAAGCCCCAAGGGCGTTTTTTCTATTAGCAAAGGAGATAGGATGGCTCAGCTGCTGCTCCTCCCTGATAATACCAGGGAGAAATTTGCAGGACCTGAGATAAAGAAAATGGGCTCCTCCAGAAATGATTCTGCCTATTTGGTTGTATCTTTAAATGATAGACCTAAGCTCCGCCTTAAGATTAATGGAAAAGAGTTTGAAGGCATCCTTGATACTGGAGCAGATAAAAGTATAATCTCTACACATTGGTGGCCCAAAGCATGGCCCACCACAGAGTCATCTCATTCATTACAGGGCCTAGGATATCAATCATGTCCCACTATAAGCTCCGTTGCCTTGACGTGGGAATCCTCTGAAGGGCAGCAAGGGAAATTCATACCTTATGTGCTCCCACTCCCGGTTGACCTCTGGGGAAGGGATATTATGCACCATTTGGGCCTTATTTTGTCTAATGAGAATGCCCCATCGAGAGGGTATTCAGCTAAAGCAAAAAATATCATGGCAAAGATGGGTTATAAAGAAGGAAAAGGGTTAGGATGTCAAGAGCAAGAAAGGACAGAGCCCATATCACCTAATATCTAATGATTGGGCAGTTTTAGTTACCTCCTTTTCAGGACAAATAGATAACCATTATCCAAAACATCCACTTTTACAGTTTGTCCAAAATCAATCTGTTGTGTTTCCACAAATAACGGTAAGAAACCCACTTAAAAATGGGATTGTGGTATATACTGATGGATCAAAAACTGGTATAGGTGCCTATGTGGCTAATGGTAAAGTGGTATCCAAACAATATAATGAAAATTCACCTCAAGTGGTAGAATGTTTAGTGGTTTTAGAAGTTTTAAAAACCTTTTTAGAACCCCTTAATATTGTGTCAGATTCCTGTTATGTGGTCAATGCAGTAAATCTTTTAGAAGTGGCTGGGATGTGAATAAAAGTTTCCAGGATTATGCGTTACTTCCATTCAGTATGAGAAATTTACTAGGGCAGCTAATTTGTTAAAAAGTCTTTCTCAGTATATGTTACAGAATTGGACGGCTGAATTTGAACAGACCCTTCGGGAATTGAGACTTGCCATCATTCAGGTCAACTCCACGCGCTTGGACCTGTCCCTGATCAAAGGATTACCCAATTGGATCTCCTCAGCATTTTCCTTCTTTAAAGAATGGGTGGGGGTGAGATTATTTGGAGATACACTTCGCTGTGGATTAGTGTTGCTTCTTTGGTTGGTCTGTAAGCTTAAGGCCCAAACTAGGAGAGACAAGGTGGTTATTGCCCAGGCGCTTGCAGGACTAGAACATGGAGCTTCCCCTGATATATAGTTATCTATGCTTAAGCAATAGGTCGCTGGCCACTCAGCTCTTAAACCCCACGAGGCTAGTCTCATTGCACGGGATAGAGTGAGTGTGCTTCAGCAGCCTGAGAGAGTTGCATGGCTAAGCACTGCAGTAGAAAGGCTCTGCGGCACATATGAGCCTATTCTAGGGAGACATGTCATCTTTCAAGAAGGTTGAGTGTTCAAGTGTCCTTCCCCCAGGAAAAACAACACGGGACCAGACCAGGACCCCTCTGGGTGATGAGCCTGGGAGGAGGTTATGTGTACGGCTCCTTTACCTGCACACTGGGGATTTGACCTCTATCTCCACTCTCATTAATATGGGTGGCCTATTGCTCTTATTAAAAGAAAAGGGGGATCTGTGAGGAGCCGCCCTCACATTTGCCATTATAAGATGGCCCTGACAGCTGTGTTCTAAGTGGTAAACATAATCTGCACACGTGCAGGGGCAGTTTTCCCGCCATGTGTTCTGCCTTTCCCGTGATGACAACTGGGCCGATGGGCTGCAGCCAATCAGGGAGTAATACGTCCTAGGTGGAGGATAATTCTCCTTAAAAAGGGATGGGGTTTCGCCATTTCCTTGCTTGCTCTCTTGCACTCTGGCTCCTGAAGATGTAAGCAATAAAGCTTTGCCGCAGAAGATTCTGGTTTGCTGTGTTCTTCCTGGCCGGGCGTGAGAACGCGTTATTAACAAAACCTAAGAACCATAATTCACTTATCTCCTGTTTTCTCAAATGTCTTCTTAAGGGTATTATAGTATCATTTATCATTACTGTAAAAATTATTGGTTTTTAATATTATTTTCTGTTGAGGCATGCTGAACAAATACATTACTTCAGAATCTTAACAGCAAAAATCTTAGCAGTTTTTCAAAAGTGATCCTTAGAATTCCCTACAGCATTTGTTTTCTAATTTGCTTCTCAAGTCTGTCATTTACCAGAGTACCATGATCATATTTCTATGAGTTAGAGTAATCTATGAATCAATTAAAGATGCAAAGTGATGCATAGCTTTTGCAAAGAAGACATAAACTACAGTGGAATTTCCATTTGCTTGTGTGGCTGAGATTTTAAAATTTTACAATGAGCATTGTAATTTTGCATATTGCAATAGAAAGACAAAATTACCTACTGCCCTGTAGGGAAACAATGCAGATTTTAGTTCAGAATCTTACTATACTTTGTAAATCAACTTTGTTAAATAGGAAACTACAAGCAAGTCTGTCATTGGCAGTATGGTTCTAACATGTTATACATTATTATGTGAATTTTGTTGCTTATATTTTGCTTTGGTAAGTGCTGCTTCTGTCTCTATGAGCCCCAGTGTGGAGCATGCTCAGTACTTCCATGAGCAAGACTCTCCCAGTGTCTTCAACTATACTACTTCCTAAAATGTGTTTTTCCTCTCTACTGAGGGGTTCCCTGAGCTCCAAGAAGTGAAATTCAAGCAAGACCTCCAACCTGCTCTCTCTTTTCTCACATAATGTTTGGCTGTGGGTCTTTCCATCTCTTTCATCAACTGCTTGAGGTAGTCTCTCTGAAGATTATTGGACTACATGCTTCTCTATGAGTATAGCAGAACATTAGGAATGCTTGATTCTACACTAAGTCTCTGCTATCTTCTGGTTCCTGGTCACTCGAGCAATGCATATGGGTACTTTCTTGTGTCTTGATGGTGACATATGTCCCTAGCTGTTGTCTGCTATATTCATAAGCTGGTATATAGAAATCTGGGTTTAAGATGATTATATGTCTAGGTGTCAATTTCTAAGTTGTCTTAATTGGATGGGTTTTTGTTCCTTTGTTATTGTTTCCCCTTTGATCTTCTGGATAGTTTGGCTCTTGTTGCCAGTTGGGACCAGAGACAAGGTGAAAAAGAGGGGAGGGTAGTGGATGTAGGATGGGAAGCAATGAGAGAGTAGGGTAAGTCTGCTAGATGGTAGCCTACTAGTACTTCTCAGAAGCAGATGATTTGGCCTCTGGTCAATCAAGGGGTTTCTGTCTGAGTTTGTGGCTGGAATAACGAGAAGAGAACAGGAAGGTTGGGATAGGATGGTGGCACTGAGAGAGGGAGAGGTAGTTACAAGCTACCTGTACCTCTCGTTGCCACTGTGGCCTGTAGTCAAGCAGAGGGTCTCAGCCTGACATACTTTGTACTTTTTAAAATAAAATAAAAAAACATCCTGCATCTCTCCAATACTTCAATGTTTTCAATAAAGAGCAATCACTTTTCTAATAAATGCCATTGGTTTTTATTTTCCTATGAACAAAATGATCTTTGTCTATATTAGAAAGACAAATATTTTTGAGCATTCTGATCGCTTTGCAGAATCATATGCACACACTCAGAATGTAATCGTGGGTGTTCCAACACTTTGGATTCTATGTGCAGTTGTCAGCTAGGTAATAGAATAATCATTGATCGAGTGCAATTTCAGCAGATCACAAGATTATCATCCTACATAGTTTCTTGTGAACAAGGCAATACAAAATGGTTTTAAGATGAATTATTCACTTTTTAGCATCTCTTTGTGCTCACTGCACAGCTAAGTGAATTATACAGGTAGTGACTGTCAATAACATTCTGTCAGAGAGGAGCACTGAAAATATGACAAAGAAGAATGTTGACTAATCCCACTCTAAACACTGAAATCAATTCTTCCAGCTTCTAAAACATATACAGAGAATGAAAGATGATCTGTCTGAACAGAGTTTTATACATTGAGACTATTACAATGATTATATTGTGATTTTTAAATGAAATAAACAAAAATCAATAGAATGATCCAATATTACTCTAAACATTTACAACCATCATCTATTTACATTAATTGATAACTTATAATAAGTGTCATGACTTTCGATTTCTATTTAATCTTTTCACAAATGTCATTCACTAGTCTTCCTAGAAATCTTTGATAGACATTTGAAATAGTACTTATGATATTACACACACTGCCCATTGGTTTTTTTTTTATTACGTATTTTCCTCAATTACATGAAGTAAAAATGTAAAGACATTGAATACTAAATCTATGATGTAAACTAGGTAGGAGAATAGGTAGATTTGAATGAACCATTAAGTAACATCACTATAGAAAAATCGATAGAGCATTGGCATTGTGCATGACAGTGAAAATTAAACCAATGTATATGGTAAGCGATGTATTTCAAAGATAACAGAGATATACTAATTATGCAAATAAATTATAAAACATACCCTTTAAATGCACACACACATGCATATTTATATGTATATATGTATGTATACACACACACACACATATATATAAATATATATGTATATAGACACACACATATACATACATACATACATATATATATATGTGTATATATATATATGACTGCAGAGATGATTTAGCCATCAAGAACACTGGTTGCTCTCGTATATGAAGTGGGTTCAATTTATAGCATGCATATAGTGGCTCACAATCATCTGTATATCTTATCCTAAGAAATTTAACACCTTCTTCCAGCATCTGCAGGCATCAGTCACATACATGGTGCATACCTGTTTTACATATAAAATACCCATAATATAAATAAATAAAAATGTACATCTATCCACAAGAATATATACATATATAGCAAATTTTACTTGTGTGCATATTCAAATGATTTGAAATATTATGCTCTACATAAGTACATAAATATAATGTAATTATATTTATTGAACTATCTTTCTGACTTAAATAGCTTTATGCTTTCTCAGTTTTAACTCAAGTGAGGTATTTGAGTTAGTGATGATGAAGAAATTCAAGATAGTTATACATTTATACATGGAGTACACATGAACAACTGTGATATCTTTTTTTCACAAAATTTGATTTTTTTTCTTCGACAAATGGCATTTTTGCATTGTGTATTTTGTTACCAACCTCATACCTCTCAGAGTTTCTATATTCTTGTAACTTAACAGAACTCTAATTTTGTCTTTTTAGAAAACTTGATATACCTATATCATTTTGGGTCTAGGTTACCTCACTTAGGATGATTTTTTTTTTCTATTTCCCTATAAAATTAATTAAGTTCTCATTTTTACAAAGATTTATTTAATTTTGTGTGAGTACACTGTCACTGTCTTCAGACACACCAGAGGAGGGCATCAGATCTCATTACACATGGTTGTGAGCCACCATGTGGTTGTTAGGAATTGAACTCAGGACCTTTTGGAAGGGCAGATGGTGCTCTTAACCACTGAGGCATCTCTCCAGGCCAATGTCCTCGTTTTTAACAGCTGATTAGTATTGCATTGTGTAAATGGACTACATTTTTCTATATCCATTCTTCAGTTGAGGGGCATTTGGGTTGTTTCCAGTTTCTAGCTGTTACAAGTAAGGCTGCTATGAATACAATGCCACACTTGTCCTTGTGGTATGATGGAACATCTTTTGGGTAAATTCACAGGAGTACTTCTCAGAAGCAGATGATTTGGCCTCTGGTCAATCAAGGGCTTTCTCTCTGAGTTTGTGGCTGGGACAATATGAAGAGATGAGGAAGGTTGGGATAGGACGGTGGCACTGAGAGAGGGAGAGGTAGGTACAATCTACCAGTTTTCTGAGGAACTGCCAGATTGATGTGTAGAGTGGGCATAGCAGTTTGAAATCCCACCATCAATAGAGGAATGTTCTCCTTTCTCCACATCCTTGCCAGCACGTTTTGTTTTTTATCTTAGCCATTCTGATTGGTGTAAGGTGGAATCTCAGGGTGGTATTGTTTTCATTTACCTGATGACTAAGGATGTTGATCATTTCTTTAATTGCTTCATGGCCATTCTATATACCTCTGTTGAGAATTCTCTGTTTAGCTCTGTACCCCATATTTTAATTGGATTACTTGGGATTTGGGGGCCCAACTTCTTGAGTTCTTTATATATTTTGGATATTAGCCCTCTGTTGAATGTAGTGGGAGTTGGTGTGACTAATTTTGTAGAGATTTGAAACCCCAGGGAAACAGGATGCCCGTGAGTAGTGTGGGGATGGATGGAGTTTTGGGGGAAGCACACTCTCAAAGGCAAAGGGGAAGGTGGATAGGGTGAAGAACTTTTGAATGAGAGACAGGGGGGTAGGACAACATTTGCAATGTAAATAGATAAATTATTAATAACAAAAGAATTATTTATATACCTGGTAATTTAAAATTTTGACTTTACATTTTAGTTACTTGATAATTTCACACAATACATTTTGATTATATTCACTCCTTCATCTTCTAGCCCTTCCTAAATCCCTTTCTCCTTTTGTTCCAATACAACTTTGTGTCTTTTATCCAATCAAAGCTAATTTGTGCTGCCCATATATTCTTGGATGAATGTACTAATATGGAATATGGGTCATTGTACTTAAACATAATATCTAATATCATTTGATAGACAAACAAGAAATACATTGGAACTCATTGACACAGGAAAGAGCTTTTGAAACAGGACCCCTGTCACTCATGCATGATGGCCAGCAATTAGTAAGAGACATGACATCAAAACTTTCTCTACAGCAAATGACACTGTCATTCAAGTGATGAGAAAGTCTACAAAATGGGAAGATGTCTTTCCTAGCTATACAGTGGACAGAGAGTTGACATCTAGAATATGTAAAGAACTAAAATAAAACAGACATCAAGAAAGCAAGCAATTCATTTAAGAGTGGGACATGGAACTAAACAGAGTTCTCAAAAGTTAAAACAGAGATGACTAAGAAACACTTAAAATTGCTAAATGTCTTTAGCCTTCAGTGAAATGTAAATTTAAAGTCCAGTCAGAATTGCTAAGATCCAAAAACAAATGATGAAAAATGCTGTTGTGTATCCGGGAAAAGGTAATACGTACTACGTGCTAGTGGGAGTGATGGAGCAGTCCCTGTGGAAGTCAGGGTGAAAATTCCCAAAACACTGAATACACATGGTCCTGTTATACCATTCTTGGGCATATTCCCAAGGAATTCTATATTGCTACAGAGATAGATGTTCATCATTTCTCACTGCTACCCTGTTCACATATTTAGAGATGGAAACATCCTAGCTGTTCATCCTCTGAGGCATAGATAATGAAAATGGGTACATAATACATGAAATATCATTTTAAGAAATATGAAATGACAAAAATGCAGATAAATATGAAGCTGGAATTATTTATCATGAGTGAGGACCATAAAGACAAATATCATGTGTTTTATCTTATCTGTGAGTGTAATCTTTAAACCCTCAGATGAGTTTGGTTCATCTGAAATTTTTTTTAATTAAATTGTAATGGTATCATTTCCTCTTCCCTTCTTGCACTCTAACACTACTAGTACAATAGCTTGTCATTCTCTCAAGGTCATCTTTTCTTCCTCTCATTTATTGTCACTCATGCAAACACACACACATGTAAATATACATTGATGAGACCCATTAGTGTAAATTGTATGTATATAAAACATATATGTATACATATTCAAATGCAAATATATATTTAAATACACACAATTATTTAATAATCTATATTTTCATTCAAATATAAAATATATGTTTATTTATTTAAATATTAATTTGTATAGACATAGGTTTTATTCCGGAGAATGTTATCGTCCTGAGTTAAAGAAGTATCCCTAAATATATTCTAAATATACCACATATATACAATTCAAAGTGTTTTTAGTTCTATTTTATGGGCTTGTATTAGTACAATTTGTAATTAAAGGCATCATCAAAACACGTCTTTACATTATCTGTTTAAATAAGCTACCTCAAGGCTTAACAAAGACAAATTAAGTTTTTTTCCTATATGTCTTCACAGTAGTTGTTTTATATGCTCAGTGTACAGTGACAGTGAATTGGTTGATGGATATAGTTGATTTTAAAATGTAGCATGGCACTTTTTTGTTCATTCTTGCACTCAATCAACTCCTTTACATTATACTGATAAAACAATGAATCACATTGATGTCATTAATAATATTAATGAAGCCATGAAACAAAATATGGATACTCAACTCTGAGTGACTCTAAGAATGCAATAATCATCAGCTTGTTAGATCAATTTCATGTCAAGTGATTATGCCAAAACTATTCATTTATTTGATGTCATATGCCATGTATAATTATTACAAATAATTACAAATATTATATATGTATAATATTAGAAGGACCAATAGTAGTGATAAATAATGCTTGTATTAATTCAATTTTTCAAATATTAAGGGTAATTATCTTCTATATTAATTTTTCTCATATATGTAAATTATTTATGTAAAACAAACTATCAAAGAAAATTGTAATGTAGATTTTATATTTAATTTCTCTAGAGAAGTAGACGGACGTGATTATATTTATCTAAGCAGAAAATTTTTCTCTCAGATTTAACTCAGCATCACCTATGATCATGAGAATTTGGGTAACTAATTACAGCTCTTTCTCTGCCTTAATGTAGGAAACTTGCGGTAAAGCACGGTATTTGTGCACTAGTGGTGGTGTCTGCTACAATGGTGCAATGGTTTGAAGCATATGAAGTCATTTTATAAATGACAGAACAGAACATTCTTGTGTTTGGCTATATTGATATAAACCTGTACAATGACTTGAATTAAGTGAGTGCTGATTATTTTTAGAGATTTACTTAAAAGTGAGAAACTAAAATGCTGAGAGAGAGAGAGAGAGAGAGAGAGAGAGAGAGAGAGAGAGAGAGATGATCAAACTGTGTTTTAAAAATAACTGTGTTCTGACACAAAGAGAAAACAGGAAACAATCAAGTGGCAGGGCCTGAGACTGAATGACTGTATTGAACAGATATCTACCTACCTGCTGTGTGTACTGAATTGAGAACTGAAAGAAAGAAAAACCTGGAATATACTAATCTACAGTGAAATTTACAGCAGCATGTATCATTAGTAGAAAATATAACATAAATGAAAAAAGGGCCGACTGTGAGACCTTACCGGCCCAGGATTACAGACGAAGGTTTGAGGAGAGTTTCAACCCAGATGCCTGAGATGAGGATCGCAGATGTTGGCTCTGTCTTCCCTCCCAACCTGGCAACATGAAGCCAGCTGCCCCACCAATTCCAGTAAGAAATTATTACTTTGATAGCTATCGTGCTTCACTCCCTGTTTGACCTTAACCCCCTCCAACCCCTGCATGCAAGCACAAGCACACACACCCACAAGCACACTCAATCTAAAGCCCCTGAGTATGTAGATGAATCATCTTCCAACAGACACCTGTGTCCTACCCAGTTGTAAACAGCCATACTACCCTTGCCTCAAAAACCCTGGCTACCTACCCAGGGTCATAAGTACTGCTTTATGCCTTCTGCATTAAAGTAAAGCAGTTCTCTGAAGCTGTTTCTGGGTGTGATTTGTTCTTGGCACTCAGCACCAGCCAAGATCTTTTTTTTTTCTCAGAACTATCTTTTTAATGCTTGCTCTTGTATGTATATATATATATATATATTTTTTTTTTAATTACTAACCTTTATTCCCTCTAGGCCAGCCTGGTGCACAATGTGCCTGGCTATAGGAGCCAGAAGGGGGTGTGGAGAGAGGATGGAGGAGTGGACATATGCCAGCAGCAGATATGTGATGTAAATGGAGGTTACATTTGTGATTAGAAAGTTTAAAAAAAAAGACTGAAAAATGTGCTTTGAAACAAAAAAAAAAAAAATCAAATGGTCTATACTGAAAGACATGGTGTATGTTGTAAGTTAGTTTAGTGAAGTACTCACACTTCTTTGTAACTTCTGAAGTATAAGAAAATCAACTTTTGACAAGGCCAGATTATTTGATTTTTCATAAATAACATTAAGTGATAGTCAAGATTAAATAGTATAATTTCCTATTTAAAATCAAGACATGAAAATGTCATTGCTAAAAAGAAATATTTCTTTTATGTACACTTGGTGCTCTAAGCTTATTGAATTAATTGTACATTTCAAAAGATGTTTCATGTTTCTTAGTTGAAGTAAATTATTTTGTGACTGTCGGAAAATTTGTTTAGGGAAGCATATATAAGTCTATCATTTACAGAGAGCTTTAACATGTCATTATTTAATATTCTATTTTACTGGATATGTTTAAGTATACAGATAATGTCTTATTTCTTTACATTTTTGCATTTGGTGTGCTATATTAAAAGTCAATCTGTTTTCAAATACCAACATAATTCTCTGTGAATATCAGACTTTAAATATAAACAGAAATACAAATGTCAGGATCCTTGCACTTTAAAAGCAGGTGGTGTTTATTGCCTCATGGCTTTAAAATGTCTTTCTGTCTTTATTCACAACAAGGTGGGTGGCACTGAAAGCTGCAATATATTTAACAGTACTCTTTAACATTAAAGAGCTTATAATATATATTTTTTGATGACTAATCCCTAAGGTGATTCACTGTAGACAATACAAAACCATCAAGTCTTTCCTTTTAGAGGAAAAAAAATAACTCTAAATAGCTACGAGTTTAATCAAGACAATATTGTTGGCAGGCAACTAAAATCTAAAAAGAGATCTTCCTTTGATTTTCAAAAGAAAGCATTGGCAAGACGACAGTTTAACAAATATACAGCTGGAGGTGTGGTGACAGCACCTTTGAAGCCATGTCTTCATAAGGAATTGACTTCATTAATTTGGTCCAATCTACTTAGATGAGGCAGTAGCTCACTATTACCCTGAGGAAGTGAGGGGATATTATTATGTTTTTCTATAACTATATATCAATAGTTACACTATGTAATTGGAATAATTAATTATAATATTACATTTCCTTCAGAAAAAGTTTCTCACTTGCCCCAACTAGAATTTTGAAATAAATATGTCTTCATATCTAAGAGTGCATATCTCTGGATATTTAGCATATTAAGATACCGTTGCCACCTATACATATAACCTCAATTGTAATAATCTAAAATAATTCCAGATATTGTGAACTATACTAGCAACAGTATTCCCAGTTAAGAGCTTTTGTCTTATACTGTATCATGATATTCTCTTTTTATGCTTCCATAGGACCAGATAGTAATTTGTATTTAATCAGTATGATGTACATTTTCATTTTTAAAAGGATAATATAGGTAAGACTTTACAGATTTAGCTTCTGATGTTACTAGGAGAAACAATCTCACAGCTGATGCCCTGATATTCTGGCTTCGACAATGTTTCAATCCTCTCTGCTGAACTGTTTATGGGCCTATAGTCCAGCGTTTTATAAATGTATCCATTGTAACTAGACCCTCAAACTCTGCACACTTTTTGTTATAGTTTTCATCTATTGTGAAGACTACACTTATTTGTGCATACATACATATGTTAAAAATTATGTGTGTTTAGTAAATCAGTAGTTATAGATTCTCATCCAGCAACCATGAGTTCACTAGCACTAAGTAGTTAGCTAGGTCTCTGGGACCAGCTATGATACCCTTCTATTAAGTGAATCTAAATCAAAGATATAAATGCCAATACAGTGCTCATACCGTCATTATGCCATGCTTATCATTGATTTATTTCACAGTCATCATTGTGGGTGAGAGGTGAGGAACAGAAATATTGTAAAACCCAGAGGAACAAAGCTGTGTCAGAAGCTATATCAAAAGCTATAAGCAATGTCTCACAACATGAATGAACAAGGATAACAAAATAGGCATGCTAAAGTGGATGTGGCTAAGTCCATAAGGCCTCAATCCTACACAAAAACCTATAGGCACAAAAGGAATATGGAAAGTAAAATTTCTTCCCTAGGGAAAAGCACACCAATTGTTTATACAATACCCAATTGTTAACCCTTAAAACACACATACAAGTAACATTTTAACATTATACAGTGCAACAAGTTATTCACAAAAATATATAATTTTATACATCATATATATATGCATATAACCTCCTTTTATTTTTTTATTTAAAGGGTCTAATAGCTACAACAACTAAAAATTGATAGAGAAAATTTAGCAGCTTAATGGAATGTGTCTCTCCAACCTGATATAATGAGTGCAGTATTGCTTCTTAGACTGTCTTACAGTTGCTTTGAGATGGAAATTAAGCAAAACTTAAGTTCTTATCCTTCTTTTCATTGTTGAATTTTATAATTTTATATTTTTATAATTTTATAATTTTTTGACATTTTTAGCTTGTATATTTAGTGAGATTTTTAGTTTTTTTCTATTCACACACATACACACACATATATGTATATGTGTATATATATATGTGTGTGTATATATATATATATAGAGAGAGAGAATGTGTGCATAAACACAAGCATAAACAAATAGTTTGAAATTTGCAAAGTATAAATTAGCTCATAAATGAACCATGAGTGAAAAACATTTTTAAAAGCCTTGACAATCTATTAAATGATATAGTATGATACTGAACATATTATATATTTTCTCAACTGTAATGGCATGCACCTTTATTGAAACTGAATATTTATAAAATTCTGGAATGGAGTTCTACTTAAAAACTATAAGCTAGTTTCTGTTCTGATGTCTCCCTCTTCATTTCTGATTTTGTTAACTTAGATACTGTTTCTGGGCCTTTTAGTTAGTTTGGCTAGGAATTTGTCTAACTTATTGATTTTTTTTTCAAAGAACTATCTTTTGCTCTTGTTGATTATTTGTATCATTCTCCTTATTTCTATTTGGATGATTTCCATCACTGAATTTGATTATTTCTTGCCATCTTTTCCTCTTTGGTATGTTTTCTTCTTTTTGTTCTAGAGCTCTTGGGTGTGCTGTTAAGTTGCTTGTGTAGGATCTCTTCAATTTATTTACCAGGGCACTTAGTGTTATTTCTCTTAATACTGCTTTCATTGTGTCCCATAAGTTCAGCTATGCTGTGTAAATTTTCTTTAAATTCCAGGGAGTCTTTCATTTCTATCTTTCTTTATTACCTGACCAAGTTATCACTGAGTAGAGTGTTGTGGGTATGTGTATTTTCTGTTGTTTTTGTTGTTAATGAAGACCAGCCTTAGTCCATGGTGATCTGATAGGATGCATGGGATTATTTCAATTTTCTTGTGTCAGTTTTGGGTTGTTTTGTGACCAATTATATTGTTGATTTTGGAGAAGGTACCATGAGGTGCTGAGAAGAAGTTGTACTCTTTTGTTTTAGGGTGAAATGTTCTGTAGATATCTGTTAAATCCATTTGGTTCATAACCTCCACTAGTTTTACTGTGTTTCTGTTTAGTTTCTGTTTCAATGACTTATCTGTTAGTGAGAGTAGGGTGTTGAAGTTTCCCACTATTATTATATGGGGTTCTATGTGTGTTTTGAGATTTAGTGAAGTTTTTTTATTATTATTAATGTATGTGCCCTTGCATTTGGGTCATAGATGTTCAGAATTGAGACTTTCACTTGGTAGATTTTTCCTTTGATGAATATGAAGTGTCCTTTTCTGTCTTGCTTTATAACTATTGGTTGAAAAGAATGAGAACATCATGAGATTTCAGGCAAATGGATGGAACTAGAAAATATTATTCTGAGTGAGGTTACACAGAGCCAAAAGGACATGCATGGTATGTACTTACTAATAAGCAGATATTAACCAAAACAGTACAGATTTCCCAGGATACAATCCACAGAACTCAATAAGGTTAACAAGCCAAAGGGCCCCAGTGAAGATGCTTCATTCCCACTTGGGAGAGAGAAGAAATCAATCATGGAGGTGGGGGTGGGGAGGGAGTTAGGATGGGATCTGGATGGGAGAGGGGACAGGGAGGGCAAAAGGGGAACATTATTAGGTATGGTAGGGAGGACAAGACTGAAGCCATGAGGGCCAGCAGAAAGAATGGAAACAGGTAATCTCAGGAGATAGAAGGTGGGATATGCTCTAGAATGTACCAGAGACCTGAGAGGTGAAAGACACTCAGAAGTCAAAGGGAGGGACCTTAGATGAAATACCCTACAGTGGGGAGAGGAAGCTCATGGATTCTGCCTTCAGGGAAAGGACAGGTTACAAGTGGAGGGATGGGGATGTCATCCTAAGGCCAGGAACTCTGACCAGAGATATTCCTATCTAGGGGAAATGCAGGGATGAAAATGGAATAGAGCCTGATGGAGAGGAGCTCCAGTGAAAGTCCCAGATTAGGATCCAGTTGGGAGTTGGGGAGACTCGATATCCTGACACTGTTACTGATGCTATGCTTTGCTTAAAGACAGGAGCCTGGCTTGGCTGCCCTCCAAGTGGCTCAACAAGCAGCTAAAAGAGTTTGGTGCAGATACTTACACCCAACCAATTGACAGAAGCCAAGGACTCTTGTGGTTGAATTAAGAAAAAGCTGGAAGAAGCTGAGGAGGAGGGTGATTCCATAGGAATTTTGGACCATGAAAGGCAGTCTGTCTTCTAGTCCAGTGAGGCTTACTCTGGAGACCCAGTAGAAAATTCTACAAGGGACAGAATTGTAAGATATACCCCCAGACACAAACACCTGACACGATGACCACTCAACTCCATCATCCTGAGGCTATCAGTCAGTCCTGTAGGCGATGCCCCAAGTTCTTGGTATTCTGGTTAGATTCCACCTCCACAGTTACCTGGAAAAAGCAATGTAGCCAAGCCCTCTATAAAAGGGGCTGCTTGGTCCCTCCTCTATTGCTTGCCTTTCTTGCTTTTCTTGCTTTCTCCCTAGACTCTTTGCTCCCTCTCTCCCTCTGCATTCCCCCCCTCTCTCCATATGGCCATGGCAGCCCTCTGCTTCTTTACTCTTCTCTCTCTACTTCTCTACAATAAAGCTCTAAAACCATGGTCCATCTCTGCTCATCAATATCTGCCATGCTGGAGCAATTGAATAGGCTTTCCCTTAAAGAGTCATTTCTAATCTCCCATGGGAAGGCCTCCCAGCATTTCCAGGATCTCAGTAATGGGAGGTAATGCTATTGGTCCCTGGGAGGTTTGATGCCTCAGTGTAGAGGAATATGGGAGCAGTGGGGCAGGAAAGCATGGGCAGGTGGGGGAGCATCCTTATATAGGCAAATGGGAGAGATAAGGGCAAATGTGGAATGGGGGGTTGGTGGAGGGGTAGCCAGGAAGTGAGATATCATTCAAAATATAAACAAATGGAATGAATAATAATAATAATAATAATAATAATAATAATAATAGTAACAACAACAGACATCATCTATCTATGGAGAACACCATGGAACAGATAAATCTACAATAGAATTCCTGCACTCAAACCTTAGTAAACATCATAGACGTGGGAACAAAATGATTGCAACAGCCAGACGACCAGAAGTTGTCTGTGTGAGACTGTATATCCTAGAAAGGATAGAGAAACAGGGAGGCTATAATAATGATGCCTTAAAAAAATAGCTGGTAAAATCATAGAGATCCTTATGGAAAAGTGAGAAATTTAAATATATATCAAATCTTTAATTAGATAAAAGCATTCTGTAAAAGTACCCCCCCAAAAAAAACCAGCATAGTGACAGATCGTAATGCAGAATTTACCAATGTACAAAGACCTGATATCTATATTCCACAAATTAGTCTATCAAATTCATTTAATGAGACCAAAGTCGCCCTGATACTCAAAACATACAAAAAATCAAGAAAAAGAATTAAAGACCAATATTTCTCATGAATATTTGTCCAAAAATATTCAATAAAATACCTGAAAACTGAATCCAAGAACACATAAAAAGGACCATCCACCATGACCATGTAGGCTTGATCCCAGATATGCAGGGATGGTTTAACATAAATTTTTGTCAATGTATACCACATTATATGCAAACTGAAAGAAAAAAACACATATTCATTTCATTACATGGTTAAAAAATATCCATTGGCACAATCAGAAACTCCATTCATGAAAAATGTCTTGGAAAGATCAGGGATACAAGGCACATGCATAAGCCTAATAAAGGCAACGTACAGCAAACCTAGAGCCAATATCAGATTAGACGCAGAGAAACTCATAGCAATTCCACTAAAAATAAGACTAGGCTCTCCTCGGTCCGTACCTGTTGAATGTACTACTTGAAGTTTTCGCTAGCACAAGAGTAAATCTAAAGGAGATCAAACTGCTAGTGAGGATGTAGAACAAGAACACTCCTCCACTGTTCATAGTAATCAAAATTGTACAGCCACTTTGGAAATCAAAATGGCATGATCTTAGAATATTGGGAATCAGTCTACCTCAAGACCAAGCCACAATACTCAGGCATATACCCAAAGGACATTCTATCCTACCATAAAGCTACTTGCTTAACTATAATCATAGCATGCATTTATCATAATAGCTAGGATCTGGAAACTACCTAGATGTCCCTCAATCAAAGATTATTTTAAATAAATGTATCATATTTACACAATGAAGTATTATTCAGCTTTTTAAGGGAAAATAACATTATGGAATTTTCTGGCAAATGGGTGGAACCAGAATGAGGTAACTCAGACTCAGAAAGACTAACGCAGTATTACTCACATATAAGTGGATATTAGTTATATAGGGAAGGATAATTGTATTATAATGCACATACCCATAAGGAAATCATGAGGTAGAAAAATAGAATGCAGATTAGTCAGGTAACATTATCTTAAGTTTAAAATGTTATCAATGCAATCTATAGAGTCATGTGTCTGAAGAGAGTGGTAAGTATGCTATCCAATGCAAGGAACATGCAAGCCTGAAACCATGCAGAGTGAGCTTAATGATCAGGGAAGAAAGATTGTGAAGGTTCTGATATCTTTAAGATTTTGAAATCAGAATTTGACATTTGTCTTATTGTTGATTAAAAATAATATGGAGAAAAATTATGAATGAAATTATGCTTAGTATGCTATAAATGAAAATGGTAGGAGCATTAAGAATAATGTAAGAGTCCATAGACCCAGAGTGGCTAAACAACAAGGAAGGCTTAATGGGGGATAAAAGGATGTCTATACTTAGGAGAAAGAGAATAAGTTTTGAAGGTGGAACGAGGGAGGGTGTGGTTGATAAGAGGAGGGATCTGTTGGGGCTGGGAGGGATGGAGAAAATATTGGGAGAAAATACAGGAAGAAACAACTGGAGATTGATGGGCATTTCAAGGGGAAGGAAGGAACCTGTTGCAATGTAAGTTTCATGGAATCTATGAGGGTAAACCTAGGAAAGACTCTTAGTAATGGAGGCTATAGTGTCTCAACATGCCATCTCTAATCAGGCAAGGCTTCTAGTGGAATGATTGGGACACCATCCCAGCCACAAAACATTTGACCTACAGAGTACAATGGGACCAGAGATTAGCAGAAACATCATAAAAGAGAACAGAGAGACTTCATCCAGCAAATGATAGGAGCAGATGCAGAGTCCAACATGTAAACATTTGGCAGTCCAGTGGAAGGGGAGTGGTAGAGGAAGAATCAGAGGAACCAGAGGGATCAGGGACACATCAAGAGAATATGGCCCACAGAATCAACTGACCAGGAACTATCAGAACTTCCTTAAGTCAGGGAACCTGTAAAGGTTTGATCTAGGTTGTCTGCATATATGCTGTGGGCAGAAATCTTAACAAGAATAGGGGATTTTCCTGTCTTTTTTGCCTACTTGTGAGATCATTTTGCTCCTATTTGTTTCCTTGGCCAGCCTATATGTGATAGTATATGGTCTTATCTTCTTATACAGTGTTTGGTTGATGTCCCTGGGAGCCCTGATCTGCCCTGAGGGAAGGAGAAGAAAGTGTGGATTGGGGCAGGGGGAGAGGAGAGGCATGTGAGAGGACTGGGTGTGGAAGAGAAAGACTGGAACAGGGAGGGGAAACTGAGTTTGGGATGTAATATATGAAAGAAAGAGAAAAAAATTAAAGTACTCAGCAAGTTGTATTTATATATTGATATATTTTATATTCATAAAAACTTGATCAAAGAGTCCATTAATTTAAAGGAGTGGGAAGGTCAGGACACATGAAGTAGCAGAGAAAAGGAAGGAGTAATGAAATTATATTTTAATTCACAATTGAAAATGTTTATACTGAATGATGATTTGAGTGACTTAGTTTGGGAGATAATTAGATATGGTAATATCACAACATTTAAAGACAACAAGATGCAGTTATGGATGCTTTAAGTGTCATGTACTCTTGTTCTTATTTAGTAGACAATCAATACATGGGTGATAACAGCCCACTTACTGCTTACTCTTGAGTATCACACAGAAAAATTAGCTCAGAAAAAAAATAGATGCTTAGCTATGTGAGAAACATCTGGAATACACACCAAAAGCTTGTTTCAAATACTCAAAGAATCAACACTGGAAAATATGATATTGTTACTATTAGTTAGCATGATATGTATTTATTTTTTTATCAAAATAAGGTATTTTTGTTGTTAGATCCCTATTGAAGTGGGAATTTCTGGTTTTGTTGGAGACCCAGTTGTGTCATATGAATTTTTTTTTTCTGGAAACTGTCTTAGAAGAGGATGTTTTGCTGAAGCAGAAATATGAGAGGATGTTTGGCTGAGAACAGACATGTCATGGTGCTTTTCTAGAAGCTGCCTGATAAAAGATCATGTGATATTTTGTTAGAGGAGACACTTGGGAGGACAAACAATGTTTGAGAAAATGTACAAGTGTAATCCAACCGGCGGTAGACAACCCTCTGTCATTGGTTCCTCTTGCTAGTCTTAGTTGGTCTTCACTGATGCTAGTTTTTGCTGATTCCTTTGTTCACTGTCAACATTCTAGCATTGGTTTGACTTGTGTTTTTCTCTAATCTGCAATTGTCATAACTCTGTAAAAAAGAGACAAACTAAAAAACTTCTGGTGGTGTTCCGGCTGCTTCATTCTGGTGAGGTTGACTTGTGCAGATCGAGCCAACACTGTTGATTCCTGGCTGGTGTTTTGCCAGTGGACTGGGCTGCAGAATATGAAGATTGGAATCAGCCCAAGGAGCTGCTACTAAACACGTTCATGTCTGCTTTGTCCTATTAGTCACTTTCCTCTCCTACATTTGGTAGGTGAGCTATAAGGGAGGTTGAACCACTGGCAAAAGTAGTAATTATTATTTAGTTCCAAAGTATGAAATTGAACCTGATTATAAATAACTTTCAGTTTTCCCATTTTTCACATACAAATTTTTAAAAAAGAATAAAATTTAATATAATTAAAAAATTAAGATTGAAGTCATTTTAAAAGTAATTCATTATTCATTAACTTTTACACATAGTCTCATATAGTTAATGACTATTGTGAATTTATCTAACACTTGTATTGCTAAACTGAATTTGTCTATATTGTGCAAGTATTTATTAGCTATTCTGAAACCTTAATGAGTCATTTTAAGTTGCAGAAAATAAACTAGAGCCATGACTGCTATTGTTCCAACAGTGGTACACTATTATTGTCATCATGAATAATAATGATTCATAGAGAACTCCCCATGTTTCTACCTCAAAATAAGAACTGGTAACTATGTATAACAACCAAGAGTCAGTACAGACCTCTTCAAAAAACTTTAGAAATAGCAATCTTGAAGATTCTTTGTGGTTTGTGTGATTGGCAAAGTTTTTGAAAGGCAAGCCTCAGTCATTGTGGAACACTGGCAACAGGCGACACTGCACTGAATACACAGACCCTGATGCTCAGCCACAGTCATTGTGGAACACCGGTGACAGGCGACACTGCACTGAATACACAGACCCTGATGCTCAGCCACAGTCATTGTGGAACACTGGTGACAGACTGCACTGCACTGAATACTTAGACCCTCATGCTTAGTCTCGGTTCCAGTTAGGTTGTATAGATATGGATGTAAAGGGTGCTAGACCATTGTAGTTAACACGGTGAATAAAAAGCTGAGTCTTCAGGGACGTATTCTCCTTTTAAAATGGCATATAATAATAGTGGAGCATCTCTATGCAAAATGACTAGAAGCAACACAGAAGAAAAAAAAAATAAAATTATATTTGATTGTGAAGAAGTAGAGGCTTGTTTCCTTATATAGGTTTGAGAATTGGAAAGAACGTTTAAAGTTAGGAACATGGTAAGACTTGAGTCCATGTAGTTCATGGTTATTCAGGTTGCTATTTTAGCAATCAGAAAGTAATTGCGTAGTGGGGGTAATTAGTGTTTATCTTCGCATATGCTTTAGAAGTGTGCATTTCAAAGTTCAAATGAGTATAGTTGGTAAGATTGAACTTACATAAGCAAAAGAAAGAAATCAAATATTTCTTAATACAAAGAACCCATAAATATTTGTGTTAATAGTTAGGTAATTGAGTTCATTTTATCATTATACAAATAATGATGTTAAAACATTACATTTTGTCCCATGAACATACATGCTTATGAATTTAAAATATAGTAAAGTTTATAAAATAGAAAAGATATTGGCCAAGGGCTCCAGAGTTCTCTTTATGACACAGGACCTCGGGATCACCTCAGGATCACAGGTGAGTGGAACACAACATCAGCTCCAAGAATCATGAAGGGTCTTGTGCCAGCAAGAACACAGATGGAAGAACCCCGCATGAACTGAGGCTGGGATCCATTCAGGTCGGGCCAGCCCTGCCATCTTCTGCATGTACCCGGCCAAGGGAGTCTAGGGCACCAGAGAACTCTCCACTCCGCAGGACCTCCTGATCACCTGAGAGCCATGGGTGATAGAAGCAACAGAGCTTCTTGGTCAGGGTCCCATTGGGCCTTCATCCTCAGCCCGGAGGCAAAGCTGAGAACCAGACCCCTGTGCTCCTTCCTTGCCAGAGGAGAGTCGGACTACAGGGAGGGCTCTGACCCCAGGACTCAGGAGGTAGATAAGAACTCCAGACTGCTGGACACCTGCCCTGCAAAAAGGAAGCAACAGTTACTTTTCCTTAATATCTCTTAATATCAATGGATTCAATTCCCCAATAAAAAGACATAGACTAACAGACTGGCTACACAAACAAGACCCAACATTTTGCTGCTTAGAGGAAACTCACCTCGGGGATAAAGACAGACACTACCTCAGAGTAAAAGGTTGGAAAACTAATTTTCAAGCAAATGGTCCGAATTAAAAAGCTGGAGTAGCCATTCCAATATATTAGTAACACTATGTTTTTACCATACAATAACTTTGAAAGCTTTTCTTTTATTTAACTTATATATGTGTTTTAATGTTAAGAAATAACATACACAGTACAATGCACGGTACATCTGCCTGGTGCCTTCAAAGTTCAGAAAAAGGCATGGATTTTCTGGAACTACATTTTCCTCCACTTTGAGCCACTTGTGAGTTGGGAATCAAACTCAAGTCTTTTGTTAGAGGAGTTGGACCTTTTAAACTACTGTACCATTTCTTCAGATCCTTTAACACTAAGGTTTTGATGCTATTATTCAATTTTATCTATTTTCTTCCTAGTCAGACATATAGGAATAAAACTGCAGTAGAAGTATTAGATTCACTCACTCAGTGTTTGCCAAGGATTAATAAGTCAATACACTTGTAGACTCCAAGGACAGATAACAGAATACTCTACATCCTGGTTGCTATCTATATGCCCCAGCACCCTGTGTGATTCCAATTCAAATGATTCTCATTTGCTCATAGATATTTAAGTCAAAATATAGATGGCACACAGTTAGAACTGCAATATAATTGTTGGGGTGATGCCACAATTCTTCCAAATGTAAGAATCACCATTTTGTCCCAGGTGTTAGTTGATATTTTCAGGTCTTATGTATATTTTTTAATACTGCTACCTGAGATATCTTTTGGTCCTTCATACATCTATTTTTTAACATCATCTAGAATGAAGACCCTAAGTCAGTAACTAGGTGATCTTTTGTATGGATACTTCCTGTCGTCACCATCTAATTCCACTGTCTCACACCAAAGCAATGGCAGGTAGTGATGTATCTACTAGTACTTGCACACAAACTATATAATATAGTGTGTCTCTATTAGGATTCATTTGGTACAGGAACACATTCTGATTATCCTGTATGAAATTCACAGAAAATTATGAGGAGACAAAAGACCACAAACAAAAACAACAGCATAATGTTCTGACTTACCAAAGTCATGTAAGATCATGTACACCCCAGTGTGATATTACTATCAATATCGCTTTGGTACCTGTAGGCTGCTAAGTGTTGTGAGCTATAGAAGGAAAAGTAGAGAAGATACAGTTTTTACTCTTGCTGCATTCATAGTATGATATAAATAAAAGACATACACAGCAGGAATAGATCAACCAATACAAGGTTAAATGCTAAAATTAAGTGCAGAGTAAGGACACCGTGGTTTTGATTTCTCCAGAGCTATTTACCTTCCTGGGCAGGTGAGAGTTCTCCTTATGCTGTAAAATTTCTTAGGCTAGATATTACATTACATCCCTCTCATGTGGTATGATTTATTAGTAGCAAAAACCTATCCTTCAGGAAACTTTGACACCAGCATAAACAACCAGACTCTGTTTCATATTTATAGATGCAAGGTTGAAAGTTTAGATAGAGCAGCATGAGAAGTAGTTATTTTATCTTTTCAGTTAAATTTAATTATACATATCCTCACCTCTCAAAATGTTATTTATTTGGCTTCCTCCGGTACAATGGTGTTTCAGAAGACAGTATATCAAATGGTTGTATATCCTCTAACTACTCCTTTCTGATTTAGTTAGAGGCTGACACATATTGTAATGCTACTGCTGGATAACAAGACACAGCTCTTGCCCATTAGTAACAAAAACAATTATTCAAAGGCAGGGACCTTGTCTCTATTCTGCTGCTATTCTTTTATCCAAATTAGAGTTCTGCTCCCATGAGAAACTATTGCTTTCAAATTTTCCAGCTTGTTGTATTGCCCAGTGACTCACTTAATTTCTGAACTTAAATAGATTTGATTCTGCCATATTTTTAATTTATGTATTCTTAAGAATTCAAGTTATTTCAAGGCTGAAAGAATTTGTTTGATATATTTTGAAAGTGGAATCAAGCTGTCATGCTCTGAAATCTAAGTGTGAGAGAAATCCCTTGCTGTTTGCTTTTGGCACTGCTGGTCTCCCTTGTGGTTGCCAAATATTGTGGTTTTGATATTTAATTCCACCATGAGGTCTTGTTCAGACAACATAGCCATATCAAAGATCGCCAGGTTTCCATTGAGGTTTTGAGAAAACAGCATTGCTCTGATCCTCTGAGTGGCTCTGTTCCATTATTATGCAGGCTATTATTTTGAGCATACTTGAATGCCAGTGATTAAGAAATTTTTCATATATCTTACTAACAATTTGAGATGAAAGAGACTATACCTAACTAAATTTGATGGCTGAGTAAGTAGATGTAGGAACACATGAAACATTTAGCATTAATTCTTTTTGACTGTTTTACACAGTTTTCTACAGTATTTATTATTATTATTTATTATTTTATTTTATTTTTTACTTATTCATTTTACATCCTGGTCACTGGCTCCTGCCAATCATCCCCTCCCACAATCTTTCTCTCATCCCCCTTCCCCTTCTCCTCTGAATGGATATCCCCCCCCCTTGTTATCCTCCCACCCTGACCCTTCAAGTCTGCTAGGCTCTGCACTTCCTTTCCCATTGAGGCCAATATAGCAGCCCAACTAGTAGTACACCTCCCATATGCAGGCAAAACATTTGGGATAGCTACTGCTCAGTTGTTCTAGACCCACATGAGGAGCAAGCTGCACACCTGCTACATATGTGAGGGAGGCCGAGGTCTAGCCTGTATAAGTTGTTTGGTTGGTGGTTCAGACTCTAAGAGTGCCAAGGCTCCCCCCTACTCTGTTGGTCTTCCTGTGGAGTTCTTTTCCCCTACAGGCCAGCAACCCTTCCTCCTCTTCCTCCATAAGAGTCCCCAAATTCCATCCTCTATTTGACTGTGGATGTCTGTGTCTGTCTGAATCAGCTTCTGGGTGGAGCCTCTCAGAGGACAACTTGCTCCTATTTGCAAGCATAACAGAATACAAGCAGAACAAGTATTAAAAGTATTAGGAATTGGTTCTTGCTCATGGGTTAGTTCTCAAGATGGGCAGATTATTGGTTGTCCATTCCCTCAGTCTCAGCTGCATTTCTTGCAGACAGTATAACTTTTGGGTTGAAAGGTTTGTGTGCAGGTTGGTGTCTCTATTGTTCTCTGGCAAAAATTTTGAAATACCTTATGTATCATCCACAAATAGTGATAGGTTGACTTCCTCTTTTCCAATGTGTATTCCCTTGATCTCCTTTAGTTGTCTTATTGCTCCTGCTAGAAGTTCAAATACTGTATTGAATAGATAGGGAGAGTCTACGCAGCCTTGTCTCTGATCTGGGTGGAAATTCTTTAAGGTTTTCTCCAATTAATTTGATGCTTATTATTGGCTTGCTGTATATTGCTTTGTTTATATTTAGGTATGTAGACCTTATCCATGCTTTCTTTAATACCTTTAATATAAAAAGCTATTGGATTTTACTGGGTTTTATTGGGTTTTTCAGCATCTAATGATATAATCATGTGATATTTTTCTTTCAGTTTGTTTTCATGGTAGACAACTTTGATGGATGTTTGTATTCCCTGGAATGAAGCCTACTTGCTCTTGCTGGATTATGTCTTTGATGTTTTCTTGGACTCAGTTTGCAAGTATTTTATTGTATATTCTTGCATCAATGTTCATAAGAGAACTCGATCTGAAATTCTCTTTCTTTTCTTTCTTTGTTGAGTCTTTGTGTGGTTTAGGTATCAGGGTGACAGTTACCCTATAGAATGAGTTTGGCAATGTTCCTTGTGGTTTCTTTTCTTTTCTTTGTGTTTGTTTGTGTGTGTGTGTGTGTGTGTGTGTGTGTGTAACAATTTGAGAAGTATTGGTATTGACTCCTTTTTGAAAATCTGGTAGAACCCTGCACTAAAACCATCCCTGGACTTTATATATATAAATATATATATATGAATATATATATATATATATATATATATATATATATATATATTATTTTTGGTTTGGAGAATTTTAATGACTGCTTCCATTTCTTTGTCTAGAAAACTGCCCATTTCATTAAAACTTCCCAATTTTTTGGAAGACCCAATGATTCTCTGAATTTCCTCAATGTCAGTTTTTATGTCTCCCTTTACAGTACTGATTTTGTTTATTCGGATGCTGTCTCTCTGTCTTTTGATTAGTTTGCCTCAGGATTAGTTTATCTTGTTGATTTCCTCAAAGAACCATCTCCTAGTTTTCTTTATTCTTTTGTATTATTTTTTTCTTACTGATTGATTTCAGTTCTGCTTTTGATCGTTTTTTGCCTTCTTCTCCCTTTTGGTGGGCTTGGTTCTTTTCTTTCTATAGCTTACAGGGGTACTTTTAAATTATTGGTATGAGAATTTTCTAACTTCTTTATGGAAGCACTTAGTGCTATGAATCTTCCTCTTAGCACTGCTTTCATTGTGAAACGTAAATTTGGGTATATTGTCCCTTCTTTTATATTGAATTCTAGAAAGTCTTTAATTTCTTTATTTCTTCCTTGAACAAGAGATCATTGAGTAAAGAGTTGTTCAATTTCCATAAGTGTGTAGGCTTTCCAGGGTTTCTGTTGTTGTTGAAGTCCAGCTTTAATTAGTGGTGGTATGATAAGTTACATGATATTATTTCAATTGTCTTGTATGTGTTGAGGCTTGTTTACTGACTTACTATATAGTCAGTTTTCGAGAAGGATCCATGAGTTGATGAATAGAAGGTAGAGTCCATTCATCCATTTAGCTTTTATATGGATATCCTGTGAATTAGTGAGAGTGGAGTGCTGAAGTCTCCCACTATTAATGTGTGGGGTTCAATGTGCAATTTGAACTTTAGCAATGTTTCTTTTACCAATGTGGCTGTCCTACCTTTCAGGGCATAGATGTTCAGAATTGAGATATCTAGGTAGAATTTTCCTTTGGTGAGTATGAAGTGATCTCCCCTGTCTCTGATAATTTTCCTTGAAATTCTATTTTATTAGTTATTAGAATGGCTATTCCAGTTTCCTTTGTGTTTCCCTTTGCTAGAAAAACCTTTTTGTAGCTCTTTACTCTGAGTTAATATCTATCTTTACTGTGGAGGTATGTTTCTTGTATGCAACCAAATGATGGTTCTGGTTTACACATCCATTCTTCTAACCTAAGTCTTTTTTTTTAATTTTTAAAAATATTTTCTTTATTTACATTTCAAATGTTTTCCCCTTTCCTGTTTTCCTCTCCATAAACCTCTTCCCCCATCCCCTATTCCAAATAATTGATTTGGAATTTTGATGAGGATTACATTGAAAATGTAGATTGCTTTCGGGAAGATGGCCATTTTTACTATATTAATCCTGCCAATCAATGAGCATGGGAGATCTTTCCATTTTCTGAGATCTTCTACAATTTCTTTCTTCAGAGACTTGAAGTTCTTGTCATACAGATCCTTTACTTCCTTAGTTAGAGACACACCAAGGTATTTTATATTTCTTGTGACTATTGTGAAGGGTGTTGTTTCACTAATTTCTTTTCAGCCTGTTTATCCTTAGAGTAATGGAAGGCTACTGATTTTTTGAGTTAATTTTATATCCAGCTACTTCACTGAAGTTATTTATTAGATTTAGGAGCTCTATGGTGGAATTTTTGGGGTCACTTATATATACTGTCACATTATTTGCAAATAGTGATAGTTTGATAGTCCTTTCCAATATGTATCGCTTTGATCTTTTTTCTTTTTCTTTTGTTTGTTTTTGTTTTTGTTTTTTGTTTTTGTTGTTGTTGTTGTTGTTGTTTTGGTGGTGGTGGTGGTGGTGGTTGTTGTTGTTTGAGACAGGGTTTCTCTGTATAGCGCTGGCTGTCTTGGAACTCACTTTGTAGACCAGGTTGGCCTCAAACTCAGAAATCTGCCTGCCTCTGCCTCCCAAGTGCTGGGATTGAAGGAGTGTACCACCATGCCCTGCCTTCCTTTTGTTTTCCAATTGTTCTTCCTAGGACTTCACGTCCTATATTGAATTGGTAGGGAGAGAGTAGGCAGCCTTTTCTAGTCCCTAATTTTAAGGGCATTGTTTCAAGTTTATCTCCACTTAATTTGATCTTGGCAACTGGTTTGCTATATATTATATTTACTTTGTTTAGGTATGGGCCTTGAATTCCTGATCTTTCCAAGACTTTTATCACGAAGGGTGTTGAATTTTGTTAAATGTTTTTCAGCATCTAATGAGATGATAGTATTTTTTTTCTTTGAGTTTGTTTATATAACGGATTACATTGATGTGATTCCGTATATTGAACCATCCCTGCATCTCTGGGATGAAGCCTACTTGATCATGATGGATGATCATTTTAATGTGTTATTGGATTCAGTTTGCAAGAATTTTGTTGAGTATGTTTACATGGATATTCATAACAGAAATTGGTCTGAAATTCTCTTTCATTGTTGGGTTTATGTGTGGTTTAGTTATCAGAGTAATTGTAGCTTCATAGATTGAATTGAGTAGAGTTCCTTCTGTTTCTATTTTGTGGAATAGTTTGAGGAATATTGGCATTAGGTCTTCTTTGAAGGACTGATAGAACTTTGCACTAAACCCATCTGGTCTTAGGCTTTTTTTTTTTTTTTTTTTTGGTTGGGAGAATTTTAATAACTGCTTCTACTTAGGAGTTATGAGACTGTTTAGATCATTAATCTGAACCTTATTTAATTTTTGTAACTTGTATCTGTCTAGAAATTGTTCATTTCATCCAGATTTTTTAGTTTTATTGAGTATAGGCTTTTGAAGTAAGATCTGATGAGTTTTTGGCTTTCCACAGTTTCTGTTATTATGTCTCCCTTTTCATTTTTGATTTTGTCAATTAGGATACTGTCTCTGTGCCCTCTGGTTATTCTGGATAAGGATCTATCTATCTTGTTGATTTTCTCAAAGAACCAGCTCCTGTTTTGGTTGATTCTCTGTGTAGATCTTTTTGTTTCCAACTTAGTTGATTTCAGCCATGAGTTTGATTATTTTCTGCCATCTACACCTCTTGGGTGAATTTGATTTTATTTGTTCTAGAGTTTTTAGGTGTGTTGTCAAGGTGCTAGTGTATGCTCACTTCAGCTTCTTTTTGGAGGCACTCACACTTATGAGTTTTCCTCTTAGGACTGTTTTCATTTGTCCCATAAGTTTGGATATACTGTGGCTTCATTTTCAATAAACTCTAAAAAGTCTTTAATCTCTTTCTTTATTTCTTCCTGGATCAAGTTATCATTGAGTACAGTGTTGTTCATCTTCCACGTATATGTGGGCTTTCTATTACTTATGTTATTATTGAAAATCAGCCTTAGTCTGTGGTGATGTGATAGGATGCATGTTACTATTTTAATCTTCTTGTATCTGTTGAGGCCTATTTTGTGACTGATTATATGGTCAGTTTGGAGAAGGTACAATGAGGATCTGAGAAGAAAGTATATTTTTTTGTTTTAGGATGAAATGTTCTATAGATATCTGTTAAATCCATTTGTTTCATAACTTCTGTTAGTTTTAATGTGTCTCTCTTCAGTTTCTATTTCCATGATCTCTCCATTGATAAGACTGTGGTGTTGAAGTCCCCCACTATTAGTGTGTGTGGTGCATTGTGTGTTTTGAGTTTTAGTCAAGTCTCTCTTATGAATGTGGATGCTCTTGCATTTGGAGCATAAATGTTGAGAATTGATAGTCCATCTTGGTAGACTTTACTTTTGATGAATATGAAGTGTCCCTCCTTATCTTTTTTTTTTTTTGATAACTTAAGGTTTAAAGTCAATTTTCTTCAATATCATTATTGCTACTCCAGCTTGTTTCTTGGGAAAATTTGCTTGGAAAATTGTTTTCCAGACTTTTACTCCAAGGTGGATTTCCTGTATGGAGCAAAATATTGGGTCCCGCTCACCTAACCAGTCTGTTAGTTTATGTCTTTTTATTGGGGAATTGAGTCCATTGATGCTAAGGGATATTAAGGAAAAGTAATTCTTGCTACTTGTTATTTTTGTTGTTTGATTTGGAATTCTGTTCATGTGGCTATCTTATTTTAGGTTTGTTGAAAGATTACTTTCCTGCTTTTTCTAGGGTGTAGTTTCCCTCTTTGTGTTAGAGTTTTCCCTTTATTCCCCTTTGAAGGGCTGAATTTGTGGAAAGATATTGTGTAAATTTGGTTTTGTCATGGAATACCTTGGTTTCTCCATCTATGATAATTGAGAGTTTTGCTGTATATAGCAGCCTGGACTGGCATTTGTGGTCTCTTAGGGTCTGTATAACAGTTGTTCAGGATCGTCTGGCTTTCATAGTCTCTAGGGAGAGGTCTGATGTAATTCTAATAGGTCTGCCTTTATATGTCACTTGACCTTTTCCCCTTACTGTTTTTTAATATTCTATCTTTATTTTGTGCATTGAACAAAACCATCCAAGATCTAAAAATGGAAGTAGAAACAATAAAGAAAACCCAAAGGGAGACAACTCTGGAGATAGAAATCCTAAGAAAGAAATCAGGAACCATAGATGCGAGCATCACCAACACAATGCAAGAGATGGAAGAGAGAATCTTAGGTGCAGAAGACTCCATAGAAAACATGGACTCTAACAACAAAAGTAACAGAAAATAAGAACTCTTTCTTGTATCACTGAAACTGCTGTTGTTCATGGTCTGAATTGAGATTCTCAACAAGATCCATGAAACAATTGACCAAATTATATTTTTCAAAGATTTTTAGTACCAAATTAAAATTATTGTTACAAAACTTAAACTTGAAATTTTTAATATGAATTAAATATAAGCCTACTTCAAGTTCAGTATTTTCTCTTATATGAAGCTTTATTTGATATTCTGGGATAAATTTACACAGGTGGTTGAAAAGCCCATTTCTACCATCTTCTCAAATAAATTCTGGTTCTTAGAAAGCCTCCCACTTGTAAATATTATATATTAAATACATATACCTTACATTTTTCTCTACTACAGTAGATAATGCACCAGCTTTGAAAGAAATGCCTAATTAAGGCAATATAATAAAGTCTTCTGTCAACAGCAAATGGAAAGAGAAGTAAAGGAGGGGTGGATTAAGGTCCATAGCACTGTTAGAAATCCAAGGCTAGGTGATGGCTCAGCTGATGAGTTGCTTGCCATGTAAACATGCATATTTGAGTTTAGATTTCCCCAATCCCCTATAAAAGGATGCATTGTGGTGAGTTTTCTAGAACACACTTAGAGAATTGCAGATGTACAATTCTCATTGGCCAGTCAAGCAGGTCAAATTAATCTGCTTAAAATTCATTGAGAGACTCTGCCTCAAAAATAAAATGGAGAGTATTTCAGAAGGACAAATGATGCTAACTTCTGACTTTCATCAACACAAGTATAGAGATGCACACAAATACCTATCTTTGCACTATCAAGTACATGTACCATATGTAGCACTACAAACATATAAAGGAGAAAATTCTTAAATTTATTAATGTTTTACCTATCTGAGTCTAGGGAAACGGCTCTGCTTAACAGTTCAAGACTCTTTTTCATTTGTTTTACTCTGTAATAATTAAATTAAAATAATTTAATTTTCAATAATAATCTTATTAAAATAGAGTAAGAAAATAAGTTAATAAGATGCTATATGTCAGTTCTTCTCAATCTTTCTGCAACCCTTTAAACCAGTTCCTCATGTTTTGGTGACTACCCACCATAAAGTCATTTTCATTGCTATTCAATAACTGTAATTTTGCTGATATAAATCATATTGTAAGTATCTATATTTTCCAATGACCTTGGGCGACCCCTGTGAAAGGGTCTTTTGATCTTTAAATGGGTGATGACACAAGGGTTGAGAAAAATACTATACATGATTACTTATAGTAAATTGTTTAAAATTATATTCCATCAGCTTTATATTTTTTAAGAAATATTAACACAGAAGATAGAAAGTGGGCTAGATGTTGAGTATAAATAGGCAGTGATCTTAATTTTTTAAGGAGTTGTTTTACCCCAAGATGTGTGTATTAATAGAATTACATATTATTAAGAGAATAAGATATAGGGTCAGTGAAGCCAATGTTTATGCTCTTGAAGATCCATTGAGCAAATAGTTTTCCACTTATCCACTGGGCAAGAGAAAATCAGTATTGGGTGTTTTCAAGAGCAAAAAGAAGTCTCACATCTTCTGCTTTGGAAATTTCATGTTTTCTAACTGTAATTCTGCAACTGTAAGCTAATTCTCTACTTAAACATTAATTATACAAATACCATATGTTTAGAAAATGCTTTCCACAGCTGCCTCATAGTGTTTGGGGAATATTGTGTTTCTCTGCTGTTCTAGTGAAAGCCTGTTCCTTTAGCTGAAGCAGAAGAGCATCTAGGCAAACTGCATCCCAAGAGGAATATGATGGCTGCTCCTAAGAGCTCAGTTACATTGTCCATATGTTTTTAACAGTAGAATAGTTAAGAGCATAAGCTCCAGAGACAGAATGGGTTAGTTCATAACCATTATTCTGGGTCTAAAAGCTCTGTGACCTATGCCAAGTCATACTTTCATTTTAAATGTACCTACATGTGGTGGGTTGAATGGGAACAGCCATCATGGGCTCATATGTGCGAATATGTGGTCTCCAGAGTAAAGGATAAACAAGTGTGGCCCTATTGAAGGAGAGGTGTTACTGAGGGCAATTTTGGAGTTTAAAAAGGCCACGCCATTCTCAGTTAGGTATTTGTCTGTCTCCAAATTGAGGATCAGGATGTATGTTTCAGCTACTGCTACAGCACCATGGCTGTCTGTCATTTACCTTGCTTACTGGCATGATGCTCATAGATTCTAACCATCTGTAAGCATGACCAATGAAATTAAATCCTTTCTTTTATAACTTGCCTTGCTCATGGTATTCTGTCATGGCAATAGAAAAGTAACTAAGGCAGCACCTAAGTTTGAAAAGATTCTAATAGTTCCTGTCTTGTAAAATTGACTCTCTGGTGAAGTGAATGCTAGATAGAAATGTCAACAACTGTGATTAAAATTTTCCATTCAATCATCTGAGTTGCAAAACTTAGCTAAGTCACTTAGCACATTAATATTTGATTTCTGTAATTTACTAAAAAATATGAAATGAAGATCTTCTGGTTAGGGCTAGGGAATAAACCTAGGGTAGGATACTTGCCTAATGTGAATAAGATCCTATCTTATATTTACATTTTAAGGGGAAAAGGAAAAGAAAGCATAAACAAAAAAGAAAATAAAAAAATGAAAGATTCTGGAAAAAAAGGTTTGAATTCAGTTGGCAAAGTGCGTTCCTGAGTGGCAAAAATCCATAGGTTTGCTTGCAAACACTGTATAAACTGATCGTAGTGATACATGACCTTGTCCGGAATCTGGTAGATGGAAGCTGAAATAAAAGTTAATGGCCATCTTTGGGTACATAATGAGTGCAAGGCTAGTCTGGGATGCATGAGCATTTGTCTCAAAATATCAGTAGAACTATAGGAAGCTAAGGAATTCTGAGAGTGGAGAAAATTACCTTTCCAAGGGAAGAACAGAGCAGTTGTTCATCAACAGCAAATATCCAGCCTCCAGTACACCGACACCGTAAACAACACCACTGTGCAGGCGCTAGCCCGAATCTGGTGCCAACCCCTCCCGAGCGGGTGCATACAAATCAAAGTGCCAGCAGATTGACCAATCCCAGGAGGACACATAGCTTTCCCCACTGCTAGGGTGTATATAAGGAGTCCTCCCTGGGTTTCTGAGGTTCCCATAGGATCAAGGTGTTCCTGAAATAAAGAAGGCTGTTGAGAAGAATCTGACCTTGTTGTGTTTTTCCTTGCTGGATGAGGTGAGCGCAACAAATTGGTGGCTGGCTCTGGGACCCGAGGATCTCGTGGATTCAGAACTCTTCAGCTGAGGAACGACAGTACCTGTAAGTCTCCCAAATTGATCCCTGGTTAAAAGGAAGGATATGTTTTTGTAGCTCTTAGCATTTTTGTTTCATTCTTTGTAATTTCTGGCCTTTGCTTTTGTATGATAGAAGCAGTTAAGGCAGGTCAGAAAATTTTCACGGAACAACAAGAAAGTATGTCAGAGGAAGATAGGAAACACATAAGTAAAAGAAAGAAAGAGGGCGAAAAAGAGAGAGAAAAGGAAAAGGGAGAAAAGGCAAATTCAAAAGGAAAAGGAAATAGCGAGAAAGAAAAAGGAAAAGAAAAGGGAGGAAAAATAAAAGTAATTAGTGACAAAGAAAAGGAAATAGTGAAGATATATCCCTCTCTAAAGGATTTAAATTTATCAAGCTCCGCTTCCAGTGACTCGGAGCTTAGTAAAGATGATGAAGCTGACCTAGAAGAAGAGGCAGCACAATATGAGAGGGATAGGTATGATCTGGATTGGCCATATAGAGCCAACCCAATGAAAAAGGGAGTATCGGTCAACAAAAGGCCAAAAAGAAAAAAAAGAAAAAAGAAAAAAAAATTAGAAAAGAAACGATTGTTTGTAGCACCTGACAAAGTTCAGAAGGGAAATTTAGGAGAGTTCCTGGGTGCTCTAATGACTCCACATTTTATTACACCTCAAAAGATAGAATTACGTAAAGATCATTTGAAAACATTGAATGATTTCCAGAAGTTGTTGGGAGATATAAATTGGATTCGTCCATATATGAGGCTATCAAATTTTGAATTAATCCCTCTTTTTGATATATTGAAGGGTGATCCACAGCTTTCGTCACCTCGTACTCTCAACCCTGAGGCCTGAGTAGTATTAGAAAAGGTAGAAAGGTGTTTAGAAAAGGCCAAGCTGTATAGATGGAAAGAAGGAGAGGGCATCCTCCTATGTGTTTTGAAGACATTCTGTCAACCAACAGGAGTGTTGTGGCAGTCAGGTCCTCTATTGTGGATTTATCCTCATGTGTCTCCCAATAAAACCCTTGAATATTATCCCATTGCTGTAGCTCAATTAGCAGTTTTGGGCATTAAATCGTGTATTCAACATTTTGGAGCACCCCCTCAGAAAATCATTACACCTTATAATGCTAATCAAATACAGATCCTAAGTTCTTTGATAGATGATTGGGCGCTATTGCACTGTAGTTTTGATGGGGAATTAGATAATCATTATCCCAAAGATCCTTTGCTACAATTTTTTTAGTGAACATCCAGTGATTTTCCCCAAAGTCACAGCATCTAAACCCATATCGGGTGCATTGGATATTTATACAGATGGTTCTAAAACAGGTGTTGGTGCCTATGTAGTTAATTCTCAAAAACCCGTTCTTTTTCAATACAATCCTGGCACCCCACAACTTACTGAATGTAAAATTGTGTTGGAAGTATTCAAAGCTTTTAAGGAATCTTTTAATCTAGTCTCTGATTCGGCTTATATAGTAAATGCAGTGCGTGCATTAGAAATTGCAGGACCCATTAGACCTACCAGCCCTGTGTGCACCATTTTATTAGAGTTACAAAAATTGATTTGGAAAAGAACACATAAATTCTTTATTCAACAAATTCAAGCTCACTCTACCTTGCCAGGCCCTATGGCTGAAAGAAATGCCTTAGTGGATGCTAGCACTTGCATGGAATTTATTTTTCACACCACCCCACTGGAGCTTGCAAAAGATTTTCATCAATTGTATCATGTTCCTGCTGCCACACTTCAGCAGAAATTTGATATCTCTCGAGCCTCAGCACAAGATGTGGTGTTTCAATGCCCACAGTGCATACAATTTCACCACCTTCCTCATGTTGGTATTAACCCTCGTGGATTGCTTCCTTTAAAACTGTGGCAAATGGATGTTACTCATATCTCAGCATTTGGAAGATTAAAATATGTTCATGTTTCAATTGACACCTGTTCAGGTGTCATTTTTGCCTCCCCCATGTCCGGTGAGAAATCCCGCAACGTGGTTGGCCATTGCCTAGAAGCCTGGGCATCTTGGGGAAGGCCAGATAGTTTAAAAACTGATAATGGCCCCACATATACATCAAAATCATTCCAAACCTTTTGCAAAATAATGCAGATTAGTCACTCTACTGGCCTTCCCTACAATCCACAGGGCCAAGGCATTGTGGAAAGAGCACATTGAACCTTAAAAGAACTCTTACAAAAACAAAAAGGGGGAATTGCCGATGGCCGGCCACCCAAAGAACAATTATCTTTAGCCCTCTTTACTTTAAAATTTTTAATTCTGGACGAACATGGTCATTCGGCTGCAGATAGGCATGCCATGACCTCGCCTATCCTTAAACAGGATGTCAAATGGAAAGATGTCCTAACTGGAAAATGGTATGGCCCAGATCCCGTTATTTCGGGATCCAGGGGAGCTGTTTGTGTTTTTCCACAAGGTCAAGAACACCCGATTTGGGTACCAGAGAGGCTGACTCGAAAATTGCTCCCCCACCCCCACCCCCGGACAGAGATATAGATTGTAATAGTTCCGGAATGACATGTTTTTTAGCAGAATGTTGGCAGGGTATACTGCTGTGGTTGTGAAACTTCCCACCTTTGTGCCTATAGTAGATTTTGAAATGTTTGCCACCTATGCCCATTGGTGCCCCTTGTATAAAGTTGTACAAGCTAATTTCTCTCAGTCTCTTGAACAGATTTGCCTCTTATCTGAGTAGGAAATTGGTCGGCTAAAGCGGAGCAGTTGTCCAGAAAGCTGGTCCTCCAGATTGCCAAACTCAACAGCACTCTACTGGACCCCGTCACCTTGGGGGACTTCACCTCCTGGATCATCAATGCCTTCTCATTTTTTTAAGGAATGGGCAGGAATGTTGGCCTGGGGGGGCAGTGGTCCTCCTGGGTTGTGCCTTTTGTATCTGGCTATTGTGTTGATTCAAACGAGAGCACGCTCAGTATAAGGCAGCGATGTACCAAGCATTGATGGCGATTAAAGATGGCACATCTCCCAATGTTTGGCTGGCCTCTTTAAAAAATTAATAGTTCACCCTAGGTCATCTGGCAGTTATAGTCACACAGATCCATGGTATCCAGTGACAGGCAACTTTCCTTATGCACAGACCAACCTAAGGCATGGGGCCTGGAGGTGATAGGGTAACCCTAGGACAGGTAAGGCTGTGACATGAAAGGATCAACCTAAGACAGGAGCCATGGCTGATGGACAGACTTTCCCAGATCTAGTCCAGCATCATATTATTAAACAAAAAAAGGGGGAGATGTAGTCAGCCAGGTGCCTAAAAGATGGCTCCGGCCTCCAATACACCATCACCGTAAATAATGCCACTGCGCAGGCACTAGCCCGAATCTGGCACCAAGCCCTCCCGAGCAGGTGCATACAAATCAAAGTGCCGGCAGACTGACCAATCCCAGGAGGACACATAGCTCTCCCCAGTGCTGGGGTGTATATAAGGAGTCCTCCCTGGGTTTCTGAGGTTCCTGTAGCATCGAGGTGTTCCTGAAATAAAGAAGGCTGTTGAGAAGAATCCGAACTTGTTGCGTTTTTCCTTGCTGGACAAGGTGAGCGCAACACTAAATCAGATAGGGGACTAATATCCAATATATAAAGAACTCAAGAAGGTGGACTCCAGAAAATCAAATGACCCCATTAAAAAATGGGGCTCAGAGCTAAACAAAGAATTCTCACCAGAGGAATACCGAATGGCTGAGAAGCACCTGAAAAAAATGTTCAGCATCCTTAGTCATCAGGGAAATGCAAATCAAAGCAACCCTGAGATTCCACCTCACACCAGTCAGAATGGCTAAGATCAAAAATTCAGGTGACAGCAGATGCAGGCAAGGATGTGGAGAAAGAGGAACACTCCTCAGTTTTTGGTGGGATTGCAAGCTTGTACAACCACTCTGGAAATCAGTCTGGGGGTTCCTCAGAAAATTGGACATAGTACTACTAGAGGATCCAGCAATACCTCTCCTGGGCATATATCCAGAAGATGTTCCAACCGGTAAGAAGGACACATGCTCCACAATGTTCATAGCAGCCTTATTTATAATAGCCAGAAGCTGGAAAGAACCCAGATGCCTCTCAACAGAGGAATGGATACAGAAAATGTGGTACATTTATACAATGGAGTACTACTCAGCTATTAAAAAGAATGAATTTATGAAATTCCTTGGCAAATGGATGGACCTGGAGGGCATCATCCTGAGTGAGGTAACCCAGTCACAAAAGAACTCACACATTATGTACTCACTGATAAGTGGATATTAGCCCAGAAACTTAGAATACCCAAGATATAAGATACAATTTGCTAAACGCATGAAACTCAAGAAGAACAAAGACCAAAGTGTGGACATTTTGCCCCTTCTTAGAATTGGGAACAAAGCACCCATGGAAGGAGTTACAGAAACAAAGTTTGGAAAGCAAACACAGAAGTGGATGCTCACAGTCAGCTAATGGATGGATCACAGGGCCTCCAATGGAGGACCTAGAGAAAGTACCCAAGGAGCTGGGGTATCTGCAACCCTATAGGTGGAACAACATTATGAACTAACCAGTACTCCCCTCCCCCCCGGGAGCTCGTGTCTCTGGCTGTATATGAATCAGAAGATGGCCTAGTCAGACATCAGTGGAATGAGAGACCCATTGGTCGTGCAAACTTTATATGCCTCAGACAGTGGAACGCCAGGGCCAAGAAGAAGGAGTGGGTGGGTTGGGGAGCATGTGGGAGACTTTTGAGATAGCATTGGAAATGTAAATGAAATAAATACATAATTAAAAAAAAGAAAAGAAAAGAGTAGGAGGTTATATTTATGTATTAGTCAATATATATTAATATGCATATTTGTCCATAAGTAGAATTGATGGAAAAGGAGGCCATGAAATTGAAAGACAGCAAGTAGAGATATATAGGTGGGCTTTGAAAGATTAAAGGAATTAGGAAAATTGATTCAATTACACTATAAATTAAAAATATGTAAAATAATTTATAATGGTACATGAAAAAAATACATGTATAAGCACATTCCTGGTTAGGTTATTAAAATATAATAATATATATAAAATTGCTTATGAATGCAAAACAGAGGTTTCAGACAAAAGCTGATGTAAAGATTGTCAAGATTCAAAACTTAATCGGTGTCATGTACATACTTGTAATACCAGTTCCAAGCAGGTTAAAACAGGAGGATTACCAGTTTGAGGCAACCATGACCTATATAGAAATTTACAGGCCAGAATAAGCTATGTAGAAAGACCTTATCAAAACAAACAATTGTAATATTATTAAAAATAATGAAAGATAGGCAAAGCAATAATCATCCTGTCAATCACTGAAACAAGCTATAAATTTGTGTGTTTTAAATATTCAGAGATCATGTATAACAGATTGTAAAAGATCAATTAATCCCAGCACTCAGAAGGCAAAGGCAGGTGGATTTCTGAGTTCGAGGCCTGCCTGCTCTACAAAGTGAGTTCCAGGGCAGCCAGGACTATACAGAGAAACCCTGCCTTGAAAATCAAAACCAAAACCAAAAAAACAAAACAAAACAAAACAAAAAAACCAAAAAAATCAATTAGAAGTTAAAGGTTTATCTACAGATTTCATACGTGGTCAATTCCTGCTGCTGGAACCCTTCTGTTTCTAGATCAGCACATTGAAATTTAGCTCTGACTTTATTAGTCTGAGGTGTGACCTGGAATCTGATTCCAGCTTAATTACTTTGAGCTGTGACCAGAGCATAAAGACTTTTAAATGTCCTTAGAGATTGTAACTACAGTCAGCTTAGGAAACCATTTCTGCAAAACAGTCTACTACTTCATATTTTCATACCCTGATTTTAGTACACAGTGTTTTAAAGTCAGTTATAAAACTGGGATATGTGATTTCACTTGTTTCTAAATTATTTATGTCTTCCATTTTCCAAGTATCATCAATAAACATAAATCCTGAGTGGTGAGATGTGTTTATGTGCTTTATTAAAATTGTCACAGAGGACTGGAAAATAATAGGGTTGATCTAAGCTATTCTTACTATTTAATTAAAATTAAAATTCTCAGTCTTTGAAATAAGTTCCAATAGTGTCACAAAGTAGCACTTTTACCATCTCCTATACACTGAGAACAGGCTTCCTTTAATCTAGTTTCTTCAAACATATACCAAAGCATTTAAGTTCCTTTTAACAATGAACTATAGTTGATCTTCATATATTCTGGAACCATAGCATTAGTACATAAACCAGACTTTAATTCATTAATGCTAGACCATGTATTTCTGCTGAAAGTATCTACATCAGACAGGCTGAAAACTCTATTAATGTGGAAAGGAAAGCTACCATAAAATTAATAGGAAAATAAGCTATGAACATTAACAAACTACTCAAAATAGTAAGATTCTGTATTTTACCATCTTTCTGTGAAAATATGGGTGATAGAATATTCTCATTCTATAAAATTTTATTAAAACAGGTACAGAGAAAAATATGTTTCAGGCATCGAATGTCATAGAAAATTTTACTTCTTACAATCTGCTTGAAATTATATGCTTTAGTGAAAATCAAAGCTATTTTTACTTAAATTGTAGTATTCTATGAAATTCATTGTTCTAATATAGCTAAGGTAGTTGATGTAAATAGAGTGAGAGACCTTCTGAGATACTACATCTATGTTTGAAAGCAAGGGCTGACAACACATATAAGACATAGGCTAGATTGAGGTTATAAATGGAAACAAAGTTCATAATTAGTTAACGATAAGATGAGCATGTTTTCTTTGATTTATGAGAATTTTTTTTATGAGCAACACAGGTTCATAGAGCATTTATAAAGTGGAGGAGTAAAGCAAGGAAGTCAAAGGCATTGTGAGAAAGACATGACCAAACTTGTTTGGCCTTAAATATGTAACAAGCCATCTGTAAAAGAATGAGTTGGTGATACAAAAAAGAGAAATGAATTCCATTCTTCCAGGCAGGAATCCACCTTGATAGGAATCCACGTTTCATACTGCTGAGGTCCAGAAAGCTCAGGACATGCACTCATGATTGCTCCATCTTGAAGCTTCTAATCAGTTACCAAAGGAGTAGGAATCTACTTTTGCAACACAGAGGAAAAATAGAAAAGAAACGTAAAATAAATTAAAAGTAAATAGCAAATTTGATGCAGTGGGAAATAAAAGGACAATGGTAAAGCAGTTTCAGAAATGAGATTACAGCAAACGGAGCAACCTAAGTGTTCTAGAAATAACACCAAGAAAGGAATATACCCTGCTACAAAACTATAATGCCTGAGAGGAAAAAGCAAAATGATAATCATGCCAATATGTATACCATAAAATTATCACAATATAGTTTTCTCTTACAATGTATTCGCGGGTATGCCTATTTCACTGGAAACCTTTTGTAATATGAACTTCCTGACTAATGCTTCCTTCTATTTAATTCTGCTTGAAGCATTGTTGGAAGGAATTACTTGTTATTTCTATCGGGACATCTAAAAGTTAGTACACATTTGCTAGCAACATTTATTTTTCTTATAAGCCTGGTTTTCTACTCTGAATTTATATTAAGAAATATGATACAGTTAATTAGTACTATGTATGCCCAGAAGTCAGGAAAGCAATTTCCAGGTGGCATCAGAGAAGTCACTGTAGCATAAACACAAGATGTACTGGGGCATGGCTTAACGAAGAAATGAGCAGAGGATAATGAATGATAGTTAAGAAAGGGAATAAGTGTCAACAGAAATAGTAACCTATAGAATCAGAATCAGGATAATACATACACACGAGGAGGGGAAAAAGACATGTAGAATTAGATGAGGTAAAAGTATGTAGAGACCCATCCTTTAAGAGCCTGAGTACAAAGACAAGGTTTCTGAAAATTATTCTGTTAATACATGGGTGAGAAAATTGATGATATTAAAGCAAGGTAGTAAATTCTTCAGTTCCTTGCCTTGAGCAGAATAGCCTAGCATTTTTTATATGAGATGATAATTTAGAATTGAGGCATGGTAGAAATGGAGAGACACTGCACAACGTTACAAGACAAGCTATAATAAGAATCTTACCTAGTGCAAAAAGCAGAGGAAGTAAGGGGAAGATTTGAGAAGCATTATGGAAATAAATTACAAAGATTATAAAATATTAAATTTTATGGCAAGAAATATGGCTCAGCTGTTAAGACAACGAGTTGCTCTTATGGAGAACACCTGCTTACACATGAGCACAGAAATACATGTGTACACATAAATGAGAAAATATATTATTTAAATATTAATGTTTTGATTAATTAATTTTTAGCCATGTGTTCTGATTGAATGAATTTTTGATATTTTAAACTTTAGGCCCATTGATCCTAATCTAGAAATCATGCTATACATATATTTTTTCAGGTTCACACTGATAAAGTCATCCATTGATTTATATATAAGGAAAGTATCTCCTGAACTCGTTGCATTCCACTCACAATGATGTGCCTAAGGATACTATAAATGTGATTTGATATATAACAATTTTATCCTTAGAAAGGAGCCTTCCAGTTATTTATGCTCGAGGATAATAACTTTGTGTAGAACAGGAAAAAAACTTAAATTTGTCTCTCGGTGTGTTTCACTTAGTTTAACAATAGTTTCTTTTTTGTTAGTTCTTTTATAATTTTTTTGAAATATGAATATAATTACCTAATTTTCCCCTACTATATCCTTTTTCCAAATCCTCACTTGCCAGGTTTAAACTCCTGGCCTCTTTTCTTTTTGATCAGTGGTTATTATATGCATACACTAATGATGACTTGGATGAGACCCGATAGAGGGTTATTTAATAGCAAGAAAAACTTTTTCACTGATGCTCTACTGAATTCAACCAATACCATTGTTTTGGTGGCATATTTTTTACTTTAATCAATCCATTTCTCTGTGATATTAATATTGTCGTCTGTATTGGACATACATGTGTATTTTTTTGTGTTTTTATTATTGATATTTTTATTTTTGAGATTATAATATAATTACATTTCTCCCTTCATTTTCTCCCCCCCCCCCCCATAGGTTTCCCCCACAAACCTTCCCCTATAACTTTTTCTGAATTTCACAGTTTTTTTTTTTATTAACTTTTGGTTCATACACACATATGCATATTCCTAAATACCAATTGTTCGGTCCGTATAATGTTACTTGTATGTTTGTTTTCAGGCCTGACCATTTCGTATTGATTAAACAAATGGAGTGCTCTTCCCTAGAGAAGACCGTTCCTCCTATGCTCAGGATTCCTTAGTTGCTTGTAGTACTCCCTTGAGACATGTGCCACTTTTGAATAAGGTTAATGCTTGCGTCTTGTAGGAGTATTGCTTTCATCATGCTGTGTCTCTGTGGGTGACTATGACAACCTCCATGTATAACTTGAACCTAGAAGAGCATATTGTTTCTCCAAAAACTTGAGCACCTCCAGGACTTTGCTAACTCAAGCACTATCGGTGTAGTAAGGACTTATCTGATTTAAACGTTTACTAGTTGTCATATGGTTCTTTTTCTATTATCAAGGAGGTCTTTTAAACAGAAACTCGTGATAATGAAATAAAAAATTTCAACACCTCTTGAGTTGTCTCTGTAGTAAAAATGGTGTGGGTTTTAATCTGCACCCCTGAAACACAAAGATATGATTTCGGTTTCCAGGTGAAGCTTTTTATTTTTTGTAAATTGGTTATTTTATTTATTTACATTTGAAATGTTATCTCCCTTCCCAGTTTTTCCTCCACAAAGCTCCTATCTCTTGCGCCCTCCCCCTGCCTCTATGAGGATGCTTCTCAACCCCCTCCCACTACTGTATTTCCTTAAGTGGGAGCATGGAGACTCCACAGAACCAAGGGCCTCTCCTCACACTGATATCTGACAAGGCCATCCTCAGCTACATAAGCAGCTGGAGCCATGGGTCCCTCCTTGAGTACTCTATGGTTGGTGGTTAGCTTTGGGGGGTCTGATTGGTTAATATTGTTGTTCCTCCTATGGGGTTGCAAACCCCTTCAGCTCCTTCAGTCCTTCTCCTAACTCCTCTATTGGAGTCCCGACGCTCAGTCTGATGGTTGTCTACAAGTATCCCCATCTCTATGGGTAAGGCTCTAGTAGAACCTCTCAGGAGATATCTATACCAGGCTCCTGTCATCAAGCACTTCTTGGAATTCGATATTGTAGACACTGTTTTCTTGTTTTTGAAAAATAAATGGTACATGAAAAAAAATCGAATGATGGTCATATATCTCTCAATCATGTTTATAGTTCATTTGTAAAGTATCTAATAGTTTTAAAGTTGCTTAAGATATAATTCATATATATTTTTGAATAACTATATTATTCTTACCTATGAAAATGAAATCTAAGAAAATAGTGAGCATATTTTATGCTTAATGAAATTACTTTTAAATGTATACACTTTATATGATAGTCTTCGAGGTACACAGGACACTCAAAATTTTAGTTTCAGTTCAAATATCTGTATAATGAAATTCAGAAATTTATTTACACATACAACAAACATACATTAACCAAAAACATACATTATCCAAAACTTTTTAATTAAAATATTGGTCCACATTCTAAAGAAATTGTATCTAAAGAGTCAATAAAGGTGGCAGACTATTTAAATAATTATGTTTCCTGAGTTTGCATCTTTTCAATATTAAGTTAAAGTGATTGCAAGGGCTAAAAACATATAATTGGACGTCCATCCCCTCAGTTCTTCTCCTTTTTTGTCCCTGCAGTTCTTTTAGACAAGAAGAATATTGAGTCAGAGTTTTTGACTGTGAGATGGCAATCCCATCCCTCCACCTGATGCCCTTTCTGCTGGAGGTAGACTCTACAAGTTCCCTCTTGCTAGTGTTGGTCAGTTCATCTGAAGAAGAGACTGAGGGAAAGGAGGTCCAGTGACCAAACCAAATTGGGATCCAGATCAAGGGGAGACTCGAAGGCCTGATACTATTACTGATGCTATGGTGTGCTTACAGACAGGATCCTAGCATGGCTGCTCTGAGAGACCCAACAAGCAGAAGAGTGAGATGCAGATACTTACACCCAACCAATGGACTGAAGCCAGGGACCCCTTTGGTTGAATTAGGGAAAAGCTGGAAGAAGCTGAGCAGGAGGGCAACCCCAAAGTAAGAGCAACAGTCTCAACTAACCTAGACCCTTGAGATCTCACAGATATGGAGCCACCAACCAGGCAGCATACAGGAGCTGATTCGAGGCCCCACAACATGTATACATCAGAGGACTGCCTGGTCTGATCTCAGTGAAAGAAGATGCACCTAACCATTGAGACACTTGAGGCCCCAGGGAGTGTGGAGGGAATGTGGGGTAGGGGAGGGTGGAAACATACTCTTAGAGATGGGGGAGGAGGAATGGGATGAGGAACTGTCTGAGAGAGAACCAGGATGGGGATAATGACTGGACTGTAAAAACGATTAAAGATAATTAAAAATAAAATATAAAATTGAGATATCACATCCAAAGTAGTAACTGTGCTTCATTGCAGAAGATCTGAATAATTGCAAAATCGAGGTGCCAAAATATGCTTTCAAGTATGTGTTAATCACAATGTTAAAATGAAAAAGTACTTTTTCCTTCTATGAGTTAACATAGCTAATTCATTGAATCTAAATGTTCTAACTCTGATTAATAGTAAGTTTGGAAATGTATACATAGTCTTCTGAACTTTGGGCAGACCAATTTAGTTTAATAAATTATTTCAAATCTGAACAGATGATTTTCTGTTCTATGTTTGTTTATAGATATGGCTTATGTTCCTGAAAAAGCCTGTCTAGGCAGCTCCTTAATATATTCAACAACAAGATCTTATCTAATGACCTGAGACTGGAAAAATGAAAACAATAAAACATTAGTTAACAAACAAATGTCAATGAAATTAGTACACATATCTGTGCTTTCCATAAATACAAATTGTACTATTTAAATATATTTCACATAGAATAATGAAAATAGATTTGTCTCTGTATATGTACATATGTAATGGAACAATTGCAGCTATGTTCGATTATGTATTTACATGACGACATTTGTTTTAAGTTAAGTAAAATTTCTGAATATCAGTGTTCTTGCTTGTGGTATGCTAAATAAATCCTGGATTTAGTAGAAAATATAGACTATATTGCCTCAAACTTGTTTTAGTGCATTTGTTTTCAAGTATTTATCTTTACAAGTGGCTATTAATGTGACCAAATTAGAAAAGATAATTAAGTAAAATGACTTCCTTTTCATCCTTTACTGGAATGCATTTCATAGACTCCAAAGTTTTGATAGAATAGATGAGACCTGAACTTAACATCCACTCCAAATTAATTGTTGAGATCATGAAAAGCTAATAAAATATGAAATACTTCAATCTAAGAATAATAGAGACACAAATAATTAGAATAATTTTGTAAGTTGATATGACAAGTTCTATATATAACTTAGCCTGCCTTGATATTAAATTCACTTTTAATATGTATATTCTTCTCCTTTGTTCCCTTTCTGCCCTGAATTCAATAAAATATTTCTAGATAGCAGAAGTAGTATTTTTCTCTATTTTCCACTGAGAATTAATTAATCCCAGACCAAGTATAGTGCACGCAGGAGTTTTATTTAGCCATCATCTGCCAAAAGGGGGTAGTGGGGATGAGCAAGTATCTAGGGCACTCGTTCAGCCATAGTGGAGCTCTTGTAAAAGTTCCTCAATGTTTCCTCCTTAAATAGCTTCACTGAAGTCACAAACATGTTTCATTTTCTTTCTAATTGTATTTGATCATAATTTTATTGTATTCTTACAGGAAATTTCCCTTTCCTGGTACTTGAGATCTATTCTTAGCCATCAATCTGTCAAGGTACACCAGTGATTTGAGGGATTCCAAGGGCCAGAAATAGCAAAGCAAATGCTATCAACTTTGATCCTATCTAATCATGACCTGGACTGTGTATGGCAGGTCGAATTGCTGGACTATTTACTTGAAGACAAGTCTCTCTACACACCAATTGTTGGTTTGACATTTTACTTTGTATTGTGTTTAATTTTCTTATTTTCACCTGCCATTGTCTTTGACAATATGATCAACTTCATCACTCTCAATTCAAATCCTGAGATGTGGAATTTATACTACTGGGGGAAAATGAGCTTCTTTGTATTCTGCCCACATTTTGTTCCAGGTGAACATATTTGTTCTGAATTATTTATTTATTCATTTATTTATTTACTTTGGTAGTGAAAGCTCCCTAGGCTTCAAAAGCTTGTAGATATGAATATGATTAGTTTAATAAAGTATTGGTATCATATGAGCCCTCACATATGGAAGAAACTCAATATCAGATTCATATTTAAGATGCCAGTGTGTCCTAAGACATAGCTTACCTGCTTTTTCTTCAATACATCAGTATTTTGCTGCCCAATCTTGCTTCTCAGCGCACTGATGATGTGCTTGGCATGCCATCACTCTGGTGCCATACCTATTGTCTAACTATTGTGTGTGCTTTAACTGCAAGCTGATTTGCACTATCTATGGTCTTACCTTAGGAGAAAGGCAAAAATATTTCTGACCAAACCTTAGTCAGCTGTCTCTAGACCGTGTTTTCTTAAAGCAGCTTTTTTACTTTGCCTTTGTTTGTAGGAAACATGTTCTTGGTCTATTTATAAAGAAAGGTCCGTGATCATTATCTCTCTATAACAGTACGTTTACTAAAGTTAAAGTGACATCAGAAGATTATTATGGCCTCTGCTATTTCTCTCTCTCTCTCTCTCTCTCTCTCTCTCTCTCTCTCTCTCTCTCTCTCCTTCCTCGCTCTCCCTCCTCTGTCTCCTCTCTCTCTTCTCTCTTTCTTCTCTCTCGCCTATCTCTCCCACTCTCATTATCTACAAATATGAAAGAGAGAGAGAGAGAGAGAGAGAGAGAGAGAGAGAGAGAGAGAGAAAGAAAGAAAGAGAAAGAGAGAAAGAAAGAAAGAAAGAAAGAAAGAAAGAAAGAAAGAAAGAAAGAAAGGAAGGAAGAAAGAAAGAGAAAGAATGAAGACTGAGTTAATTCTAGGTCATATGTAGTATAGGTTGACCTTGTATTTAGCATACCACCCACAAAAATCAAATATGCTGAAGAAATTTCTAGGATGCTCGCCCAGCACCATTGACAAACCTTGACTACTTCCCCAATCCTCTTATGTTTCTTCATTAAATGGCCTCACGGAGATCACACATATTATTGTTAATATCTATCAAAATGGTCTTTGATGAGCTTCTGTATAATTTTAACAAGTATCAGAAGAGTTTTTCTTTACATGTTATACTTTCTTTTAGGTTTAATGTACTAATTCGGGATTGCTCTTTCTAAACCTAGGTGGTCTGAGACCAATGCATCTGGTTTCAGTCTATCATTTAAAATGAATTCAGAAAGTGATGTAGAAGAGGTTTCTGCATCACTTTCTGGAGCAATTTTAGATTTTTTAACAGAAATTGTTTATTATTATTATGCATAAATTAAATTTATCAATACATATATCTGTCATTGTTACCAAGTGCTTACAGTTTTGAAAACCTAAAGACAGATAGAATAATGGGATATAAGTATCTATTTGTATAATTGGAGGACTGATTTCACCAGAATGATTGTGAATGCAAAAATATGTAGATATGCAAGGTCTTGCTATAAATGTGTACATAAGATCTTTACATATCTTATTTACTGTAAATCATCCCTAAATTAATTTATCACAAAATACAATCTATACACATAAATAAATTGTATAATTTAGGGAACATTAACAAGAAAAAGATGAGTCTGGATATGTTCTTTTTATCTTCATTGTTGAGGCAAACTTTCTAACTATTGAATGAATACACAACCACAAGCACACACATGTTTCCAGGAAAACTGTGCGCTTGCATGTTTGTATGTAATTTATGGATGTTTTTGTTTGCACAGTAGTCTTTCAAAATCAGCATTGTACATAGTATGCAGTACTCATTCATGCTTTGCTGTATTTATTCACTTTTATTTCAGGGAAGGCCTTACAAATAAACATTATTCAAAGCAGTAAAGCATTTAAAATTACATTAAAGTAGATTCAGGTTTTTTTTGTAGTCATAATAGAACCTGAAAGCAGCATGAAGTGCACAAAGGGCTGCACAGCAGGAATCTGATGCTGGGGAGGAAGCAATTCACACCTGTTAACTACTGTGAACAGAATGAGGCCTGTGCCTAGCTCTCCACCTCAGGAAAACCGATGGAGACTTTTTTTTTCCCCGTTAATTTCAGCATCTTACAATTTTGGGAAAAACAAATCTCAAAATTAAATGGTGCTATCTGTGAAGGAATATAAAATGAGGCCCAAATTAAAAAAAATATCATGAGAAAAATGCAAAAGATATATACTTGTTAACAAAATGTGTCATTTTGCTCCGTGAGGATAGCAGGGACAACTGGGACAAAATAATAAGCCCAATAGTTGAGAAAACGAAACCAAAAGTGTAGGGGACTGCCTAAAGCTCCCAGGTTCTAAACCATCATGAGAGGTTATATCGATGATGTTGAGATATCCTCTTGTCTTTTCAAATAATATTTGACTAAGTTATAATTGATTAATAGAGAGAGCTATATAACTAACAATTAAAAATTTTGTGCTCATGTAACAAGTCGCAATAATTTGTGGAAGTCTAAGAGGAAAAGGTTTATCATACTGTGGCTTTGATTGCAACAGTGAACACAAATTTCTTACTGATACATGAATAAATACTGAAAGCCTCAGTTACAGACCTGTGTCACTTTCAGGAGCCTCTGTTCTTCTCATTGTTTTCATTTGATTATGTTTCCTTGGTTATTAATTAGCTTTGAAATATTGCTATGTACAGCCTTTGGCACTGTTATTTAAAAAGAGAGGAAACACCCAAACAAAAACACAAACCAACAACAATAACAAAAAGTAATGAGTGGTAGAGAAATAGTTTTCCCTAGGGAAAAGAACCCTGCCCAACGAATTATTTAAGAGCAAGTGGTCAGCCCTGGAATCATATGACAAGTAACATTATACAGACTGCACAAGTTGTGTATGTATATATATATATATATATATATATATATATATATATATATATAATAGTGTGTGTGTGTGTGTGTGTGAGTGAGTGTATGTGTATGCGTGTGTATAAAAACAAGTAAGAAAAACAGTTCACTTATTTAGAAGAAAACAGGGGAGTTAAATGGGAATATTTGGAAAGTAGAAGGGAAAGGGAGAAATTATATTTTAATTTTAAAATGCATTTATTAAAATATTAGTATGAAATGAGCTATGGAAACATAAGAGAATCTGAGAAATTTTGTATAAATTTAATACATCAAAATGTTTTTAGATAACAGATATTGAGTAGTCAAGCATTTGCTAACAGTCATGTATCTGAAACGAACAAATAGTTTCTGTGACTTAACTAATTTGGAGCTAATATGATACATTCTAGCTCCAGTCCCAAGTGATACTGACCCTAACCTATGAATATAATGCCCATTTTATTCTATTTCGTTTTATACAGGCACATTTGGTCTGTATGTATATGTGTGTGTACCATATGCTTGTGCATACCTTGTACACACAGAGGACAATAAAAGCATCAGATTCCCTGAATGACACAACCTCTGTTTCCAAGGAATTGATCCTGGGTCTTGTGCAAGAATAGCAATTGCATTTAATAACTGTTGGTCCATCTTTTCAGTCCTGGAACCTTTCACGAGTAAGGCCATTTTATGAGGTTAGTGCTAATATCTTTGGAATAATTATTTCTTGGAGACTAAAAAGAAAGTTTTATAAATGCTTAATCAACTGTGAATAGAACCAGAAAACATGAATTAAATGCCACTCACAGTATGTTAAGGACATGTCTTAGTTAGTTAAACAGTCTTTAACGAACAATGCTTTTCTACTGTCATTAATTACACAGTGATAAAGTTTGGATGCTCTTGATGGGGATTTAATATTGATTCTAATACAGTAAAGTTGATTTTCTTTCTTTTGCAAACATGTGCAAACAATAAAAACATTCCATTATTCCTAGTTTCACATAAATAAGGCCTATACACAGGTAGAAAAAGATTTTGCCAACTGAAAACTGATGGCCTTGGTTGTGGTGGTAGTAATGGCAGTGACAGTATTTTTAGAAGTTGTTAAAATAATAATTAAACTATTCTAATGAGAAACTGAATATTAATAAAATGGATTATGAAATTTCAATTGAAAGATACATGACACATATTTGTGGACACTGAAACAAACTATATAAAGATCATTAATTTTGTCACTTAAGTAGTCACTCAAAAAATCCACCTCAATATATCACTCTAACGTAAGCAAATTAACGTGTAAGAACATGCCTTATATAGTCCCTAATTTAAAGTGAAGTGAGAAGAAAGATTGACAATAAGAAAACAAGGCCTACAACTCAGAAAACAAGATAGCAAAAGGCATTATTATTAGTAGGCTGAATGTGTTGGCGTACATCTGCAATACCATACATGGCAGGCTAATGGCAGGCTAAGGCAGAAGCACGGTGCCTACCTAGCCAGCTTGGGCTAGGCTGCTTAATTTCTGGACCAGTTATCTTTCTTTGATATATAGTACATATATAATATGTGTTAATACATAAATATATACATAATATATTGTGTTTTAAAATATATAGTTCCCTCTCTCTACATACATATACATTCTAGGTATATTCAAAATCATTATAAATGTAACTCAAATTATATTCATATGTCATTCTCATTATACATATGTTTACATATGTATATGTAAACTGTAATTATAAGAAATGTAAACAAAGAGCTTTGTAGATTCTTAGCTTCCTATAGACTTGAAGGTCCAAATTAAAATAGAACCCTATAACATCATAAAAATCACAAAATAACTAGACTATTACAGACAATATTTCTAAAGTATCTAAAGAAAGAGAACATATTTTGAGTTTTCTCAGAAAGACCTGACTGCAAGCATTTGCAAACTTTGGTCAGTATATTGCAGAGCAAGCATTCACACCAACAATTCTGAAAGACAAGGGACAGCAATCTGGAAATGTAGATAATCTCAAAGCATTTGGCATTTGAGACCCTACTTGTTCCATGTTCTGTCTCAAGATTGTGCTAAGTAGCAACAACTCTCTCTCCCTCTCTCTCTCTCTCTCTCTCTCTATATATATATATATATATATATATATATATATATATTTACATTTCAAATGTTATCCCCTTTCCTAGTTTCTTCTCTGAAAATCCTCTATCCCCTCCCCCCTCCCCTTTCTCCCCAAGCCCAACTCCAGCTTCCCTGGCATTCCCTTCTTCCCTTATACTGGGGCATAGGACCTTCACAAGACCTCTCCTCCCATTAATGACCGACTAGGCTATCCTCTGCTACATAAGTAGCTAGAGACAGGATTGCCACTATGTGTTTTCTTTGGTGGTTTAGTCCCAGGGAGCTCTGGGTTTACTGGTTAGTTCATATTGCTGTTCCCCATATAGGGCTTCAAATCCCTTTAGCTCCTTGGGTACTTTCTCTAGCACCTTCATTGGGGACCCTGTGCTCCATCCAATGCATGACTGTGAGCATCCACTTCTGTATTTGCCAGGCACTGTCAGAGCCTCTCAGGAGACAGCTTTATCAGGCTCCTGTCAGCAAACTTTTGTTGGCATCTGCAATAGTGTCTGGGTCTGGTGATTGTTTATAGGATGTATCCCCAGGTGGGGCAGTCTCTGGACGGTCATTCCTTCAGTCTCTAGTCCACACTTTGACTCTGGAACTCCTTCCATGGGTATTTGTTTCCCCTTCTAAGTAGCATCAAATTATCCACACTTTGGTCTTCCTTCTTGAGTTTCATACATTTTGCAAATTGTATCTTGGGTAGTCTGAGCTTCTGGGCTAATATCCACTTATCAGTGAGTGCATATCATGTGTGGTCCTTTGTGATTGGTTTACCTCACTCAAGATGACATCCTCCAGATCCATCCATTTGCCTAAGAATTTCATAAATTCATTGTTTTTAATAGCTGAGTAGTACTCCATTGTGTAAATGTACCACATTTTCTGTATCCATTCCTCTGTTGAGGGGCATCTGCATTCTTTCCAGCTTCTGGCTATTATAAATAAGGCTGCTATGAACAGGGTGGAACATGTGTCCTCATTACAATTTGGAGTATCTTCTGGCTGTATGCCTAGGAGTGGTTTTGCTGGTTCTTCTGGTAGTACTATGTTCAATTTTCTGAGGAATCGCCAAACTGATTTCCAGAGTGGTTTTACCAGCTTCCAATTCTACCAGCCATGGAAGAGTGTTTCTCTTTCTACACATCCTCGCCAGCATCTGCTGTCACCCGAGTTTTTGATCTTAGTCATTCTTTTTGGTGTGAGGTGGAATCTCAGGGTTGTTTTGATTTGCATTTTCTAGATGACTAAGGATGTTGAACAAATTTTTTCTTTAGGTGCTTCTCAGCCATTAGGTATTCCTCAGTTGAGAATTCTTTGTTTAGCTCTGTACCCCATTTTTAATAGGGTTATTCGATTTTCTGGAGTCCAGCTTCTTGAGTTCTTTGTATATATTGGATATTAGCCCCCTATCAGATTTAGGATTGTATTTTTCATCTTTGTCTAACTACTCATTACTTCTCCTCTATCTAGCAAACTGAAATGCATACTACATCTCAACAAGTATGATTATAGCATCACTGCATAATCAATATGAATAATATCTAGCAATGAAACGTAAAATGGAATGGTAATAATCATATAATTTAGGCACATAATATTAATAAGTTGAACCCAAAATCAAAACCTACATATAAGTGGTGCAATTTCCTTAATTTTTAGATTGAATGTAAGTTTAAGAGTCAAAATGTGAAGTGACCCTCTATGTACTGATACAGCACAGTTTAATATATTGGATTACTAAAAAGCAGTTATTTACAAATTAAACTGTTATATATGATGTAGAGTGATTTTAAATCACATTTCTCAAATGGATGTTAAGATAAGCTTTCTGTTGTAAATGAGAGTCTAATCAAGTTTCTGTCTTAGAATATCCATTTTGACGCCTTCTTAAAACCATATTGAATTTCTTTTGTTTCTATTCAACACTTTACAGTGAATTTCATGTTATACAACCCATCTTCTTTGGAGGAGGTACACATTTCTTGAGTGTTAGTGACTGAATTGGTTGTTTTACAGAAAGTGAATAATGCAAATTTTAGGATATGGGATGTTTTAACAATAAATGCATAGTACCAAATTCAATTTATACAATAGTTATAACCTTAAACCAGGTTTCTTTTCCATTGGAGAGGTAACGAAATACACAAAATAGAATTAATTTTTGTTTAAAGCTCTATTTCCTTGGTCAATTAGATTTCAGATCTTAACAGTGTAGCAATGTCAGTCTAGGGCTTTTTATGTGACAAATAGAAACAGAAACAAATGTAATATAGTAAAAGTATGAAGTTTCTTTAAAAAATCTACAGAGATTGATAACTAGGTATAAATATCTGGTTTGATAATCGGTTGATATGTGTGGATTCTTGCTTCTTCTCCATCTCTTTATAGTAATTTATCTTTCCTTGCCGGCATTCTTTTCGTTTCATTATTTTCAATAGTTTCTTTAGTTTCGTTATATTTTCAATGTTCTTCACTGGTATAGATCTTCTTTCCAGAATCTCAAGAAAGATTCTATTTTGCTTAGTGTACTAGGTTTATCTGCAAAACCGAATTTTTAAATGTAAGTATTCATAAGGAATTGTGTGATGATAAATGGAACATAACATATCCAGTGAGCTATACTCTGGAATATACAGTGTAATTCAGAGATGTCATGAATTACAATTGGAGAAGGCTTTTTTTTTTCCAACATTTAAACATATTCTAGAAAAAATATATAAGATGACAAAAATTAGTTATAATTAAATCCAATTGATGAATGATCATATATTATGAGACATAACCAAAATAGAATACTTGAATTACAAAATATGATATATACAAACTAAGCCATGTGGTGAAATGTTATCCATATCATAGTTAAACAATTTAACATGAATAGGAACAGTCTGTGAAAGTCAGCTAACAGGGAGACAGCTGGTCTCTGGTAATGACAAAACTGGATGTAGGGCTCACATTGCTAATAGGATGTACTTTTCTACATGTCTTCTCTGCCAAGGATGTTCTCAGATTCAACATATTGGTATAGATGCAGGTTTTGCATATTAGCCAAGCATAGCTTTCATTAAGTTAAATAAGAAAATATCTATTTCTCCCCTGACAAACCAGGAAAAAGATAGTTACTATTTTAGTGGTTTCCATTTGGTTCTTCATCCTTCCTAAAAACCTCTAACAATCCTTGATGTGAAAAGTTTTTTAAATAAATAATGAATTATTCATAGAATAATTGTTTTTTAGGTTAATTATGTGTAATGCTGAAAATGCATTATAATGTGTAATTATATTTTTTCAACATAATTACTAAGTATGATGACAATGTATAATTCTTTATGAGAGTATATGAAGGAAATAATACTGCTCATGCATAATGTTCCAATTGTTAAACTTTTTAATCCAAAGAATTACAAGCTATAGTTTTAAATAGATTGATCACACAGACTGAGAAAACATACACTTTCTTTCCCAGCTGATAGAACAATAATTCCTCATTTAACCCTTCATACAAGGACATTTAACCCTTCATACAAGGACATTTAACCCTTCATACAAGGATATTTAACCCTTCATAAAAGGACATTTAACCCTTCATACAAGGACATTCTATCTTCATTGCTTTGAAAGCACCTCCTAGTGGCCACAGAGTAATTCTAACCTCTATTAAGATTTCAGAAGAATAATACACATATCTGAAAATATAAAGCTAGTGATACATAAGGCAGTGCAGGACAACGCCAGACCATATCCCAGCATGATGACCCATGCATTTGAAGATATGACACTTGAGTTTATAAAATGCTTTATTTCAAATTACTGTCATACTTCCAACATAAAACCATGTGTTTTATTTTTTGTTTTTTTGTTTGTTTGTTTTTTTGTTTGTTTGTTTGTTTGCTTTGTTTTTGTCAGTTAGTGTACTGGCTAGTTTTCTGTCAACTTGACACAGCTGGAGTTATCACAGAGAAAGGAGCTTCAGTTGAGGAAATGCCTCCATGAGATACAACTGTAAGGCATTTTCTCAATTAGTGATCAAGGGGGAAAGGCCCCTTGTGGGTGGGGCCATCTCTGGGCTGGTAGTCTTGGTTCTATAAGAGAGCAGGCTGAGCAAGCCAGGGGAAGCAAGCCAGTAGAGAACATCCCTCCATGACTTCTGCATCAGCTCCTGGTTTGTGGCCAGCTTGAATTCCAATCCTGCATCCTTTGGTGATCAACAGCAGTATGGAAATGTAAGCCGAGTAAACCCTTTCCTCCCCAACTGCTTCTTGGTCATGATGTTTGTGCAGGAATAGAAACGCTGTCTAAAACAAATTGGTACCAGCATAGTGGGGTATTCCCGTGACAACCTGACTCTGTTTTGGGGAGGACTATGGAAGGACTTTGGAACTTTCGGCCAGAAGATCCATTCTGTGTTAAGAGCTCTGTGAGATGTTGTATAGGAGCTTGGAAGATAATGTTGAGAACAGTGCAGAAAATGGAGGCCTGGCTTGTGAAATTTCAGAGAGAAAATTAAAGAATCTTTTCAGGGCCATTGTTACTTTGATTGTGAAGATTCTGTGGTTCTGGTTAGCTAGGACTGAAGAATCATCTGTGATTAACAAGATACCAGAACTAGTAAAGTGAAACTTTTGTATTACTTGGACTATTGATGCTGGTTAGCTGGAGCTAAGAAATTAGCGGTGATTAAGAAGAGACCAGTCAGCTATTGGATGGATCACAGGGCCCCCAATGAAGGAGCTAGAGAAAGTACCCAAGGAGCTAAAGGGATCTGCAACCCTATAGGTGGAACAACATTATGAACTAACCAGTACCCCGGAGCTCTTGACTCTAGCTGCATATGTATCAAAAGATGGCCTAGTCGGCCATCACTGGAAAGAGAGGCCCATTGGTCTTGCAAACTTTATATGCCCCAGTACAGGGGAACGCCAGGGCCAAAAAGTGGGAGTGGATGGGTAGGGGAGTTGGGGGCGGGGGGAGGGTATGGGGGACTTTTGGTATAGCATTGGAAATGTAAATGAGGAAAATACCTAATAAAAATATTTAAAAAAAAAAAAAGAAGTAACTGAGAAAAAAAAAATGAAGAGACCAGCATCATTGAGGTGACATCTGGGAAGTGTTTTCTGAGAGCAAAAAGAGGCCGTGTTCCAGAGATAACCAAGGTTCTAGTTAGTGCTGCAGCAGGACTTGGTAATGTATAAGAGTCACCCAGGTGGTACTGCTTTTGAAGGCATAAAGGGGTCACGAAGAGCAGCTGAGGCTCGGCACTGTGAGAGGCCATGGAAGGCCATTGGTGAAGGTACAGCCTCAGTTACAATTGACGACTTAGAACTAAAGGGGTCATGCAGTGTTTTGGAGATGCCAGTACCATGAGATGACCACCAAGAGCAGCAGCAGTGGAGTACAGGCATCTGGAGCCTAGAGGACAATGCGTGTGCTACAAAGGGCATGGCTGGAGAAGTGACCCAAGCCCTTGGAGGAGCCCAGAAGACGGTGAGTTGGATCCCAGACATTGGATGGTTAGAGATTGATTTTTCCTTTTGATTGTAACTGTGCCCTGATATTTTCCCTCTTGAAGGAAGAAACTATTTTAGTGGAATCCACAGTTAAGAGACTTTTAATTGTAAAAAGACTTTGGATTTTAAAAGAGATGGATATTTTAAAGAGATTTAAAATTTAAGAATATATAAAGACTGTGGGACATTTAAAGTTATTTAGACCTTGGGGATGAATAAGAACGTAAGGGTTGAGGCTTACTAGTGATGTATTTGTGTGTCAAGTTGACAAGGGGTCAATTGTACTGGATAGTTTTGTGTCAACTTGACACAGCTGGAGTTATCACAGAGAAAGGAGCTTCAGTTGAGGAAATGCCTCCATGAGATACAACTGTAAGGCATTTTCTCAATTAGTGATCAAGGGGGAAAGGCCCCTTGTGGGTGGGGCCATCTCTGGGCTGGTAGTCTTGGTTCTATAAGAGAGCAGGCTAAGCAAGCCAGGGGAAGCAAGCCAGTAGAGAACATCCCTCCATGGCTTCTGCAACAACTCCTGATTTATGACCTGCTTGAGTTCCAGTCCTGACTTCCTTTGGTGATCAACAGCATTATGGAAGTGTAAGCGGAATTAATTCTTTCCTCCCCAACTGCTTCTTGATCATGATGTTTGTGCAGGAATAGAAACCCTGACTAAGACAGTTAGTATCGTATGTATGCAATATTTCAAAAACGAAAGGAAAACACATGTATGCATGTGTATAGTCCTAGGAAAGGAAATTTTTTGAGTGAATTCTCTTGCATGATTATAGAGTCTACGAGTTCAAGACCACAGTGTTGGGAGCTGAGGCTGAGGACATCATCTTTCTAAGGGTATATTAAAAGGTTATATTTTTCCTATGGAAGGGAAGTCATATATCTTCAAATGGAAGATGATATGACATGAGAAAGCCCATGCCTGCAAGTTTTACTTTTTAAAAACATATAGCAACATTATTACAGACAGAAAAGTAAAATCTTCCTCATACACAATTTCCCTCCTCACATAACATCTACTATAATACAGCTAAGATTTGGATTAAATTTCAAGAGCTGAGCAAATCTGTTAAAAGACAAAAACATTAACATAATGGTCATAAAGAAATATTATAAATAAACTAAGTGGGGGTAATGATAAGCTCCTCTTTACATAGCATCCTTAGGAATAATTTCATTGACTCCACCCCCAGTCATGTTTGGCTCTAGGCTAGGTCTCTATCTAGCCTCTGTGTCCTGGCCTTCTGGGTATGTCAGGTATGGATTCATCCTCATGGCATGGGTCTCAGGTAGGATGAATCATTGGTTGGCCATTCCCACAAGTACTGTAACACTTTTTACCACAGCACATCTGGTGGACAGGACTAAAAATAGGTTGAAGATTTTTTCTGATTGCTTTTGCCTGCTCTTGGGATCCTTTTCCTCCTACTTGAACACCAGACATGATATGAGGGTATATGACTAATATTTCTAACTTGTTATGCTATAATTGTTGATATTCCTGGGAGGACATATTTTTTTCTGAAGGAAAAAGTTGGGGGGATACATCTGGAGCAAATGGAGGTGGGGAGAGGGACTGGGAGGAGAGAAGAAAGGTAAAACTGATTAGGATGAGACATATTGAATAATAATTTAAAATAAATAAAACAAAAGCCAAATAGAGTTGAAAAGTAGAAAAATTAACAATAAAAAGTTCATGATGGTTTACAACCTCAGAACTCGGGGATCTGAGGAGGACAGCTAGGTTAAGTGATTAGATTTCACTCTCAGCTTGGTACTATTAGACTCACCTGAGATAAGAGTCTCAATCAATCAATTGTATAGATTATGTTGACCTGGACACTTGTCTATGGGAATTGTCTTGGTTGTTTATTAAATCAGCAAGTCCCAGGCTTTTATAAACATTGTGGGCGGCACCATCACCTAGGCAAGAGTTCCTGCACTGCATTAAGACTGGGAATAACTAGATAAGAAAGTAGTGCTGTGAATTAAAATGCTTCTTTCTGCCTTCGAATGTTAATATAATGGGACTGACTGGTTGAATTCAGCTTGGACTTCTGTAAAATCTTGGGCTGCAGCTTTGGATTGTAAGCCAAAAAAAAAAAAAAAAAAAAAAAAAAAAAAAAGATCCTTTTTCCCTATGTAGGGTGCATTGGGTCCATACCAGCAGAAAAGAAACTAGACAAATTCTGTTTGAAATGAGTCTCAAAACTTCTCAGATATCCAGAAATAGAACCACCATATGACCTAGCTGTACCACTCACAAAGCATATACCCAAGGGACTTTATATTCTATTACAGAGATATGTGCACATACATGTTAATTGCTGTTCTATATGCAATACTTATGAGGTGGAATCAGCCTACATGTCCATTGATGGGTGAATGGATAATGAGAATAAGGTAAATATAGATAATGGAATTTATTCTTTGCAGAATAATGCAGCTGTAAAGAAAAGTTTAATCATGAAATTTTTTAACTGTTTCAAAGTGAAACAATACTGACTGAAGTCCATCAGACTCATAAATTATAGTGTGGGCACCTTGTGAATTGAGAATTTATTGATATACAAATCTGACCGACTTATAACTATAAGCTTCTAGAGTTTTGATTTACTGGGTTACTGGAATTTGGGACAGCCGACCATAGGGTGTGGATGGCAGAGAAGGTACGGACAGCTATGAGGCAGGTGAACAGGAGCTGGGAAGACCACCGCACATCAGCAAGACCTCACAGAGAGTAGCTGGGCATAGTGTGGGATATTGCCACTTATTTAATATTTCCTGCAACAGATATAACCACGTTTCTGTTCATGTGTGATTCCTAGCTTTGAGACATTTGTCTTGTATGTTTAAATTAAAGAAAATGGGAAGACAAGATACTAGAAAGGGGCTACTGAGGAGGGGTGCATTAGAGGTATAGAGGGGAACAGAATATAGATATACTAAAGTAGAGAAGTAGGATATTGGAAGCATTCAGTTTTAAGCATGGAAGTGGTGGGGTGGTCATAGAAGCAAGGATGTGGAGTGAGAGTAAGCCAAAATGAAGGGTATATGAAAAAGCTATATGGAAACTTATTATGTAGTTATAAATACAGCAAAAATTAAATGTGATATGAAAGGGGTAAATTAGCATTTACAGTTTAAGCATGTCTGGGTCTGAAGTGTGAGAATGAATATATGGTAGAGGGTTGATTAACCAAAACTAAGTCACATACAAAAATCCTTATTAATTCACTAGTTTGTAAATAATTAAAATTTATTTAAATTTTTTTGAATAGTGTTACCCTCCATTGGTGTACAGAGCTGTTCTCAGGGGATACATGTCACAAGACATAAGATACATCCCTCTGAGTTACTGGTCATAAAGATTCTAGAAGTCTTCCAAATAACACAAGGTATTTTTCTTAGGTCCCTACCATAATTATATGGTAAGACCATACCACTGAAAATACTACAAACTTAGTTTACATGGCATGAAGAATTCAGTTGCAAAGTTTCCCCTTCTAATTATTTTTTACAGAACTGTAAGGTGCCATTGAGAACATTGAATGATAAATGACATTGCTCTGGAATGATGTCCCATGCTACAATAGTGACATTTCAGACATGGTGCATTTAGTGCTGCAGCAGTGGCATGATGGGTATGGAGGTAAGCAATCACTGTCTTATCATATATGAGAGCTGTTCCCTTGAAGAGAACTGATGCCTGGTATTGTCCCAGTCAAAGTCCATAGCTAGGGAAGTCTAAGAAGGCCCTAGGGAGGAATGTACTATTTTTATTTTCTAAATGATCATGCTTGTAAACTGATGTATATATGTGTATGCATGCATATAAAATAGCTTTGTTGGACTCTACCTTTGACCAGAGAAACTTCTGTTTACAGTACATGATGACTAATGCAGAGACACATAACAGGGCAAAGTGCTAAGGATTGGTAAAAGTGAGCAATCAACCATAAAAACGAAATAAATGTGTAACACCCCCCCCCTTTCCCACCAAGATTCATATTACATTGTCCAATAAGAGACTAGAAAAAATGTAAGAGCTGGAGGCTAAGACAGTGCTGTGAAATGCAGTTTGTTGGTTGGTTGTTTGGTTGGTTTGTTTTGGCCTGACATGGATAGTGCACTCATGAACTCAGGCCCGTGGAAATTCAAACAGTGATGAGTTGTATAAATTGTTGCACATTATGCACCACTTCTTTTTTTATTTACTAGATATTTTCTTTATTTGCATTTCAAATGTTATTCCCTTTCTTGGTTTCCCCTCCCCAAACCACCTATACCCCCACTCTTGCTTACCAACCCACCCACTCCCTCTTATGCACCACTTCTAACTAAGGAACTATAAACTAGTGATTGCTGCTGGGTGGAGAGAGTCAGTATTGTTTAGCACTGTGGCCACTGGAACATTTCCTGTGTTCTCACTCAACGATTTGCAGATTGGCAGTACTAATTAGACTTTGGGATTTGGAAAATCAGCGCATAATAAATTGGGATCTAGACATGCTGAGGGCGTCTAGGAGCTCGGATTTGTTCAGTAGGGAATGGATATGCTCGACATATATTCTATAGGTATATGGAATTTTAAGGGATATATAAAATATTAAAAATATCAGGAAATTAGTAAGTAGAAGAAAGCTAAAGAACAGCAAATAGAATTCTGTTAGGTAATATTTTGTTTGTAGAGTGATGCTATAATCATAGTTCTTGAGATGATAGCAGTACGTGTTTTACTTTGCTCTGGGAGATGACAGGTAAGTAGACAAAGAGAAAAAATAGAAATAAAACTAATAAATCCAGGTTGTAGCTACTTAGCACAGCCTTGAAACAGATCAAGGGCCTCAAATGCCAACCTCTGAAAGTTTCCACATCTGCATATTACTGTCCCTTTTCTTTCGGAATTACATGTGTGAATGGTTACTCTACAGTGTGTTGAACTATGTTTGCAAATGCTGTAGGCCTTTCTGGGAAAACTGTCTCTGTAACTCCTTCTATGGGTGTTTTGTTCCCAATTCTAAGAAGGGTATTTTTTTTCCTTTACATTTCAAATGCTATCCCTAAAGTCCCCTATACTCTCCCCTCTCCTGCTCACCTACCCACCCACTCCCACTTCTTGGTCCTGGTGTTCCTCTGTATGGGGTGTATAAAGTTTGCAAGACCAAGGGGCTTCTCTTCCCAATGATGGCCGACTAGGCTATCTTCTGCTATACATACAGTTAGAGACATGAGCTCTGGGGTTACTGGTTAGTTCATATTGTTGTTCCACCTATAGAGTTGCAGACCCCTTCAACTCCTTGGGTACTTTCTCTAGCTCCTGCATTGGGGGGCCCTGTGTTCCATCCTATAGATGACTGTGAACATCTACTTCTGTGTTTGCCAAGCAATGGCATACCCTCACAAGAGACAGCTATATCAGGGTCCTTTCAGCAAAATCTTGATGGCATATATAATAGTGGCTATGTTTGCTGGCTGATTATGGGATGGATCCCCAGGTGCAGCAGTCTCTGGATGGTCCATCCTTTTGTCTCAGCTCCAAACGTTTTCTCTGTAACTCCTTCCATGGGTGCTTTGTTCCCTATTCTAAGAAGGGATAAAGTATCCATATTTTGGTCTTCCTTCTTTTTGAGTTTCATGTATTTTGCAAATTATATCTTGAGTACTCTAAGTTTATGGGCTAATATCCACTTATCAGTGAGTGCATATCATGTAAGTTCTTTTGTGATTGGATTACCTCACTCAGGATGATAAACTCCAGATTCATCCATTTGCCTAGGAATTTTATAAATTCATTGTTTTAAATAGCTGAGTAGTACTCCATTGGGTAAATGTACCACATTTTCTGTATCCATTCATCTGTTGAGGGACAACTGGGTTCTTTCGAGCTTCTGGCTATTATAAATAAGGCTGCTATGAACATAGTAAAGCATGTGTTTTTACTACCAGTTGGAACATCTTCTGGATATATGCCCAGGAGAGGTAGTGCTAGATCCCCAGTAGTACTCTCTCCAATTTTCAGGGGAAACGCCAGACTGATTTCCAGAGTGGTTGTACAAGCTTTCAATCCTACCAACAAAGGAGTAGTCCTCTTTCTATATTTCCTTGCCAGCATCTGATGTCACCTGAATTTTTGATATTAGCCATTCTGACTGGTGTGAGGTGGAATCTCAGGGTTGTTTTGATTTGCATTTCCATGATGTTTAAGGATATTGATTACTTTTTCAGGTGCTTCTCAGCCCTTTGATATTCCTCAGTTGAAAATTCTTTGTTTAGCTCTGTGCCCCATTTTTAACGGGTTATTAGAGTTTCTGGAGTCCATGTTCTTGAGTTCTTTTTATATATTGGATATTAGTCCCCTCTCTGATTTAGGATTGTTAAAGTTCCTTTCTCAATCTGTTGGTGGCCTTTTGTCTTATTGACAGTGTCTTTTGCCTTACAGAAGCTTTGCAATTTTATGAGGTCCCATTTGTCAATTCTTGATCTTACAGCACAAGCCATTGTTGTTCTATTCAGGAATTTTTCCCCTGTGCCCATATCTTCCAGGCTTTCCCCCACTTTTTCCTCTATATGTTTCAGTGCCTCTTGTTTTATGTGGAGTTCCTTGATCCACTTAGACTTGACCTTAGTACAAGGAGATAAGAATGGATCAATTCCCATTCATCTACATAATAACTGCCAGTTGTGACAGCACCATTTGTTGAAAATGCTGTCTTATTTTGACTATATGGTTTTAGCACCCATGTCAATGATCAACTGACCACAGGTGTGTGAGTTCATTTCTGGGTCTTCAATTCTATTCCATTGGTATTGGTCCACCTGTCTGTTGCAATACCAGTACCATGCCGTTTTTTTTTTTTTGTTTTGTTTTTTTTTTGTTTTGTTTTGTTTTGTTTTGTTTTTTTACAATTTCTCTGTAGCATAGCTTGAGGTCAGGCATGGTGATTCCACCTGAGATTCTTTTATCATTGAGAAGAATTTTTGCTGTCCTAGATTTTTTTGTTATTCCAGATGAATTTGAAAATTGCCTTTACTAATTCTTTGAAGAATTGAATTTGAATATTGATGGGGATTGCATTGAATCATAGATTGCTTTAGGCAAGGTACCCATTTTTAATATATTGATCCTGCCAATCCATGAGCATGCAAGATCTTTCCATCTTCTGATATCTTCTTTGATTTCTTTCTTCGGAGACTTGAAGTTCTTATCATTCTGATCTTTCACTTCCTTGGTTAGAGTCACACCAAGGTATTTTATATTATTTGTGACTATTGTGAAAGGTGTTGTTTCCCTAACTTCTTTCTCAGCCTGTTTATCCATTGTGTAGAGAAATGCCATTGATTTTTTTTTTGAGTTAATTTTATATCCAACTACTTACTTTAGCTGTTTATCAGGTTTAGGAGTTCTCCTGTTCACTTTTTAGGGTTAATAATATATACTATCATATCATCTGCAAATAGTGATATTTTGACTTCTTCCTTTCTAATTTGTATCCCCTTGACCTCCATTTGTTGTCTAATTGCTCTGGCTAGGACTTCAAATACCATATTGAATAGGTAGGGAGAGAGTGGGCAGCCTTGTCTAGTCATTGATTTTAGTGGGATTGCTTCCAGCTTCTCTCCATTTACTTTGATGTTGGGTACTGGTTTGCTGTTTATTGCTTTTATTATGTTGAGGTATGGGCCTTGAAACTCTGATCTTTCCAAGACTATTATCATGAATGGATGTTGGAGTTTTCATGCTTTCTCAGCATTTAACTAGATGATCATGTAGTTTTTGTCTTTAGGTTTATTTATATACTGGATTATATTGATGGATTTCCACATATTAAACCATCCATGCATCCCTGGAATGAAGCCTACTTGGTCATGATGGATGATTGTTTTGATGTGTTCTTGGAATTGGCTTGGGAGGATTTTATTGAGCATTTTTGCATTGATATTCATAAGGGAAATTGGTGTGACTTGCTCTATCTTTGTTGGGTGTTCATGTGGTTTAGGAATCAGAGTAATTGTGGGTTTGTAGAATGAATTGGGTAGTGTACCTTCTGTTTCTATTTTGTGCAGTAGTTTGAGAAGAACTGGAATTAGGTCTTCTTTGAACATCTGATAGAACTCTGTACTAAACCCATATGGTCCTGGCCTGTTTTTTGGTTGAGTGACTATTAATGATTGCTTCTATTTCTTTAGGGTATATAGGACTGTTTAGGTCATTAATCTGACCCTGATTTAACATTTCTCCCTGGTATCTGTCTAGAAATTTGTCCATTTCATCCAGGCTTTCCCATTTTGTAGATTATAACTGTTTGTAGAAGGATCTGATGGTATTTTGGATTTCCTCAGGATCTGTTGTTATGTATCCCTTTTCATTTTTTATTTTATTAATTAGGATGCTTTGATTGTGCCCTCTAGTGAGTCTGGCTAAGGGTTTATCTATCTTGTTGATTTTCTCAAAGAACCAGCTCTTGGTTTGGTTGATTCTTTGAATAGTTCTTTTTGTTTCCATTTGGTTGATTTCACCCCTGAGTTTGATTACTTCCTGTCATCTACTCCTCTTGGGTGAATTTACTTCCTTTAGTTCCAGAGCTTCTAGGCATGCTGTCAGGCTGCTAGTGTATGCTCCCTCTAGTTTCTTATTGGTGGCACTCAGGGCTATGAGTTTTCCTCTTAGAAATGCTTTCATTGTGTCCCATAAGTTTGGGTATGTTGTGCCTTCATTTTCATTAAACACTAAAAAGTCTTTAATTTACTTCTTTATTACTTCCTTTACCAAGATATCATTGAAGAGAGTGTTGTTCAGTTTCCACATAAATGTTGGCTTTGTATTGTTTATGTTGTTATTGAAGATTAGCCTTAGTCCAAGTTGATCTGATAGGATGCATAGGGCAATTTCAATATTTTTGTATGTGTTGAGTCCTGTTTTGTGACCAATTATATGGTAAATTTTGCAAAAGGTACCAGGAGGTGCTTAGAAGAAGTTATATACTTTTGTTTTAGGATGAAGTGTTCTGTAGATATCTGTTAAATCCATTTGTTTCATAACTTCTGTTAGTGTCCATGTGTCTCTGTTTAGTTTCTGTTTCCATGATCTGTCCATTGATGAAAGTGGTGTGTTGAAATCTCCCACAATTATTGTAAGAGGTGCCATGTGTGCTTTGAGCTTTACTAAACTTTCTTTAATGAATGTGGCTGCCCTTGCATTTGGAGCATAGATATTCAGAATTGTGATTTCCTCTTGGAAGATTTTACCTTTGTTGAGTATGAAGTGCCCCTCCTTGTCTTTTTTAATAACTTTGGGTTGGAAATCAATTTTATTCGATATTAGAATGGCTACTACAGCTTGTTTCTTCAGACCATTTGCTTGGAAAATTGTTTTCCAGCCTTTCTCCCTGAGGTACTGTCTGCTATCTTTTTCCCTGAGATGGGTTTCCTGTAAGCTGCAAAATCTTGTGCTCTGTTTGTGTAGCCAGTCTGTTAATCTATGTCTTTTTATTGGGGAATTGAGTCCATTGATATTACGGAAAATTGATTGTTGGTTCCTGTTATTTTTGTTGTTAGGTTGGGATTATGTTCTTGTGGTTGTCTTCTTTTAGGTTTGTTGAAGGTACTTCCTTGCTTTTTTTCTAGGGCATACCTTCTGTCTTTGTATTGTTGTTTTCCCTATATTATCCTTTGAAGGGCTGTATTCATGGAAAGATATTTTATGAATTTGGTTTTGTCATTGAATACTTTGGCTTCTCCATCCATGGTAATTGAGAGTTTTGCGGGGTATAGTAGCCTGGGCTGGTATTTGTGTTCTCTTAGTGTCTGTATAACATCTGTCCAGGATCTTCTGGCTTTCATAGTCTCTGATGAGAAGTCTGGAGAAATTCTAATTGGTCTGCCTTTATATGTTACTTGACCTTTTTCTCTTACTGCTTTTAATATTCTGTCTTTATTTAATGCATTTGTTGTTCTGATTATTACGTGTTGATAGGAATTTCTTTTCTGGTTCAGTCTATTTGGAGTTCTGTAGGCTTGTTGTATGTTCATGGGCATCTCTTTCTTTAGGTATGGGAAGTTTTCTTCTATAATTTTGTTGAAGATATTTGCTGGCCCTTTAAGTTGAAAATCTTCATTCTCATCTATTCCTATTATCCACAGGTTTGGTCTTCTCATTGTGTCCTGCATTTCTTTGATGTTTTTAGTGAGGATTATTTTGCATTTTGCATATTCTTTGATTGTTGTATTCATGTTCCCTATGGAATCTTCTGCACCTGAGATTCTCTCTTCCATCTCTTATATTCTATTGCTGATGCTCACATCTATGTTTCCTGATTTCTTTCCTAAGTTTTCTATCTCCAGAGTTGTCTCCCTGTGGGTTTTCTTTATTGTTTCTTCTTCCATTTTTAGATCCTTGATGGTTTTGTTCATTTCCATTACCTGTTTGTTAGTGTTTTCCTGAAACTCTCTAAGGGATTTTGTGTTTCCTTTTTAAAGGCTGTTTACCTGTGTTTTTCTGTATTTCCTTCTTAAAGTCCTCCATCATCATCATGATATGTGACTTTAGATCCATGTCTTGCTTTTCTGGTGTGATGGTGTATCTAGGACTTGCTATGGTGGGAGAGTTTGGTTCTGATGATATCAAGTAACCTTGTTTTCTCTTGCTTATGTTCTTTTGCTTAACTCCTGCCATCTGATTATCTCAAGTGCTTGCTGCCCTCAATATATCTGATTGGAACCTGTCCTTCCTATAATCCCAATTGATTCAGGCCTCCTCAGAGTCCAGCATTCTCTGTGATCCTTTGATTGTGGGCTCCTGTGAACCTGAATTTCTGGGTGTGTCAGAGTTCTTGGCAGTCAAGCTCCTCTGAGTCCCTGAAATACTGGTGTGACCCAGCTCCTGTTATCCTGGGATCCTGTTGTCCTAAGATCCTGGGTGTGTTACGTTGCCTGGAAGTGGTGCCTCCTTTTGGGACTGTGAAGCTGTCTGCTCTGTTTGAAACCAAGGTAAACCAGAACTAATCAAAAGAAACCAGAGCCTCTGGTCAGGAAGTGTTCTGGCATTTTTGTTCCTGCTGTTGCAGGTCCTTCACAATTGGATTGTGAATGATGAGTTCTGCTCTCCAGTGATCCTAAGATCGCATGGAGAGTCCTCTAGGGACAGTAGGGGTGTCTGTTGACTCCGTGCTCTAGGTGAACGGAAGGAACACATTAGTTTTAATTCATTTAAATATTTGTAAACAGAAATTTGTTCTTCTTAATTGTTACCCTCAAAATTAATTGAATAAACAGAATGGAGATTTGGTTTATCTTTTGTAAAATGTGATCAAGTGTCACATTAGACATTTAAAAAATGTGAATTTGAAGAACGCTGGAAGTGGGCCTGGTGGCAGACTAGTAATGGTCAGGGTTATAGAAATTATTGAAAATGATACTTATATATCTTGAAGGTTGGAAAGGAACGAAATCATAGAAGAGAAAGATATTTAAAAATGGATTGGAAGGAGCTGAAAGGGTTTGCAAACACGTAGGAAGAACAACATTATCAACCAAGCAGATACCGCAGAGCTGCCAGGGACTAAATCACCATCCAAAGTGTACTCATGGAGGTTCCAGCTGCATATGTAGCAGAGGCTTGCCTTATCTAGCAGCAATGAAAGGGAGACCCTTGGTCCTGTGAAGGTTGAATGCCCCAGCATAGGAGAATGCTAGGGCTGTGAGGTGGGAGTAGGTAAATGGTCCCTGGAGCACCCTCTTAGAAGCAGGGAGTGGGGTGGGATAGTGGGTTTGTGGAGGGGGAAGCAGGAAGGGATATATCATTTGAAATGTAAATAAACTAAATAACTAGTAAAAACTTGTAAAAACTGGAATGCAATTAAAATTTCATACAGGCATTCATGTTGTAAATTTCCATAGAATGTGATGATACAGCTATAGAATTAAGATATTATTTTAATTTGAATTAGAATTAGTAAGGATTGAGGACATAATTGTAGATAGTGGAAGAAGTTATATTGTCCAGATGTTTTTCTCCTTTGAGAAAATGCATTCTTCTGTTCATATGGTTTAATTCAGTTTGATATTTTCAGCAACAGATTTTAATTAGTAGATAAGTAAAGACATGTATGTGACTTTTTGTTGAGTTCTTAGTAGAAAATACTTCAGTGAGCTTGGATACCTGAGGATTATTTTCAACTTCATTATGCAAGCAAATGACTTCCTTAACAAAAGAAAATTCTTTACAAGTCCATCAAGTATGTATTATGGCTTCTAGTTATGTGTTTTTTGCTTTGTCCTATTTCTGTTTGTTTTCTTTTATTATTATATTTTAGATGTTTCTTTGTTTTCTAAGAAGAGACAGAATAAAAGTATATGAATTCAGATGGGAGAAACTAGGTGGTGAGACACTTGGAGTATTTAGGAGGAGAAAATGAAATCAGAAATCTCATATATCAACTATTTTCTTTTTAATTTTATTTTCAAAATATTATCTTTATAGTCACTTTCAGAGAAAGAAAATCTTAGAATATTTTTACAGTAAAGTTAACATTGATATTTTACCCCTGAATTCTAGTGTTATTTTTCTCTTTAAAAATTTCAGTGGTTCTTTGTGAATTGCACATCATGCACCTCCCATGTTGCACTCTTTCTACCTCCTCCCCAAAAGAGAAAAAAGAAATAAAACAAACAAACAAACAAACAAACAAACAAAAAACCTTTATCATGGAATCTTCAGTGTGTCACACTGTGTCCCACACTTTTCCTTTTGTTCCCACTCTGTTTTCCTTGCAAATGTTCATTGCAAACAGTGTTTGGTCTGATTCAAAGTCTCCGGCTTCTGCTACAGTATCATTTGTGAAACTTCACTGAAATGCCTCTCAAATATCTTGTTGTTGCCCTTTTTCACAGAGATTCTGTAGTTTTGGACCAGTAGGCAGGCCCCTTTACACGCTCCAGCAATTCACCAATGGGGTAGGTGTTGGAGTGGACCTGAGCCTGAGCTGTATCTGAGCTTGTTTGCTCACCAGCTGTCCTGCACCTAGACTTCTGAGGCAAGCTCTTCTTTCCTACCCTGGCTGGCTCATTCAAAGCCTCAGCTGCAAGAGCCAGGGCCCAGATCTCCCACTCTGATGATTATGGGCTCAATTCAGTTCTCCTCTCCTCTCTCACAGCTGCAGCTGGCTAGCTGTGAGTTCAGCTCTCCTACTCTTAAGACTACAGGACTAGCTCTCAATATGCCCAGGCAAGGGATGAGGCCAGACCTGAGCCAAAGGTGTCCTTTTGTTCCCCAGACCTCAGGTGTTTCAGTAATGGACCCAAAATGTGGCCTAGTACAGCCCAGTACCCCCATGGAGTCATGGCGGAATTCTACCACCATGGTGAATTCATGGTGTAGAGAATTCTTTTTAGTGGCACCTAGGGTCTTTGGGTATCTGAAGTGGTTTCAGAAATGGTCTCAGGAGCGCTAAGGCTCACCCATGATCAGGCATGGGTTATCTCTGGCATGGTGTGCCCACCTAGGCCTGTGTGGTGGTGGTAGTCTCAGGCTTGCTCCTGATGTATTCTCCATGGCAACAGACTGGTAGCCCTATAATACTCTCTCTTGCTAGGGTCTTGGGGTCTCAAGTGAGGTTTCTTCTGAGTGAGTTCATCTTGTCTTGGGCTTGCTGATAATCTATCCAGGCCTTGACACTCTCAGAATAGTGGTTGTCTCAGACAGGCAACCTGTCTGGTGCCAGACTGATGGTTACCTTGGGCTCATACTCTTCCTGTCCACATGGTCACAGACAAGAATCATCTGGTCTTGTGCTTGCTTATGCCCAGAGCCTCTACTGCCTAAAGAAAATGAAAACAAAAGATTAACATAGTTTCTAGCTTATTAAAAAATAAATGTTCTCAATTTTATTGCCTTCAATTTAATTATTTTTTTAATTTTAGTTGTGTGGTTTTCTTCATTTCTAGGAAGAATCATCTTATATGGAATATTGAAGCTCCCTTGAGATGGTGTCATGTGTTCACAGAGGCTCTTTCTGGGACACAAGTACTCTTTCACACTTTCGGCACAGAATTTTTGGTATCTTTGAAGACTTAAAGATGAATTTAATTATCCTTTAGTGACCAATGAATGAATCTTAAGTTAGAGTCCTTCTTGTTCCTCTTGACTGGCCCTTGATCAATCAGCACCTTGTACAACAATCTTCTAGGGCTACTCAGAAGGAATAAATCTTTCTAACTTTGCAGACTCTTTGATTGTTGAATCTCTCTAGTCTTCTAGATGTATGCCATGTATGAGTTGGGCCCATCTAGTCCAGTTAAGGGAAGACAAGAATGCTACCAACATTTGCCAAGGTGTATTCTCATTGCCCTCTTTGTTCTACAGCCTTCTCTTTAAGCTAGAGCCTAATTCCAAAGCAGTGTTAATAACCTGATTTTTTCTGACAAGGCTGTGAAGAGTAGTAAGAAAGACTGTAGTAGTTTGAATAACATGAAGCCCATATGCATATATAGTTGGATGCTTAATTAGTTAATGCCACTATTTGAAAGGATTAGAAAGTTTAAAAAGGTTCGGTCTTGTATGTTACTGGGAGTGGACTTTGAGGCTTCTACCAATACAAATCAGGATGAAGTTCTCAGTACGTACTCCAGCTTGTGCCTGCACGCTGTCATTTTTCCTGCCATGATGACACTGGACTAAACTTCTGAAGCTGTAAGCAAACTCATAATAAATTGTTTCCCTTATTATAATTGCCTTGGTCATGATGTTTCTTCACAGCAATAGAAACATGATTAAAACAGACTTCTTGATATAAATGTCAGTGGCAACATTAGCCCTCTCCTTTTCTTTTAAACTTTATTACAATACATTGTAGTGATTTGTACCCTGCAATGATTGACTTTTTCAATGTCTTTCTTGTTTCTTTAACCATTGACATCTAAACCACCTGTCTACTTTTTTATATTTCTACAATGTAATAGGAATACAGTCAACCTGACATTATAATGACAAAGAGAAGAAAGAATAAAGGAAAGTCCAGGAAGCAATGAAAGGAATGCTCGCAGTCAGAGACACCAAAGTCTAGGAATTTTCAAAGACTACACTTGCCCAAACATATGCTTTCAAGTTTCATTCTAACTGAAGAAATAACAGCAAGCATTTCAGATCCTATATGACCATATTCTCAATGACCCTTCTACTATATTTTAGAATTCCTGAAATGCAAAGACAGAATACTGATGATAATGTGTAAAAGACTAAGTGAAATAGTGAGTAAATTAAGCATTGTGGTCTACAATTAAGTAAAATACAGTTTTGGTTTTTTTTTTTTTTTTTTTTTTTGGTTTTGTTTGTTTGTTTTTAAGAAAAAGCTGGAGAGAAAGATGGAACTGTAGAAAGTATAAGATAATATAATTCTAAATAATATATCCCATTAACAATGAATGGTACTTAAATAATGCAAAGTGATTCCCATACTTCTCTTACTGATGAATTATAATTTGACTAGAATACCACATAGTGGATGGACTACTGAAGATATATATATTTAAACACTTAAAATGTTTAGACGGTGCTCAATAAACAGTAGCCTAATTTCTTATCACTCTCAAAATTCCATTAAATGGAATTAAGTGATTTAAAATTCTATCAATCTACTGTAATGAATGAGAAAAGGGAAAGCAAAGATAAGAGAGTGGGTTGAGGGAAAAAGTATGGTTCCGGGAATTTTAGCTATGGAGCAGCCAAATGTGTTGGCTCCTGCTAGCTTGCCTTCTTATTACTTATTCATTTCTTCTTATACAACGTTATTATCCACAGAGGATTTTCAGAAATAAGAAAAGTAAGTTAAATTGTACTTTAAAATTAGGAAAATAAGATAATATGACTGCTGGGGAATGCAAATCATGACACCAAAATAAACAATCATACAAATGGTCATACACTTGTTAAAATTAATCTTCAACATTTCAGCATGCCAATATTTTTAAGGTCAAAAATCACATTTTCTCATAAGAAAAGTAAGGAAAAATCAAGTGCAGAATAGTTCTGTGATATGGATTTGAAAGGTTTCCTACACACCCATATGCTAAAGTCCTATTTCTCCAGCCCTCTGCCACTCCAGCAGACACAATTGGGAAATGGATCTTTTATTCCCTTGGAGCAGATTCACTCATCTCCCTGCCACCAGGGCCAACTCTACTATGCTGCCAAATAAGATGCAGGGCCTGCATTTTCTACTGCTGCGTCCAGTGGGGACAGGTTTGCTCTCTAGCTCTCTCCCTGCAGCAGGTGGTAACTAGCAAAAGTGGGGGAATTTCTCCCTCACTCAAGCCACTCTAAGGCAAATGAGTGGTAGGGTCAGTACTCCTATACTCATGTCCATGGGGCCAACTCAGCTAGGCATCCACCACCAGGGTGTGCACCACTGTGCTGCCCAGGTGAGCTGAAGGATAGGATGAACTCTTCCAAATGTCCCAACCATTAAGGAGCAGGACAGGAGAGATGGCTCTGTCCCTTGCCAGATGCAGTTTTGGATGAGCCTTGGGAGAGCTGAAAGGCTGACCAACTCAGCTACAACCCAAGGCCAGATCCATAGCTTTGAGTTTGCCCGCTCCAACATATTCTCCATCAGTGAACTGCTGGAGATCAAGAAGGGGCTGGTCCTGCAAATACAAAGCTGCAGGATAGCCATGAGACAGGGTAAGAACAAGATATCCAAGAGAAGTCTCAGTAAGGATGCAGAATTGATAGTGTAGAAGAAGCCAGCAGCCTCAAACCAGACCAATGAATCATTGCAATGAACATTTGCAAGCAAAGATGTGAGGAAAAAGCTGTATACTTTAGGATGCACCATGACCTATTACAGCTTCCATGACATTTGTTTTTTACGGGCAAGGGTTATAAGCATGAAGAATGGATATGGAGGGAAGGGAGATTGATTGGGGTGCATGCCATGAAATTCATCAAACAATAAAAAGTTTTGAAAAACTTTTTGAAGTGGAGTTTAGTTGAAGGAACAAGTTAGGTCCCTAGGATTATAGCCTGAAAAAGGATAACTAGAGCCTCTTGCTTTCTCTTTTTCTTCCATCACCCATCAGAGCAGCTTTGCTGGTCCCTTGATTCACACTGCAACTAAAGAACTACTAAGCAGAAAACAGGCAGTATTACTGTAAACTAAAACCTAAAAAACTGAGCCAAGTAGGCCTTTCCAACTTTTAATTTGATTATATCAAATATTTCACTGTAGTAACAGAAACCTCATAAACAGAAAGAAAAAACACAAAGAAAAATATTTTCCAGAAAGAGAACACTCTGCTTCACTACTATTACTTGGTTCTTAGAGACAAGGTCTGACTCGATTTCTCAAGTTTACCAGTAATCCAAGATTCTCTAGCCTTAGACTATTCATACTGGGATCATCTGTAAATGCTACCATGTATAGACTGTCTTATAAATATATATATATATATATATATATATATATATATATATATATATATATTATAGAAAATGGACCCATTTTTTCTTCAAGATAGGTTTTTGCACTAAACATTGTCTGTGATAATTACTGCAAAATAAAAACGAAGCAAATTCAGCATTGCATTAAAAATATTTATTCTTTTCTAATATAATACATCCTGACTTCAGTTTCCTCTCTCCTCTCTTCTCGGTCCCTTACCCACACGTCTACTTCCTCACCCTCTTGCCACATCTACAGCTCCTCCATTTCTCTTTAGAAAAGGATGACCTCCCATGGATATCAACCTAACATGATATACCAAGTCTTAGTAATAAAAGGCACTCCCCTTGAGAAAAGTGTCCCCAAAACAAGGAAAGGAGTCAGAGGCAGCCCTCAGCCTTTTTGTTAGGAGTCCCATAAAAATACCAAGCTATTCTACTATAACATACTTGGGAGACCTATGTCAAACCCATACATGATCCCTGGTCATCACATCAGTCTCTGTAAAGCTCTTATTAGACCAGGTAAGTTGATTCTGAAGATTTTTTTATGGTGTCCTTGACCCCTCAGACTCCTTAAATCCTGTCTAGCACTGGCTTTTAAATAATTATTAAATTATATTTTAATGATCTTTTTTTCTATGGCAAAGTATAACTATGACTAAATCAAATTATGTACAATCATAGTAAGATTTGGCAGTGTTTTGTACCAAAGAACTTGGAGGAAATATTTAATAAAACTTAATACGTTTAATCAATTGCTTTTGTCTTTCAAAATAAAATGAAGACCATTTTAAGCAATTTAATATTTATTTAAAGAACGTTATATTCTTAAAGTTTGAAATGATAAAGAAATCTAGAAAAAAACAGTAGGAATTATGCAAACATCAAAATTGTCTGAAAATTGCACTATTAAAAACTAAGTAATTAACACTGGGAAGATGTACAGTAGTTAGGAGCACTTTCTTCCAAAGACTGGAATTCAGTTCTCAACACTTAAATCAGGAAGCTAATAGCCATTTGTCATGCCAGTTCCAGAGGATATTATATCCTCTTTTGGCCTCAGATATCTGCACATACCTGGACACATAAATACAGAGATATTCATTAATAAAAATAAAATACATCTCTAAAATAGTGAATTCTAACAAAAATAAATACAGATAAGCAGTAGAAAAACAAAAGTTGTAAAAAGAATTTTAGTCAAGCATCATAGCAGCTTTGGGAAAAGATCACATCCAAAAACATAGGTCTGTATGATGCAACTGGAATGATACATACATTCCATTGCTAATACAGTCACCCCTGCCCTTAGTATGCACATTTAATCACAACAGGCATAAGTTTAGTTTGTAGAAAGAAGCATTCATGATTGAAAGTGATGGCTAAATGAGGGACAGACAAAGTGATACAACAAAGGAAGATCTGACAGAATGAGTCAGGGATAGTCTCAGCAGAAGAGCCCAGGAATGAGAAGAGACTTAAGAGAACAGCTCAAAGAAAGAGAGGAGACACTTGTTACCAGGACAATTTTACAGAGGACAGGTTGTAGAGAAAAAGTGTTAGACACAAGTGAAAATAGAAAAAGCCAAATAATAAGAAAGAGTCAAAAGATTAGAACAGATTGCAAGGAGTTAGCTTGAGGCCAAGCAGACCAATTCGGTCAGAAGCTGAGAAAAGCCAATATAAATCAGTCAGCTTGGAGAAGAGTTGGGCCAGAAGAGCTGAGTTGAACTACCCAGTCAGAGTACAGAAAGAGCTACAAAGTGTGATTGTATTCAGCAAGAAGCCACTGAGATAACAATTGTATCTGGCAAATAAAAGCTACTGTGCAAAAAGAGAAGTTGTTCTTAATACTCTGATAAAATTTTTTAGTTTATTTTTCTCATTTGTGGATGTTATCTTTGATTGCATGTAATCACCATTTAAATTAGGAAATTAATAAATGTTAATGAGGGAGTTTTCAGGGGAGTGGAGATAGAAAGCAATGGAATAAAGGCTTGTGGGCATTAATGGAATTGGCAAGGTTTAAGTATAGTTGGAGGAAAGAGTGTAGGGTAGAGAAATAACTCCAGTCAGAGATATGATATGCCAAAAACTCTGACAAGAACAGATAAGAAAGTGAGGCTATTAAAGAGCAGTGAAAGGGAGAGAGTCAGTCAGTTCAGATGGTTCAGTTTGGTTTTTGGAGTTCAGAGGCAGTTTTTCCAAGCAGAGAAATTTAGTCAGAAACTGAGAGAAGCCCATTTGAATCAGTCAGTTTGGAGGGGCATTTGAGCGAGAACAGCTAAGTTGAACCAGCAATTCAGAACTCAGAAAGAGCTAGAAATTGTGAATTTATTCAGCAGTAAGTCTCAGTGGCTGAAAGACTCAAGGCCTATGTTATTAGACAGGTGCTAGAAGCTTAAGCCCTCAAGACCCAGGTTTGCAGATTAGATTGTATGGAGGCGAGAAGATTCCAGGGATAGGCCTAGTGGTGCATGCCTTTAATCCCAGCACTTGGGAGGCAGAGGCAGGCCAATTTCTGAGTTTGAGGCCAGCCTGGTCTACAGAGTGAGTTCCAGGACAGCCAGGGCTACACAGAGAAACCCTGTCTCAAAAAAAAAAAAAAAAAAAAAAAAGAAAAAAAAAAAAAGAAAAGAAAAAGAAATGCTATGGGGTCAGCCAAGCCATGTATTCATGAAGCTTGGGTAAGGCAAGTTTCTCATCACTTCTTCTGAGGAAATAAAAGTGACATTTACATTCCCAGTAAAACTCAGGATATTTTGTTTTGTTTTGTTTTGTTTTTCAGGCTATTCGTAAAACCACTGAATCATCTTGGTACTTTATAAAAACATGACATGACCTATCCTAATTATTCCAGGATATGGCTACCTGTTTCAGAACATTCCAAGGATTGATTTTGAATAGTACTGGAACTTTGGATTAAATAAGTAGATAAAGATTTAAAGTAAGCTGAGTCCAGCTGACATCCTAATATGCAGTTGCCCATTTTCTCAGAATACACATGTATTTGCATGCATGAGTTTGTGCTATAGGGCCACTTGTGCTGTTAAAGTAGCCATTGCTTCCTCTGGGTTAGTTAATCTAAGCCAGTTATTAGGCTTATCCTTCACTTCTTCCTTTTTCTTTGACTGTAGTGTCCAGATCAAAATCTATACCAAAGATCCAGAATCAAGACTTCAAGGAAAATATTTACAGTGTTTGGTAAACTTATTTTATGTAGGTTTTACAGTTTGGTAGATACATTTTATGATACTGACTTATTTAATGTGAATTAATATGACATTTTCTTCATCTTCTCATTTTCAGAATGGAGTGATTTGAAAGATTTTAGTAGGTGATGCTCCTAAAATTAAACTTGCTCTGGAAAAAAAATTGATACCTGAATCTATGAAACTTTATTCACAGATACATGCACATATTTGACAATAAAGATTTTGAAATCATTTGAAGACACTTTGTCCTAAGCACACGTTTAGCAACAGCGGCATTAACATGCAGTGAACAACCAAGCAAGCCTGTCACTCATAGGATTATTTTAGTAAAGAATACATTAATTTCTTTATTAATTGCTCACGTTTACTTAGTGCTGTATACAAGTTATGGTGTAAGCCACAAAGATGGATAAACATAGACAGACTATGAGCATTTGAACTGTTTTGTGAAAAAAATTATTAATACGTGCAAACCAGTGGCTAGAAAATGTTATAGTTTGGAATTAAGAAGAATGGATGAATGTTTATCACATGTGGTATGGCTTTCAGCTTGAGCTTAAGGGAAAAACAAAGCAAAACAAAATTTATAACATGAAGAGTGTTACCAGTGGCTGAGATATATATAAACAGATAGTAAATCAGGATGGAACTGTAACTGTAAAAACAAGGAAAGACATAACAATAAGATATTTATATGTACTGGAAATACACTCAGTATATTAAGACATAATACTTTCTGTGAGACTGTCTTTCTTGAAAACAGCAATAAAGCAGGACTTAGAGTCTGCACCAGCGTGTGTAACTAAAACAGGACAACTGTGCAGAAAGTAATGTGGGGACACTCAAAAAATGCAGGCTAAGTGTAGTTAGAACCACTTACAGGTAACTGAGAGAAGTGGTCAGAAGATGGAGATAACCCTGTCAGCATTCTGAGGCCTATCTGTAAACAGTTCCCCTGTTTGGAGAAAACAGGGTTTTATATCATGGCTACTTAAATGACACTTTGCTTGTGTATTAATATACATGCATTCTGAGTTATGAGTACCTGAAAATCAAAGTATCACCACACGGTTTGATCTAAAACATTTGATTTTTGACAATTGTTCATGGTTAATTTTCATGTCAAAATGAGAAGAGACCAACTTTAATCTGTGACCAGTGCTCACTTGCTACATATAAGAGGGACCACACCACAGTCTTTGAATGACTTATGGATCAGTCATAGCACTGAAGTATATTTTCTAGATTGTTGCGAGTCTTTTTAGAAGTTAATAATGATTTGATGGTTAGCTTAATTTGAATGCCAAAATATTTAGTGTAATTTGCAAATTGTTAGTTATTAAAATAATGGCATGCATTAATGGTTTAGTTTCTGGGCACCCTGGTGGTTCCGGTTAGTTAATATTGTTATTCTTCCTGTGGGTTGCAATCCCCTTCATCTCCTTCACTTCTTCCCCTAATTCTTCCATTGGGGTCCTTGTGCACAATTCCTCAGTCTGAAGGTTGGAAACGATCATCCACATCTCTATTGGTTAGGTCTTGGCTGAGCCTCTCAGGGGACAGCTATACAAGGCTCCTGTTAGCAATCACTTCTTGGTATTAGCAATAGTGTTTGGGTTTGGTGTCTGCAGATGGAATGAATCCCTAAGTGGGGCAGTATCTGGATGGCCTTTCCTTCAGTTTCTGCTCCACTCTTTGTCCCTGAATTTCCTTTAGACAGGAATAATTCTGGGTTAAAATTTTTGAGGTACGTGTATGGCTCTATGCAGGCCATTCCTATCCACTGAAAATGACAGCTACGGATTCTCTCTCTCCTTTGTTGAGCATTTAAGCTAATGTCATCCCCATTGAGTCCTGGGAGACTCTTGCTCTCCTGGCATTTGGAGCTTTCTAGTAGCTACCTCCAGTTTTCCATCCCCCATTGCTACACACCTCCTTTCAACTCCCTGACCCTCTGTACTTCTCCCTTAGCTCCTCCCATACCTGATACTGCCCCCTCTTTTCCCTCCTCCTCTCTCACACCCAGGTCCTTCCCTCCCTCTACCTCCTGTGATTATTTCCCATTCTGAGTAGGACTAAATCACCAACCAAAAAGGACACATGGAGGGACCCATGACTACAGCTGCATATGTAGCAGAGATTGGCGTCAGTGGGAGGGGAGGTCCTTGTTCCTTTGGAAGCTTCATGGCCCAGCATATGCTAGGGCAGTGAGGCAAGCATGTGTAGATAGGTGGAGGGGGCATGCCAGGTGGATTGCACAGGGGAACCCAGGAAAGGGGACAATATTAGAAATGTAAATAAATAAAATAACAAATAAAAAATCTAAAAAAAAAAAAACCCACAACACAGAGAACTTAATACAAATGTGCCTCTATGTGCAATTATAAGTCCATATTTTGTTGAACTTAACTTTATTCAGCATAAAATTTCTTTAAGCAATTTGTCCATTTCATATAATCCAGATTATTTTTAAGTGCTATTTGCAGTAGTGTGCCCTAATGTTTAAGTCGTTGTTCTTTCACTGCTTCTTATTGAAAGTAATTACTACAACCTACTAAATAAAAGAAATCAAAACAAACATATCAGTTAGATTTTAACTTGGTTCAGACTTATGGAAACTTCTCCTTCGTTGTCACTCTCAGAATCTCTGAGGCCTTTTAATGACATCAGACTTGGATCATGATCACAAATGTGACAAACTAGAATATAGTCTGATAGTTCATCCAGTCCCTGTCCTAAGGCTCTCTTGGTTTCATTGATTTCCTCATGTAGCATACTTCTGAGGACTGTATGAATAGTTAAGTTGATTGATCCTTGCAGCGCTGGTTGTCTGGTGTGTTGCACATGACAGCAGATTAGATACTTTCCAGACACCATAACGCATTGAAGTATAATAAACTGGTAAGTGACAAGAGAGGTGAATCACCAATTAAAGATCAACTGCATACTGAAAATACACTTCTATTTCTTAAAATCAGAAATGTACCAATTTCTAAACATTGATACTAAAATTAAAGTTAATACACACAAATGAGAATTAAAAAAAAGATATTTTCATATTCAGAAATACTTTAAAGGTATTTTAAAAAATTACTTAATTCCATTGATTAATGGGTATAACAGTGTATCAATATACATATGTATTGCTGTGGCCAATTTGACATAGTTTTTCTATGACTTCCTCAAAGATCAGTCCATTTTATTATTGAACAGTTCTATGTAAACAGAAAACTTTACTTTTTAAACTTACTACTTTGTCTCCATTTTAAATTAATTCATTCTAAATATTTTTCTGAAATTATTCTGAAAGTGTCTGCGCCTCTAGATAGCATTTACTCTTCAAGAGAAGGATTATATTTAGGAAACATATAGTCTTCATAGAATTTATTAAACTCTAGACTAATTATCTCATATATTTCAATTATTCCTTCTACATAATTTCCAGATCTAATTTTATCTTAGTGATGTTCTACTTCATGAATAATAATGTTAGGATCCCGTTTAAAATATAGAAGTCTGGTATATAAATGGGAAATGAATCTCCCCTTTATCTGATTAATTCCCTTCAACACAGTCAAGCCTCATCTGGATTAACTTGATTCTATTCACTTAATTTTATCAAATGTAACACTTTTATTATTGGAATTATATTTTATACTCCTATCTTAAAATTACACATGACCTTTATGATAAAATCTATAAAATCTACATTAAACTGATTTTTTGGACTGTGTGGCAAATGGCAGACCTTGGAAAACATAACTGGAGAAATATTTGAATAAACTAAACATCTAAGGACAGATAGGCTTGTTTCAGAAATGCATCCCATTATTGCATTTCTATACTGTTCATGCTTTTCTCAGTATAGTTTTAAAATAATTTGGAGTCAAATGTGTTCTGTCTGTGAAGTCATGAAACTTATGTCACATCAAAGTTCATGTCTACATTTATTGTTAATTAATTTTTCTGAGCTTGAAAAACAATAAAAGCATATTAAATCTTAATTATGTCATCTATTTTATAAGGAGATCTTGGCAGCTGGAAGCCCTGGTAAGGTACAGGGATTTATTTCCTGAGCTATGCTGATTTCCTAAGCTAACTTTGAACGTAATAATTTCTACGTGAACTGTCTCCTAGCTAGATTAAAGGTTTCTGACCTTGAGAGGGAGTTCTCCATTCTGCATGCTTTACTTCATTCCAGGGGAACAGACTTCGCAGGGAAATTAAGCTCAGCTTTGTGATTTGCATATGACATAGTTGTTTTCATGAAAAGGTCACACAAGTGATGGATATCACTAATAAAATAATGTATAGCTTCAACTACAACACAATACTTCAAATATAAGAACACTAACCATAATTTATTCACTGTGAGTTATAGCTTTAAAATTATACTGCTGAAATAATCTACAATTTTCAGGGTTTTTTTTCTTTGAAATAGTAACAAAATGAATCGTGAACAATATTACTACATACTTTTTACTAAATGATATAGATTTAAAAGACGTGTGGGACTATTTTTGTAAATATGTAAGAGAGTGAATTAACTACTTCATGAAATTGAATGATTCATTATATGAACTTTTGTTACTGGATGGGTTTTTCTCTGCTCAACTCAGTCCTACTAGGAGAAGGTGTAAATTAGCTATGCCCCATAAGTGGCTTCTTTCTTATTCACATTACATACTTAGCTTTGGTGGAAAGCTTTTAATGATATTCTTTGAGACCATTAACTAACGCCTTAATATCAAACACTTCATGAAACTTTAAGGGATGGCTGAAAGTGTGAGTTCTGGCTTCTGTCATAGAAAAAAAAAAAAGTGACTTCAAATTGTCTTTTAAAATACCCAACTAAAAGAAGAGTTTCTCTGAAATGAGAGGACATAAAAAGTATCCTGGGAAACCCAAAGGCTCCATACTGATTTGCCCAGGTTGTCTGTTATCCGATGACCTCTCCCTAATTGGGGAGGAGCTGAAAACAAAGCAGGAAGAAGAGAGCATCTGGAGCAGATGAAGGGGAAGCTGGAGGAGCAAAGCCTCTGCTCACTGAGCTGGGGTCCTGTGAGACAGCACTGTCTCACTCCAATCTTTAAGCTCTCTCTCTCTCTCTAAGTGTTTTCCATGTCTAAACTGCAGAAAATGACTTTTCTAGATTCATGCTCTAGTCTATTTTCTACAGTCCTAGGGAATAGGGAATACATAAAACACTTATTGTCAACATATCCACAACCTCTCTTCTTTTTCAAGTTTTTTTTTTTATGTTGTGATTAAAAAGAATAACATTTGTCTAACACCCATCCACCCAATCATAAGTTAGAGGCCATCTGCCAGAGTTTGAAGAACCTAAACACCTGAATCTGTACTTAGTACTTAACTTTGTAAAAGAAACTTGTGTAGAAGTATAAAATATATTTATATATCATATACTATGTAATATATGAAGATTTTATATAATACTTATATAATTACATGTGTTATATGCAAATTTTATATAATGATATATAAATTTAGTATATAGTAAATATACCATATAAAATACATATTTAAAATATCCTACATTTTGTTTAACTCTATAAGGAATGGAAAAATATAATCCAGAGTTTGTTCACATAAATTTTAAATGTAAAATTTAACAGAAGTAAAAGTGAATAAAAGCATAGCATACATAATCTTTTCATTTTTAAAACCATATGAAGATTAAAGATTAATTTTGTTTATCAGTTAAATAGAAAATGCTTAACTACAAAAAAAAATATTTGAGTCACATCTGAAAGTTCACTTATAATTTTAATTCATTGAGATTGAAAACAAATAGAGCAATAATTGTAACTTACTTTTGTTATAGCAGAAGAAAAATAAAATGGAGAACTATTTAGAAATTGAGTGTTTTTGACTAAGATAGTGTGCAGCATAATCCTTTGTTTTTATTCTGCATAGAGTTGCAGCTTATTCTGCAGAACATGAACAAAGGCAGAGAAGAACGTTTTTCAGGAAAACACCCATCATGAGAGGGACAGTTTGTTATTCCTTAAATGAGGGTTTCATTCCAGGTTTCAAATCATGAGGGTATTTTTTTTTATAGTTGGAGTTTTTACTGTTGTTCTAAAATAAAAATGAACAGAGTTCTATACTAGTTAAATAACTGAGTAAAATTAAATACAAAGACAATTTACTATATGACAGAAAATGGCAGGAGAACAGGCATTTTATCAAGCCTTCAAAAGCTACCCTGCAGATTAGAGAAGAACATAGGTCCCAGAGGTTAATCATATGCAAAGCTAAGAAAGAATAGCAGGAGTGATCACTTTGGGAGTTGATCTAAGAAAGGAAAAAGACAGGAGGCAAAGTGAAGAGGAAGATAAAGAGGATACATTCTCCCCTCATAGAGACATAAGTTGGGCTCTCACTCTGCCCCACTCCAGTGATCGTGTGTGTGTGTGTGTGTGTGTGTGTGTCCTTGTGTGTCTGTATGGTGAGCTGTGTTTGGCAGCCAGTCCAAACTCCTGAACTCACATGGAATTCTCAGGGGGCAGAACACCTGACAGAAACCACAAGACAAAAGTGAGAGTTTAGCCTCTCATCTCTGATTGAGACAGCACAATCAAGGATCTAAAAGACACAGAAAACAAAAGCTTTCCCTTTTGTTTTGCTTCTGGCAGGCAGGGCACCTGTCAGTGAATAACAGGGTTTTTTTTTTTTTTTTTTTTTTTTTTTTTTTTTTTTTAAACATAGAGCTCTGGGAGTTTTATGAACTCCGATGTAGAGGGAAAATGGATTTTGAGTGAAAATGAGAAGGTTCTTTAAATCCCCCCTCTCCATAATAAGAGGCTTGAGGCAATGGGCCATAAAAAAAAAAATCCAAGAGCAAGGCCTTAGGCAGAACCCTAGAAAAGACAAAGTAGGCCTGTGGACTAGCTTGGCCGGTCAGAGCAGTTTCTTAGCAGAGTGGCTGTTACACACAGGTGCTGCTGGATGCCAGCTTTCACACCAGGCCCTCCATGCCAACCTTTCTAAGTTCACTAGGGACCTGCTCTAAAATGTGTATGTAAGATTGAAGTAAGATTATTCTCCATGTTCTTCTGTCCTGATATAGAAAATATTCCTTGAAAGCATCCACTCAAGCCTTGTCTACGGACACTCTCCTTCACAGAAAAAATTTCTAATGTAAGAGTCCAGTTTATGCAAGGCCATCTGACCTTTTTCCATAATAGAAACATCAAGAAATATCACAGACACACACACACACACACACACACACACACACACACACACACACACACCACAAATGTCTTCAATTTCCTTATGACTCTTTACTCAGACTTTGGCTTTCAAAAGAAGTGAGAGTTAATTAAAATACTTATGGCAGAGGCATCAGTCTCTAGTTAGGGGGTCTTTTCAATCCCAACTGTCTTCTAGACAAAATCGGACAACCCAGAGCACCCAGGGACTAAACCACCAACCAAAGAATATTCATGGAGGAATCCATGGCTCCAGATACATATGTAGCAGCAGATCGCCTTATCTGGCATCAATGGGAAGGGAGGCCCTTGGTCCTGTGGAGGCTCGATGACCCAGCTTAGGGGAGTGTTGAGGCATGGAGGCAGAAATGGGTGGGGCTGGGGGAGCACCCTCATAGAGGCAAAGGGGAGGGGGAGATGGAAAATATGATGGGAGGGTTTGTGAAAGGGAAACCGGGAAGGGAGATATCACTTGAAATGTAAAGGAATAAAATGATTAATAGAAGTAAAAATGAAACATAAAATAGATTAGAAAAAAGAAAAAGAACAGGTCCTAACCATTTAAGTTACACTTTATATAAAAATAAACAACATTAACACCAATATTTTGTTATAGCAGCAAAGGTAAGGATTCAATTTTCCTGACTGAAATAATAGTGGCTTTGTTTTCTTTTTTCTTTTCTTCTTCTTCTTCTTCTTTTTTTTTTTTTTTTTTTTTTTTTCAGAGGCAGTGCTTTGCTGTTTAGCTGTGGCTGTCCAGAAACTCACTCTGTAGACCAGGTTTTCTTGGAACTCACATAAATCTTCCTGTCTCTACCTCCCATGTGTTGGGATTAACAGCTAACCCCACCACAGCCTGGCTAAAAATGATAGCTGTTTTGGAGGTCAAAGAGTGGAGATTTGATACATGTATAGAGAGGCTTCCCATGTGTTATAGGGGGTATAAAGCAGATGGGGAATAAGGTGGTGTCAGTTCAAAAAAGGAAAATAGGGAAAAATCACACATATAAAATACATGCAATGAAATATGATAGCAACTTCATATATTAAAGTGGATAAGAGATGCTCACACATAGTATGGACCAAGTAAATGGAATGAATCACAGCAAACAGATGAACAAATGAAAATGCTTGACAAAAGGCACTTTCTACAATGGTAAATGCTAAGATGGTGATGTTGGTAAATGGAAAACACAATTGGAAATTGTTAGAATTTTGGAATTGACAGTTATTAAAAAGCTTGAGAAATGATTATTGCAAATACAGTAAATAGAATTGTAAACTTTAAGTGAGCATTAGTACAAGAAATTAAAATTAAAGGTACTGAAGATGTACATTCACTGTAGTCGTATTAACCAAACAAAATATTTTTCATTTATTTTTCTATTTCAGGAAAGAAAATACACACTGGAGTTCATCTTCTACCCGACCCCACTGGCTACCTTCCTAATCTCTCAAGGGATAGTGGCAGTCTTATGCACTCAGATTTGCGATCAGTATAATTTAAATATGGACAAAAATTTCTGGCATTTTCCACTTTTGAAAAGCATATACTTATAATATTTTCTGCATTCGTTTTAAATGTGTATTTTACTCAAAGTAAATGTGATATTTGCAACTCTGAGACGCAGTGCTTGCATTTTTTCAGCTGGAATACAGCATACATTTGTTAAACTTAATATCCTATAGCTGTCTATCCAATTAGACATAGATGACTGCCTAGGTCATTTCCTCCTATGTTGTTTATTGGCTGAAATAAATGTTACCATGTGCCTGAAGTCACATAAAAGCAGAAATCATGATAAATGACTTTAACTTATAAAATTGTTCCTTTACATATGGGGTGAGATTTTATGAAATTATGCAGCTGTCTTCTTTGGAGAGACTCTGTAACATGTCAGAAAGCTCAAAACAGAGAAAGAAAGTGACCATGCCATGTTGGGAGGATTAATTTATGAACTCATCTGGCATGGCAATAGACCATGTTGATCTTTCCACTTGCAAGGAATATCTATTGGACTTACAGAACCATGAAAAGGAAATGTTAGAGAGGAGGGAGGGAGGGAAAGAGGGAGAGGAGAGAGGGGGGAGGGAGGGAGGGAGGGAGGGAGGGAAGAGGGGAGGGGAGAGGAGGGAAGGGGAGGGGAAAAGGGAGGGGAGGGGAGAGGGGAGAGGAGGGGAAAAGGGAGGGGAGGGGAGAGGGGAGAGGAGGAGAGAAGGGAGGAGAGGGGAGGGGGAGAGGAGGGGAGAAGGGAGGAGAGGGGGGTGGGAGGCGGGGGGCGGGGGAGGGGGAGGGAGGGAGGGGGAGGGGAAGGGGGGAGGGGGAGGGGGAGGGAAGACAAAAGTCCAGATGATCAGTGAATTTTTTGATAGGTTTTGTAACACACTGAGTCTTGAATAAGGATCGTTTGAGTTCCTAAGTGCTCATCATTCTAAAGGGGTATTTTCTAGATTTGGGCCATCTAGATGTTGTTGTATATGTCTTTGGGTTTACTTTCTATAACACACGTCAAGTTCCATTACTTATAATACAGCTTACAAAATCTTTCCTAGGATTAGGATGTCTTATTTTAAAACCATAGGCAACACATAGTTTATGAGTACAATTTTGTTTTCATTGACTTCTGTACATGATTACTGAGAATAAGTGTGTTATGAATGCAGGAGTCAGCTAGTGTTTTAGGTAGGGTTGCTATCTGCATTGGTATGCAATCCCCACTGTGCCTGGAGTACTAATAGCACAGGGATGAGCTAATTTCTTCAGAAATGGAGGGAGCGATGGACTGAAGATTCAAAGAGTAAGACAATATAGCGATGATGATTAGAATATTTCTGTCCAAATGTCCCAATTAGAAGTCAAATGATACTAATCCTTTAAAATCAGTATCACAACCTTAGTGCGTGAACTTTACTGAAGCCAATCCTTCAGTTGACATTACAGCTATGCTATATTCCAAGTCAGAGTTAGTATTTTATTTTTAGCTGTAACTGCCTACTTATCTCTAAAAGAGAAAAAAAAATTAGCACCCTCTCCCAATGCTGGTTTGGAAGCTTTCTACGTTTTTACAGTCATGTTGGACTAATAGTTTAAAACCTTGGAATTATTTTTAAATCTATGTAAACTTTCTAGCTGTAAGAAAGTTCTAGGCTACTCTACAGTTGTGGTTTTATATGTGTGTGTGTATATATATATAGTTTTGATGTTATTGAAAGTAGTTGTACTTTACTAAAGCCTTGATCTTGAAGTGTTACCTGATTCCTAATCGACATAAGTAATAATTTGAGTCTAGATGTCAAAGAATACTAGGGATCTGTTTTTTTGCAGTTGAAAGTCACAATGTTCTTACTATATGTCAGAAGCATCCAAGGCCAATATTTGACTTTAAAGACTTTTTTTTTTAGGGACAACTTGATAAGAGCCTCTGCATTAGCCAGTGATAAAACAAAAATAATTTTAAGAAATTTAGATGAATTCCTTTAATGGAGAGACTTCCTAGAGATTTTTGATCAAGGTAAATGAATACATCAAGGCATTTAAATATTTAAAGAGACTAGCGAAGTGTCATTATTATTGAGGACCTAGGACAGCAATAGGTAGAAATAGAAGGTGTTATCTTGAATAACTTAAATTGCAACATAAAACTCCAGCTACAATATGTATGACTACATATGCCACAATTTGTGAGAAAGGAAAGATCTTTGTCAGTGTGCCATAGCTATAAAATGGTGTCTCTTAATCACAGCTCTTGGAATTATGCTTCTCAAATTGATGAGGCTGTGTACTAATTTCTTTCAGTTCAATTCTTATTTCTCTAAGTGTCACCCTAGAACTTTATTTATCATTATACCTCTAAGTTAGTACATTTTTATACATCCTTGAATATCATTTTCATATTCCTAAAATATATTTTCACAGCATTTAAATAAAAAGTACATAGGATAGAAATTCTTAAGGGTATATGAGTCTGCTTTAATTTTGTTCTGAAATTTGAATAATTAGTTTAAATATATAATTCTACAGTCAATTTTATTTTATGTCATATTTAGAGATTTAGTTTCAAGTGTTCCAGAATATATGATACTAATAAATTAAAAGATGTCAAAAAGCATTACAACATTTTGTAGGAAAATGTTACTGATTTTAAAGCAAGTTGCAATTATATCTTTATTCTTGTTCTAAAATGTCATTTCTCTATATTTATGTCTGGTCTTTAAAAAAAAAATCCCATGCCCATTCTTGGTCTTAAATTTAAAAATACCTAGAAATATAGTATTAAATAATTTCTTATAATATTTTTGATTAATTATTTAAATTAAGAAAGTTATTTTAAAGTTGATCAACTACTAGCATTGACTACAATTATAATTTTTTCTCTTTAGAGTGCTATCATGTGATGAAGGATGTAAGTGCTGAATTTAGACTCCCCGATATCTTATTTTTGTGGTTTCTATTTTATCAGTAATGCATTATTTATATTTTTTCAATTTTATCTTCCTAGTTTTCTATTGTATCTATTTTCTTAGATTTACATTTTTCCTCTTGATTGCTAATACTGTTTTACAGAAAAAATAATGACAATTCTCTCTGAGAAAAATGATGAAAAGTGGCAAAATTATTTTCGTGACATAAATATTTGTTACCTGAGTGATGAGTTCTATATTGGTTTAGATTTTATTATGTTTTCCATTATTTTTTATAAACAACTCTCAATATAAGAAGGCATGTTTTGTTAATCAGTTTTATTCCATTCTAACTTCCATTCCTTCACAATTTTGTGTTTTTTTAGATCATTTTAAGTCACACAGAGACATGTTTATAATTTTTGAAAAAATTAGCTTTATAACAAACTCAAATAAATAAAATGTTAAATAAACAACATATGTCAAAATCTTATATAACAAAGTTAACAACTCTCTTGTCTTTCCCAGAAATTTCTCACTCACAGTTTACAATCTAAGCAGTTTAACTACTTAAAAAAAGATTCTGCTTTTATTTGAGTTCACATTGAAACAAGAAATTTGTTTCATATATTGAAATGTCTATACTACTCAAAAATTTGACACTTTGTTACATTTTCCTTCTCTAGTTTTAATTCTTATTTCTTACCATTGATATAATGAAATTCAGAGCCATTTCTATTTTTATGGTGAAAGCTTCCATTTATGAAATCTTTTAATCATATTCTCGGACTTAAGTTCATTATATTTTGATTCAGTCTAACAAACATTGTTGTAAATAGCAATAATCTCTTAAATAAAAATAGTATCATCTTTGCATTCACTTGAAAAACTTAATAATCTTGCATGGTGGTGATGATTTCCTATTTATTCCATGATAATGAGAAACCCAGAATGTCTGGTTATCTTATGCTTTGTGATGCTCATAGCAATCAGTCTTCACTGATGTTCTTAGCTTGTGTTCATCTACTATAGCATTCCCACTGAAATCATCACTCAACTTATCTCACCAAAAGTCAATTTCAGAGTTTAAATGATGGTTATCATAGCCATAAATCAATTGGGTCTCAGCATCTCCATATAACAAAGCAGCAGCTCTCTAATGCTGATGGAGTAGTGACAACTTTAACGAAAAAGATCTTTAAACCACTTATTTGTGTAGATTGGATGCCATTTATAAAAGAAGAACTTGATAAATGTTAATTCTTTTTCTCATCCTATCAATTTTTAAAATAGCAAATTGGAACATGGATCATAAAAGAGAAGGATCGTTGTGAATTCACAAGTGTTTTATATACTTGAAGTGTTTAAACGTATACTGATTCATCTTCTTCTGCTAAGATTATTGCATCTTTGGGTCCTGCTTCTAGGTTCTTTATAACACTAAAACTCATTGTAGGATCTTACACACTTCTTGATCCAGCTTAAATCTAACTTTGTCCATAATAATCTCTTTAGATTTCCTTTTGATAGAGAATAATATTGGAAGCCAGTATGTACATGCTAGGTGTATTACCTGTTGCTGAGTTGTCACCTTTAAGCATGTGCAGGCAGACAATTGGAATGTAGTAATGGATATGTATATTATTTCTATTTGATTATATCCTCTGTGTACTAAGATGCACTTAACATATCTCTAAATAGTAGCTTAATTGAATTTATTTTATCTCTGTGCACATGGGTGTGAGTACAGTAGTGCCACAGTATACCTTTGGAAGTCAAAGGTTAACTTTTGGATGTCTCTCTTCTCCTTTCACTATATGAGTCCTAGAGATCAAACTCATGTCATCAGGCTTGGCAGACAGAAGTCTTACCTGCTGAACTATCTCGCTGGTTCATTAAGTAACTTAAAAAACAACAAAAAAACAAAACAAACAACAAAAAAAAAAAAACTTGTGATACCAAAACATTTTAGTTTCAATTAACACAAGTAAATGTATGATATTTTATATGAGATAGTGTTAAGTATATGCAATAATTAACCCCATTCTTTTATTTATTTTAGCTTCTATCTTTTATTATTTCTTTATTATATATTTATTTGTTTTTGTCTAGGCCATTGTTATGTAATTCGACATGTAAAGAGAATTCTGCTATCAAATGGCCCCAGTGGTAAAAATTGATGTGATAGTGATAGTTCTCCCACGATCATCATCACTGAATATAATACAAAACAGAATCATGGTTCTTAAAGTGAAATTGAAATACAGGCAAAAGGTAAAGATTTCAAGATGTCTAACAAAGTAAATTTTCACTTGATTATTACATCATACAAGCAAAAAAATACTGTCAGAATCAGGATTCAGTAATCCATGACTATTTATAGACAGTATAATTTAAAATCTACAAGACTACATTTTTAATGTGTATGCTACTTCACACATACAAAGATTATTACGTTCTTCACAATTACATCAAACTAATTGGGTAATTTTTGAGACCCACAGAGCTCATCAGTTCGATCATGTAAATGTAATTATTAGATTGGGATTCACTAAGGTTCCTTCTTTTTGATCAAGAAATTGTCTGTTAGAATTATTGAGCTCTTTTCAAATAAAATGTTTGTTCAAGATTAATCTCATGATAAATGGGTATACTGCAGAAGTCAAGAATAATGAGGAAATTCATATAAAGTCAAGAATAATGAGGAAATTCATATGTTTGTCAAGACTTAAAGGGTAGGGCCCTGTGCAGTATCTGTGAATGCAATTCTAAGGCTGCCTATGTTGTGTTAATTCAACATCATTAACATGATTCCACTATCTTACAGCGTATCTTTAATAGTGTAAGATTTAACCATTAACCCTGGTGTGATACACATCATCATCATCATCATCATCATCATACATTTCAAGTAGCTTTTTAAATTCAAATTATTTTATTTATTTACATCCCAGTCATGGCTCCCAGCAGTTCCCCTCTCACAGTTCCTCATCCCATTAGTCCCTCTCTTTGCCATCAAAAGCGTGTTACCCAACCCCAGGCCTCCCCCTTCATTGGGGCCTTAAGGCTCTCTAGTATTAAGCACATTTTCCCCCTCTGAGGCCAGACCAGGCAGTCCCCTGCTATATTTGTGCCAGTGGCCTCAAAACAGCCCATGTATGCTCCTGGTTAGTGGTTCAGTCTCTGGGAGCTCCCCGGGGTCTGGATTAGTTGAGATAGCTGGTCTTCCTGTGGGGTGACTCTCCATTTCAGCTTCTTCAATCTTTCCTCTAATTCATCCATAGGAGTTCTCAATTTCATTCCAATGGTTGGGTGTAAGTATCTGCTTCTGTCTCAGTCAGCTGATGGTAGGGTCTCTCTGACAACAGCCATGCCAGGCTCCAGTCTGTAAGAACATCATAGCATAGTAGTGGCAGGCCTTTGTGCACCATCCTCCCTCCACCGCCCCCCAGCCCCCAACTCATTCAGATTGATCCCAAGTTGGGCCTGTCATTGGACTACTTTTCCTTCAGTCTCTTTTCAATTTTTGTCCCTGCAGTTCTTTTAGACTGGAACAATTCTGGATCAAAGGATTTTGACTGTGGGTTAGTAACCTTGCCCTTCCGTTTGAGGCCCTGTCTATTTATGGGAGGTGGACTCTTGGAGTTTCCTTTACCCAATTTTGGACATTTGTGCTATGAGTCCTGAGAGTATCTCACTTCCCTGGTGTGTGGTACTTTGTAGATGGTCCACATGCTGGTGAGGATGTGGAGAAAGAGGAACATTCCCCCAGTGCTGGTGGGATTGCAAACTGGTACAACCACTCTGGAAATCAATCTGGAGGTTTCTCAGAAAACTGTAAGATGATGTTCCACCATCTTCATGGCAGCCTTATTTATAATTGCCAGAAGCTGAAAACAACCCAGATGTCCCTCAAAGAATGGATATAGAAAATATGGTTAATTTTCACAATGGAATACTATTCAGCTATTAAAAATGAGGACATTATGAATTTTTGCAGGCAAATGGATGGAACTAGAAAATATAATCCAGAGTGAGGTAACTCAGACCCAAAGGGACATGCATAGTATGTATTTAATGGTAAGAGGATATTAGCTAAATAGTTCCTTAAGTTGTCAAATCTTGAACTCCAACTCTGGAGAAGTGACTGTTTTTGCTTGCTTTGCACTTCAATGACTTAGAGATTTATTAGAAGTTGTAATTGGCTCCTGTGATAGACAATGAAGAGCACATTTCTTACTGCTCTTATGCTTTGTGTGGACTGATAAATGATGTGACTGATAGCACTCTGCAGCAGTTGAAGTCGGCTAATGCGAAAGAAATTGTAAGTTAATGACATACTATGCTCTCCAGGGTGGCTGTAGACTCATTTTTTTGGAACCAGTTCTTTACTGCTTCATTTTTATCCTCTTTTGGAAAGGTTTTTAATCTTCCTGGCTCAATCAACAAAACTAGAACTATATTTACCTGGCATATGATACATGTCTTGAGTGTAATGTGCTATTTTTGATAGGAAGAGGCAGTAACCACTTGTTAAATGTTATTTTGGCTTCTAGAATACTTAATGCATTTTCCCCAAAGCACGTAACCTTTTCTAATTTAATTGTTTATACCCTAAAAGGAGCTATCTCATTGGTTGTCTGTGCTAATCTTAATACTCTATAAAATTGAAAAAGGATACTGAATCTCTCAACCATCTAAAATATCTATGAGGAAATCTTCCTGAAGATTGCTCTGTTACAAACAGGCCTGCCATCTCAGGCAAATAACCATACAATCCAAAATATTTTACAAAACTAAAGTTTTACTTCTGCTGAAGGATCTCAATCTTGAATATTTGGTCAAGCTAGCATTCACAGGGAGAGGGCTTTGGGGTTTTTATTTTGAATGCCTGTGCTTTACTCTGATTAGTCAGATTATCACAGCACCATGCAGGTTCTAGGGAAAAAAAATAAAACATAAGGGAATAGATTGATTTGAAGAACTGCTGAGTCAAGGGGCATTTTCATCAAGTGGCAAATTCTGAAAAGACTTCCCTTGTCTTGTTGGATCCTTTTATAGAAAAGACAGTCCACCTCATTGACATTTACCAAGTCTCAATTTATCTTTTAAAATGAATTCAAGTATTATACTTACTGTCTCTTCCATAATAGTATTCATCTACTTACTGTAGAAAAGAACATTTGTCTACAGTGTATATTTTCCATCAGGCTTTAGGTCTGCAAAGTAGCTTTGTAAATAATTATAAGCTATAATTACTAATTAGGTTTCACTTCTGTTTCTTTACTCTAAGTAGATTCCTTAATCCCCATTTTCTCAGTGGAAATCTAAAATGCCAAAGTGATTTTCCCCCAAGGTTTACTTTTATTAATAATAAATCAGAGATAAAGCTCACAATTAAAGAATAACTTCCATACTTATACTCAGTGCAAAATACAATATAATTAGGTATACATATATAAATTTATATTTCTCCTTTCTACATATTTACTTCTATTCTTTTGTTAGCCAGATTTCTCTAGAGGAACAAACATTATCGAATAAATCTATATGTAATAAGGGAATTTATTAGAGTGGCTTTACAGGTTATGGTCTGGCTAGTTTAAGAATGGATATTTCACAAAGGGAAGTCCAAGAACCCAACATCTCTTCCATGTTGGTGGGTGTCTCAGCTGGTCTTCAGTGACCTTTGAGTCCTGAAGAAGCACTCAGTGAAGAAATCCCTCAGCGCTAGGATAGATGAACTTGCCTGTGAGAATGAACTCAAGTAGGTAAAACCCAGAAGTTATCTTCCACATCCTTTATGTAGACTGCCAAGTATAGGTGTGGCCCAGGATTAGAGTGGGTCTTCTGCCTTCAATGAATCTTATTTAATCAGGTGATTTTTGATTTAAGGTGGGTCCTCCAACCTCACATAAACCAGTTAACCAAAAGCCTCACAGGTATGCCCAGCTGCTTGGTATTGGCTTTCAGTTAATTTCAGTTGTAATCACGTTGATGAAGATTAGCCATCAGACCTTCCTTCATGTTTACTCTCATTCCTTCACCTTTGCTCCCCCTCTCCCTTCCTCTCTCCTTATCCTTTTCCATCCTTCTCCTTTGGTTACAAATCCTTTGCTTACAAATCCTTTCTTTTGTTCACTTTCTTATCTATTGCACTCTATAGGTGGGTACAGTTAAATAATCATAGTATTTTCTTTTGAAGTGAAATGTTTTATTATGTTTATTTATTAAAACACCAGGTATTATTGTCAATATACCAGACCATAACATTTGTCAGGTATTAAAGATTGCATTTAACTGAGTGTCCTGCCCCTTAGGTGGGTTAAATACTGAAATGCATAGGATGGGTTGGAATCAAGCTTCTTCAAATGAGCTTAAATTTTGTAATATAAAGTCAGAGGCAGTTGCTATGCTAATTATTTACATTTCTGTTCAGTTTCCCCCTTTTTACTATAAAGGGCTATCATGTCTAATAGCAGAAAAGAGAACCAACTACTGCCTTTTTAGACCATAATTCATATTCATCCATATATGTGGTCTCAGTTTGCACTCCATAAGGCCAAAAATCAGGCATTATTATCGTTATTTTATAAAAGAGAAGGCCATAGTTTGAAAGTTGGACAGCCTGTATTCTAAACACACACTGGTAGTAATACTATGTTAGAGTCAAACACAAACATCATTAAAGGGACCCACACTTTATGAGGCAAACATTGTTAATATGATTACAAATGGCAAGGGTATAAATGACAGAAATCATTCTGATTTAATGCAATTTCAAATAATATATAATGTATTACTTATGAAAATACTTCTATTTTATGTCTCAGCATTCTTTTTTTAGAAGAGTAAAATATTTCTTCACACATGTATTTTAGGAATGACATTAAATAATTGTTTTTAAAGATTTAAATCCATGGTGTCAATTTCATGACACATTCTTCTTTTAAAATCTGAGAATGTATAGAAAATATGCCTTTGCTAAAGGACTTTGCTAAAATAAACTTTCTCCATTTTCTGAAATGTTGCTGATGGGTCACTTTCATAACTTACAAGAGAAATGTGATTTGCTTTCTCAGAAATTATGTATCCTCTAAATAATAACAAAATCTTCATAGTCATCTTTATATTTCTATATTTTTAACATTTTAAATTGAATAATATAACATTTCTAATGTACTTCCCTTAACATAATATTACAATTCGGTCAAGCAAAAACATCTCAAACACACAAAAATACAAAAAGCAAAACAAAACCAACAAAACCTCAATAGATGTATGTAGATCTGACAATATATAGTAAGCATTAACCACATTTTGGGTGCTTTCAAAAAAATTACCTTTATTATTTATAAGATAATACATTCTAATTAAAATACAGAAAAATATTAAACTGCCACTCAGGGTTCCCTTTTTAACTTAAGTTATTATGTCACAATGTTATTCCTTTAATACACAGTGGTTTTCTTTACTTACAAAAATACAGAATACATGGAAAATTTTTAAATTTTCTATATTTCCCTTTTCTGTTCCTAGATTTTTTTGCAGTAGGCTATATTACATAGACTACTCCTGTTATTGATAAGCAAACATTGACAACTTAAATGAAGGTCCATCCCTAGCTCTCTGTTATACTATTGTGGCATGGGTGTCTACTTTTACACAGATCCCAACATACTTTGCTGACTGTAGGGCTTGGTATAATTTGAATCAGGGAGTATACTTTGTCTATTGATCTTCTATTTTGTTGACTACTCTAATATGCTGATTGCTCCAAAGTTTAGGATTGTATGTTATGTTTGTGTGAGATATGATTGACAATGTAATAGTGATTTCACTATGGAACTAAGTCTATGGGTTGCCATCAGTGATATGGACATTTTGTCAATATTAATTATTTCAGTCTATATGTATGAATAGGTTTCTATTTGCCTATGTAATTAAAATAGTTCATTTGACTAAGGGGAGATGGCTATGCAGTTAATACTACTGGCTGCTCTTTCAGAAGACTAGAGTTGGATATTCAACTCCCTGGGTTTGGGCAGCTCACACTATCCTTTATCTTTGGGTACATAAAAGCCTCTGTTCTTCTTGCTTGCATGAAAACTTTTACTTGTATTTGTGTACCCAGTACAGATATATACACATACTCATAAATGACATTGAATTAAAACAATTTTCCTCCAATAGAACCACTGTATTTCTAGTTGATCTTCTGCTTGTAGGAAATAATCATGTTCTATCTAGCAAGATAATTTTTAGATTATTTATGTTGCTGTATAATTTTGGGGGGGCACTACCTGGTTTTCACATTTTTTCTAACATTCATAAGCATACACCGTTTCTCACCACTAGAAAATACCTTTACTATCTTCAGTAGAATATAAAACATTTCGTGTATGTGAATGTGTGTCTTGGAAGTTGAACAAGGTAAAATATTAAAAGGGAAACATTCATTTTTCAAATATAAATTAATATATTATTTTAGAAGTTAAATGTAAATGGTATGAGGTATTTTAAATAAGAATTAATATTTGTTGATAAAACCAATGATTAATTTTCAATCAGCAGTATTACTTTAGGCAATTCTTCAGATTATTTGTCCCAGATAATTACTTGCTTAAAATAATTAGTGTAATGCTTTTGTTTGAGACTGAGTGCAATGCTTTTGTTATAGTCTAATAAATGTTGCTTAAAAAGCCAACAGAGGAAATCATTCTCACTTGATTTCATTATTCTTTTATTTTCAGCTTGATTGTAATTGATTGTTAAATGTGAATTCATTGATCCTAATACATAATATGTCATATTTAATTTAAGTGGACACCTGAATAGAAATGTTTAATGTAACTTGATAAAAAGTTATATTATTTACTTTTAAACATCTGATTCTTTTATTGACATTTTATATGTTAATAAAATTGAGACAAAATTAAAAGTGTATACTAATAATATATTACCAAGACTTATATCCTATGTATTTCATAAATTTGATTCTAAACGACAAATCTGATTTTTGTCTTTGATATTAATGAATCTCACTCAAAACTCAGTTTTTTTGGCAGTAAGTAATCTCTTCCAAACAAAACAGATCTTTAAACAAAAACTGAGAAAACTCATACTAGGTAAAATAAAACCTGGCTAGTAGACATCTTTCCTTTATGCTCTGCCTGTCAGCTCCCTAAAATCCCTCTGGCCTAAAAAGACTTCATTTACACATAAGGAGAATATCCCCAGTTCCTCATCCCCTGCTGCTACCTCTGTAGCTCTCTCCCATCCCCTTCATTACCTGATACTGACCCCCAACCCCAGGATAGTCATTTACCTTCCCAGATGCCAGGGAAGCTAGAGGCTCCCAGGACCCAACTGGGTTGACTTTAGCCAAAATGTGCAACAAAAGGGAGATAGAAGCTGTAGAGACCACCTCTAGTAGAAGGGCATGGCTCCAGGTCAAGAAATGGAGCCACCCACCCATCTCAAAGTTCTTAACCCAGAAATGTTCCTGTTTAAAGGAAAGATGGGGATAAAAAATGCAGTAGAGACTGAAAGAAGGGTCATCCTGGGACTGCCACTATCCTGTTAGCATTTTGTCTAAACTCCACCCCCACAGTTACCTGGCAATACCCAATATGCCCTCCCCATGGTTACCTGGCAACAGCCAGGTAGGTCTGGCCCACTATAAAAGGGACTGCTTGCCCTCTTCTCTCTCTCTCTCTTACACTATTGCTTCTCTCTCTTACCTCTTGCTCTCTTGTTCCCCCCCCCCCCCCACACACACACACTTCCCATTCCCTTCCTCCCTCTCTCCAAGTGGTCATGTTCTGCCTCTACTTCTCTACTCTCTCCCTTTCTCTGTCTTTCTCTGCCTCTACCCCCCCCCCTTAACTGACCTCTCCATGCCCAGAATACACTCTATTCTATACTATACACCCTGTGGCTGGTCCCTCAGGGAGAAGGGATGCCTCAGCATGGGCCCACTGAGGCACCCTCCCCAATACCTCACAACAACTACCATAGAACATATTCTTAATAGCTCTTTATCTTCTTAAAAACACATCATATCCAAATCCAGACACTGTTGCTGTTGCCAAGAGGTGCTTGCTAACAGGAACCTGGTGTGGCTGTTCCTTGGGAAGTTCTGCCAGCAACTGACCAATGCAGATGTGGATGCTTGCAGCCAACCATCAGACTGAGCTCAGGGACATCTGTTGGGGAGCTGGTGGAAGAAATGGAGGAGCTGAGGGGTATTGCAACCACATAGGAAGAACAGTGTTAGCTGGCTGGAAAACCCAGTGCTCCCAAGGACTAGACCACCAACCAAGGAGTGTATAGGGAGAGATCCATTGCTCCAGTTATATACGTTGCAGAGGATGGCCTTGTTTGACATCAGTGGGAGATGAGGCCCTTGGTCCTGTGGAGGTTAAATGCTCTAGCATAGGGAGATGCTTGAACAGTGGGGTGGTAGAGGGCAAGTAGTTGCTGGAGCACACTCATACAGACAAAGGGGACAGGGCAGAAGGCATATGGGAGTTGGGGGGGCTTTTGGAGGGGTAACTGGGAAATGGGACATCATTTGGGTTGTAAACGAATTAAATGCTTAATAAAAAGTAAGAATACTTATAGTTCCCTTCTGATTTCTCTCTGCACCTGGAGCTGATCCTGTGCCACTGTGCTCCATACCCAAATACTGTTGAGATAGAGCTGGTATCCCAGGAGTGCTAACTCACCTGTGAGCACAGGAAAGACCATCACTTTTGCTTAAATCCCTGGCCCAAGAGGGACCTTCCTTGAGCCATCAGGACACAGGAACCAAGGAATAGCCAGGGGCAGGATCCTTCCAGGTTCCATCTGCACCCCAGAGCTGATCCTGTACCAAATCCTCCCATAGAGAACAGGTCTCCCAGAAGTTCTGACACACAGGCTTGCAGGAGGTACAACCCACAGTCAGAGACAGCAAGACCTGCTAACACCTGAGATAATCAGATGGCAAAAGGCAAGGGCAAGAACATAAACAACAGAAACCAAGGCTACTTGGCATCATCAAAACCCAGTTCTCCCACCACAGTGAGCCTTAAATATACCAACACACCAGGAAAGCAAGACTCTGATTTAAAAATCACATCTCATGATGATGATAAGGTACTTTAAGAAGGATGTAAATAACTCTCTTAAAGAAATATAGAAGAACACAGGTAAACACCTTGAAGCCCTGAAAGGGAAAACACAAAAATCCCTTAAAGAATTTCAGGAAAACACAACCAAACAGGTGAAGAGATTGAAGAAAACCATCCAGGATCTAAAAATGAAAATAGAAGCAATAAAGACATCACAAAGGGAGACAACCCTGGACATAGAAAACCTAGGAAACAGTTCAAGAGTCATAAATGTAATGATCACCAACAGAATACTGGAGACAGAATCTCAGTACAGAAGATACCATAGAAAACATTGACACAACAGTTAAAGAAAATACAAAATGAAAAAAAGCTTCTAACCCAAAACATCCAGGAAATTCAGGACACAATGAGAAGACCACACCGAAGGTCAGTAGGTATAGAAGAGAGTGAGATTATCATTTTAAAGTGTCAGTAAATATTTTCAACAAAATTATAGTAGAAAACTTCTATAACCTAAAGAAAGAGATGCCCATAAACATACAAGAGGCCTAGAGAACTCCAAATAAATTGGACACAATTTATTTGGAGAAACTTATTGGAAGAAATTTTCCTGTCACATAATAGTCAAAAATACCAAATGCACAAAACAAAGAAAGAATATTAAAATTAGTAAGGGGAAAAGGTCAAGTAACATATAAATGCAGACCTATCAGAATTACACCAGACTTCTCACCAGAGACTATGAAAGCTAGAAGATCCTGGGCAGATGTCATACAGACCCTAAGAGAACCCAAATGCCAGCCCAGGCTACAATACCCAGCAAAACTCTCAATTACCAAGATATTCCATGACAAAAAAAATATATATAACATCTTTCCACAAATCCAGCCCTACAAAGGATAATAGATGGACAACACCAAGACAAGGAAGGAAACTAATCTTTATTTAACAAAGCCAAAAGAAGATAGCCACACAAACATTAAAATAACATCAAAAATAACAAGAAGCAACAATTACTATTGCTTAATATCTCTTAATATCAATGGACTCAATTCCTCAATAAAAAGATGTAGAATAACATCTGGATGCATAAACAGGACCCAACATTTTCCTGTATACAAAAAATGCACCTCAGTCTCAAAGAAAGGCACTGCCTCAGAGTAATGGGCTGGAAAACAAATTTTCTTTCCAAGAAACAAACTGGAGTAGCCATTCTAATATCGAATAAAAGCAACTTTCAACCAAAAGTTATCGAAAAGGATAAGGAAGAATACTTTATACACATTAAAGGAAAGATCTACCAGGAAGAACACTTAGTCCTGAACATCTATGCTCCAAATGCATGGACACTAACATTCATAAAAGAAACTTTACTAAAGCTCAAAGCACACATTGCACCTCACATAATAATAGTGGGAGACTTAAACACCTAACTCTTATCAAAGGATAGATTATGGAAATAGAAACCAAACAGAGACACAGTGAAACTGACAGAAGGTATGGACTAAATGGATTTAACAAATATCTAGAATATTTAGAACATTTCATCCTAAAACCAAAGAATATACCTTTTTGCAGCACCTCATGGTACTTTTTTCAAAGTTGACCATATAGTTGGCCACAAAACAGACCTCAACTCATACAAGAAGATTAAAATAATCCCATGCATCCTCTCAGATCTCCAAGGACTAAGGCTGATTTTTCAATAGCAAGAAAAACAACAGAAAGTCCACATACACATGAAAGTTGAACAACGAACGCTCTCCTTAATGATAACTTGGTCAAGAAAGAAATAAAGAAAGATATTAAATACTTTCTAGAATTTAATGAAAATGAAGGCACATCCTAACCAAACTTATGGGACACAATAAAAGCAGTGCTAAGAGGAAAACGCAGCTCTGTGTGCCTCCAAAAAGAAACTAGAGAGAGCATACACTACCAGCTAACAGCACACATGAAAGCTCTAGAACAAAAAGAAGCAAATACACCCCAGAGTAGTAGACAGCAGGAAATAATCAATCAGGGCTGAAATAAAACAAGTAGAAACAAAAAGAACTCTACAAATAATCAACAAATTCAGGAGCTGGTCCTTTGAGAGAATCAACAAGGTAAACCCTTAGCCAGACTAACTAGAAGGCATAGGGACAGTATCCTAATTAAAAACTCAGAAATGAAAATGGAGACATAACAGAAACTGAGGAATTCAAAAAATCATCAGCTACTACTAAAAAAGGCTATATTCAACAAAACTGGGAAATCTGGATGATATGGACAATTTTCTAGAGAGATACCAAATACCAAAGTTAAATCAGATAAACCATCTAAACAGTCCTATAACCCCCCCACCCCACCCCCCCCAAAAAATAGAAGCACTCATTGAAAGTCTTCCAACCAATAAAAGACCGGACGATTTTAGTGCAGAATTCTATCAGACCTTCAAGAAAGACCTAAGATCAATACTGTTCAAACTATTCCACAAAATAGAAACAGAAGGAACACTACATAGTTCATTCTATGAAGCCACAGTTACCCTGAGTATTCTCCGTTGTAGATGAAAAGGTTTCTGTCTAATCAGGAACTTTTCACAATTTCCTTTCATAGACAACTTCATATGAGATTTTTACTTTTATCATGTTTAATGTTCCAAATAGATTTAAAAAAACTGGTTGATCACAGATTACTTTTAGCTTCAGAAGATATCATGTGTATTTAAGAGGCATTTAGCAAATCAAAACAACCCTGAGATTCCACCTCACACCAGTCAGAATGGCTAAGATCAAAAATTCAGGTGACAGCAGATGCTGGCAAGGATGTGGAGAAAGAGGAACACTCCTCCATTGTTGGTGGGATTGCAGGCTTGTACAACCACTCTGGAAATCAGTCTGGCGGTTCCTCAGAAAACTGGACATAGTACTACTGGAGGATCCAGCAATACCTCTCCTGGGCATATATCCAAAAGATGCCCCAACTGTTAAGAAGGACACATGCTCCATGCTCCACATGTTCATAGCAGCCTTATTTATAATAGCCAGAAGCTGGAAAGAACCCAGATGCCCCTCAACAGAGGAATGGATACAGAAAATGTGGTACATCTACACACTGGAGTACTACTCAGCTATTAAAAAGAATGAATTTATGAAATTCCTAGCCAAATGGATGGACCTGGAGGGCATCATCCTGAGTGAGGTAACACATTCACAAAGGAACTCACACAATATGTACTCACTGATAAGTGGATACTAGCCCAAAACCTAGGATACCCAAGATATAAGATACAATTTGCTAAACACATGAAACTCAAGAAAAATGAAGACTGAAGTGTGGACACTATGCCCCTCTTTAGAAGTGGGAACAAAACACCCATGGAAGGAGTTACAGAGACAAAGTAGGGAGCTGAGACGAAAGGATGGACCATGTAGAGACTGCCATATCCAGGGATCCACCCCATAATCAGCTTCCAAACGCTGACACCATTGCATACACTAGCAAGATTTTATTGAAAAGACCCAGATGTAGCTGTCTCTTGTGAGACTATGCCGGGGCCTAGCAAACACAGAAGTGGATGCTCACAGTCAGCTAATGGATGGATCACAGGGCTCCCAATGGAGGAGCTAGAGAAAGTAGCCAAGGAGCTAAAGGGATCTGCAACCCTATAGGTGGAACAACATTATGAACTAACCAGTACCCAGGAGCTCTTGACTCTAGTAAGTATCAAAAGATGGCCTAGTCGGCCATCACTGGAAAGAGAGGCCCATTGGACTTGCAAACTTTATATGCCCCAGTACAGGGGAACGCCAGGGCCAAAAAGGGGGAGTGGGTGGGTAGGGGAGTGGGGGTGGGTGGGTATGGGGGACATTTGGTATAGCATTGGAAATGTAAATGAGCTAAATACCTAATAAAAAATGGGAAAAAAAAGGCATTTAACCATTATAAAGTATTTTGATGACTTTAAAAATGTCAATACTGAGTTGCATAGTTTAAAATAAATTTTATTAGTTTAAGAAAAAAATTAATATTTAAAAATGAAAAAATAAGAATACTTATAGATGATTGATGAATAACATTAACAATTACAAGTTACATATCTTAAAGTACTTTACTTGATTTTTGGATATGGCAGACATCTGAAATAAATGTTATTTTTCCATAGTCCTGACATATATCAGAGCAAAATATTCCAACAGTAGAATGAGGCTGAGAATATTTAAAAAAACAAAAAACAAAAAACGTTTTCTCAGCTCTGTCTTCATTACATCAATAGATCTCTGAGTACTTTCTCCATAGAAGAGAGTAAACATGAGAACTAGACCATGAACAATGTATCAAGTTCTTATCAATGAGCTGGTTATTTCCCAAGAATAAGGGATAAGGCCATTTAAATTTAATAATTTGTTCACATATTTTTGATTGATACTCTGACATTATTTTTTAAGAAATATTACACAGATATCTATAAAATCTTCACTGATAATCACTAACATTTTTTGAAAGCAAGCTCTTTAAAAGGTCCTAATTTTGATTGATGATGTGCTTGTAAGATGCTGAGTTGATGTTCTTATTTAGGTGTCAGTGATTCTTAACATCATTTCAAACTTGATTTAGTCTCATCTTCTGATTACAATATCCATGGGTGAACTATTGGGAAGGAAATAATGAATAGTAATTTCCATTAATCCTAAATCTCCAGGTAAATGTCTCCTCTAACGATAAATCTGTGTTTTTCTACTTACCAATAGTTTCATTAATGCATACTCTAACTTTAAATACTAAATGTTTCCTCATATGAAATATTTCAAATTAATCCAGCATCATCTGAGGTTCATGTATAGCTGTGGTTTGTTCTCTGTTGAAATCAGATATAGCAAGACATTCCAGTATCTATTGTTCCATTGAGACAAACACCAACATATTTACTTATCAGTTATCATTTCTTATAATTATCTTATTCTAAAAATGGAGCAAACTTATGCTGATGGCACTGATGGTATTCAAAAATACAGATTTGGAGAAACTGAAACTTTAGTCACTTCAGACACTGACTAAGGCGAGATTGTCCACGTGGTAACTATTCAAAATTGTCATCTGACTTTTTACATCTGGACCAATGGAATACAAGAAATGTTGATAGTAGTCTCTGATCTGCTCCTGTTGAATTCTATTGCTCACATCATTGCAGAGGGCAAACTCTGCTATATGACTCCACCTGTGGACATCAAGTGGTAGAGAGAAAAAGGAAGAGACTATGTATTTTATTTCTTTCACTGCGTGAAGTTTCCTTTTTCTCTCCTTTTATTTTCACAGAGTGAATTGCACAGGATAGCCTTAAAATTACAATCTTCTTGACTCATCATCCCGAGTAGCTGGGATTAGAAATGGGTAACCACCATGAATTTTAATAAGAAAGGCATAATGAATTCTTCAACTTCTCTCTTCTACAGTCAGTATCTGTCACTTTGTCACACTGCTTTATGCCCCATATGCTACTACAGACTCCTCTTTCCCAAAAGCTACTAGGTAAAATATTAGTCTATTGTTATCTTACTATGTGTTCATTTGTAATAATTTCCACATTGATATACATTTACTGTACTGATATTGTGCATGTCCATTCCAGAAATATTAGATTGTTAATCTCCTTTTTGAATGAAAAATTAATCCTTATATCTTTGTCATTTTTAATTTGTTATTTTATTTATTTACAATTCAAACGGTATCCACCTTCCTGGTTTCCCCTCTGCAAACCCCCTATCACATTCCCCTTTCCCATACTTCTGTGAGGAAGCTCTAACACCTACCCATCCTCTCACAGCCCTAGTGCTTCTCTACACTGGGGCATTGAGCCTTCACAGGACCAAGGGCCTCCCCTCCCATTAATGCTAGACAAGGCAATCCTTTACTAAACAAGCAGTGAGAGCCATGGGCCACTTCATGTGTACTCTTTGGTTAGTGCTTTTGTTCCTGGAAGCTCTTGGGGTCTGGTTTTTTTATATTATTGTTCTTCGTAAAGGGTTGCAAACCCCTTCAGCTCCTTCAGTCCTTTCTCTAGCTCCTCCATTGGGGTCCCAATGTTCAGTCTTATAGTTGACTGTGAGCAGCATCTGTATTGGTCAGGATCTGGCAAAGCCTCTAAGGAAATAGGCATACTGGGCTCCTGTCAGCAAGCTGTTCTTGACATCAGCAATAGTGTCTGGGTTTGGGGTCTGCAGATGTAATAGATCCTTAGGTGGGGCAGTCTCTGGATGGCCTTTTCTTCAGATTCTGCTCCACTCTTTGTCCCTGTATTCCCAATGGACAGAAACAATTCTGGGGGAATCACCATCCCTGACCTCAAGCAGTACTACAGAGCAATAACTATAAAAACAGCATGATATTGGTACAGAGACAGAAAGGTAGATCAAGGGAATAGTGCTGGAGACCAAGAATTAAACCCATACACCAATGGTCACCTGATCTTTGACAAAACCAAAAGAGACAGCATATTCAACAAATGGTGCTAACTCAAGTGGTTTCATTTGGAAGAATGCAAATAGATCCCCTCTTATTTTTGAAAATTTTATTAGATATTATATATATTCTATATTTATATTCTATTTTATATTCTATTTTTATTTTTTATTAGGTATTTTCTTTATTTTCATTGCAAATGTTATCACCTTTCCTGATTTCCCCTCAGAAAACCCCCTATCTCGTTCCCCTTCCCCCTGCTTCTATGAGGATGTTCCCCCACTGACCCACCCACTCCTGCTTCCCTGTCCTGGCATTCATTTACACAATGGAGTACTATTCAGCTATTTTTATCTGTCAATAAGTAAATACTGAGGTTTTTCTGTTTTCTTTTTCTTTTTTTTTTTTTTTTTTACATATGTCATCTCTGATGTCTCTGTCTTTTTTATCTATATATATGTAGGGTTTTCAACAGAAATTTTCTTGACTACAAATAAAATTCATATTTAAAAGTTAAGGAAAGCTGGGTCCTCAGGTAGTACTATGCCCAATTTTCTGAGGAACCACCAAACTGATTTCCAGTGGTTGTACCAGCTTGCAATCCTACCACCAGTGGAGAAGTTTTTCTCTTTCTCCTCATCCTTGCCAGCATCTGCTGTCACCTGAGTTTTTGATCTTAGCCATTCTGACTGGTATGAGGTGGAATCTCAGGGTCGTTTTAATTTGCATTTCCCTGATGACTAAGAATGTTGAATAATTCTTTAGGTGCTTCTCAGCTATTTGATATTCCTTGGTTGAGAGGTCTTTGTTTAGTTCTGTACCCCATTTTTAATAGAGTTATTTGGTTCTCTGAGTCTAACTTCTTGAGTTCTTTGTATATATTGGACATTAGCCCTCTATTGGATGTAGGGTTGCTAAAGATCTTTCCCAATCTGTTGGTTGCCATTTGTGCTATTGACAATGTTCTTTGCATTATAGAAGCGTTGTAACTTTATGAGGTCCCATTTGTAAATTCTTGATCTTAGAGCATAAGCTATTGGTGTTCTGTTAAGGAAAATTTCCCCTGTGCCCATGTGTTCAAGGCTCTTCCCCACTTTCTTTTCTAACAGTTTCAGTGTATCGGGTTTTACCACTCCTGGGCATATACCCAGAAGATGCTCCAACATGTATTAAGGACACATGCTCCATTATTTTCTTGCAGCCTTATTGATAATAGCCAGGATTTGGAAAGAACCCAAATGTCCCTCAACAGAGGAATGGATACAGAAAAATGTGGAACATTTATACAATGGAGTACTACTCAGGTATTTAAAATAATGAATTCATAAAATTCTTAGGTAAATGGATGGAACTATATATGATATATTAAATGTATCATCCTGAGTGAGGTAACCCAATCACAAAAGAACACACATGGTATACACACATTGATAAGTGGATATTAGCCCAGAAATTCAGAACACCCAAGATACAATGCACAGACTAAATGAAGCTCAAGAAGAAGGAAGACCAGAGTATGGATACTTTGTTCTTTCTTAGAAGGGGGAACAAAATACCCATGGGAAGAGATACAGAGACAAAGTATGAAGCAGAGACTGAAGGAAAGACCATCCAGAGACTGCCCCACCTGGGGATCCATCCCCAAAACAACCAACACACCCAGACATATTTGTGGATGCCAACAAGTACTTGCTGGCAGGAGCCTGATATAACTGTGTCTTGAGAGGCTCTGCCAGTGCCTGACAAATTCAGAGGTAGAGTCTCTCAGCCAACCATTGGACTGAGCACAAGGTCTCCAATGCAGGAGCTAGCGAAAGGATAGAAGGAGCTGAAGGAGCTTGCAGCCCCATAGAAGAAACAACAATATGAACTAACCAGTACCCCCTTGCTCCCAGGGACTAAACCACAAACAACGAGTATACATCGAGGGACCCATGGGTCCAGCTGCATGTGTAGCAGAGGATGGCCTCGTTGGACATCAATGGGAGGAGAGGCCCTCGGTCCTGTGAAAGCTCCATGTCCCAGCGTAGAGGAATGCCAGGACAGGGAGACAGGAGTGGGTGGGTTGGTGAGCAGGGGGTTGGGATTGAGGGTTTTTGGAGGGGAAGCCAGGAAAAGGGATGACATTTGAAATATAAATAGAGAAAATATCTAATTTTTTTTTAAAGTTAGGGAAAGAAAATAGGTGTGTGTGTGTGTGTGTGTGTGTGTGAGAGAGAGAGAGAGAGAGAGAGAGAGAGAGAGAGAGAGAGAGAGAGAGAGAGAGAACAGAAACATTTTCTTACTGTTTCTTTGTTTCTATGCTTCTAGTACTATGTCAAAAGTATTTTCATCACTTAGCAATGTTGTTTCCAACTAAGCCTTAGCATTTTCTCCTTGTTGTCATTGACACTAGAGATCATGAGGATTTGAAATCACAGTGTCTTCTAGGGACTACTTGTGCATGCATTACACTCTAGACAAGTAGGTGGTTTCCATTTCCTATGAATAAACAGATATCTCAAATGTTCCTTTTTTTTTTCCAAAGAAAGACTATCTCCACAGATTTGTTCTTTTACTTTGAGGCATTTTGTGTTCTATTTTATGCTTCAACTATAATCTAGCCCCATGTGCATAAGGGTTGTTAGTTTGCCTTACAATGCTTTTGAGAAAAGCCCTCTGTAGGTTTTCTGCCTAGGTTCCAAGTCAAGAAAAACAAAGATTAGTACTTCATTCAGCCTGCAGTAATGCTTTGAGATGTGTTAGAACAGACAAACACAGTGCTTAAGGCTCAGGTTTGTACCCTTTCTTCTGGTTGCATTCACCAACGACTCACACAAAGAATTATATTGCATAAAAAGATAACACTTCCATATCACATGTGTATATGTATGTTAATTGCACTTAGTTTGCTTAAGTCAAGATGCCAACAAAGTGTGCAAATCAATTTGCCTCTGTGTTTATGAATTTATTGCAGGTTCAGGTCAGTTTTTCTGTAAAATCATTTCCTTTCTTTATCTTATACATTGCTTCATTGTGGAGCCAATTTAGGACAAAAATATTGATTTTCTCTTTAGTCTTCATGCTATTACAGTTTTGAAGGTTTTTTTTTTTTTTTTTTTTTTTTTTTTTTTTTTTTTGTCAAATTCTTCACACACTATCCAGCAAGCTTCATGGTCTATGAAGTTCGAAGTTCAATGGAACAAAGTAGATAATCATTCTAATTTAAGGCTCATAAATAGTGCAAAATCTTTTGGTTGCTTCATTGATATAAACTCGTTCAAATTTCCATCAAACGTCTTCACAGCCTTACAGTTCTCAACAATGGCATTCTTATTTTATTAATTACATATTTTATTAGGTAGAATTTTCCAGTGAAATAATTTCTCACATAAATGGGTATTATGTGGAAAGGCTAGGAAAATTGTTGTGATGACTATTGTGTTGGTTGTCATCTTAACTATATCTGGAATGAAATACAGTTGAGAAATGAATGGCACAACTGTGACCAGATTTTGATACACGAAGACAACATGATTTTGATTAGTATTTTGACATGGGGACATACACCTTTAGTCTATCCCACACCTTTTTTGGGGAGCATATTTAGGACAATGGAAGAAGGAAGGTTTTATTGACTGCTTGTCTTTGCCTTATTAGTAGATCCTCTGACTGGACTTAGAGACTGTTTCTTCAGAATTTCAATACGTACAGAAGATCAGATGCAACAACCAGCCCTGTTGGACTGAACAAATACTAGATTCTTGGAGAATCCATTCTCACCTGGCCATTGTGGGATTAGTTGTACTGAAGCCTGTAAATCATTCCAATAAATTCCTCTTATATAATGTATACAGAATTCGTTATCTAAGTTCTGTGACTCTAGAAAACCCTGACTAATACAATTATGATTACGAGTTTAATAAATTCTATTTCTCAAGTTGCTATTGTTATTAACACATTGGTTATTATAACAAAAACAATTGGTTTTTATATGGTTTGATAAATGAAATATTTTGTATATATTTGATAACTTGTATCCATTATTGTTTTTAATTGTTGAGCTATTTGAGGAAGTGCAGGCAATCCTTTTAACAATATGTTTCTAAATTTAAAATATCCAAAAGCTAAAAATGATATTTGGGCATGCAGTGGAGTATTTTGTTTGTTATTTGGACAAAAAAGCATATTTTTTCACAGATACATCACACAGACACTTTTCATAGCATGTTAATATTAGCTTGCTTTTATGCTGATGTATGAGAAAACATACTAATACCATTCTTATGAAACATGTGGATTTTGCTTCCACAGGCATACCTGCTTTGATCATTTATTGGTATCTTTTGTATAGAATATCATTAAAATAATTTCCCTTCTAAAATTGGACTGCATTTTCAAGATAGTAAACACTTTTAAGAACTACAGCTCTCCATCTCTGATTATGCTATCTGAATCTTCCCCAAATCAATTGTGTAGAAAGAAAAACATTAGAGAAATAACAAGGGACAGAAAACCTATTATAGATCTGTTTTGAGAGTAATATTTAAAGCATTAAGAAAGTAGATTGATGTATGGTATTGTAACTTCTCAGCATATTTTCCTCAGCAACTTAAAAAAATTCTGCATTTATATTATATACATATTTTTACTGACCTTCACATAAAAGCAGAGTGATGGATGGACTCCAGGAACTTTTGTGCATATGACAGAATTGTCAGGACAAGCAGTTCAGAAATCAGTTTACAATGAATAAAAAAAATTGTGAAATCTAAGCTAAAATAATTTTATTCACTAATATTTTACCATTCGTCTTAGCTTTATGTACCTATAGAATAGTGAGGAATGCAGATATTCTTAAGTCTTAGAGGTAAATCTTATATACCTACTTGAAAATAGCAAACATTTTTGTCCCAAATGTAAATCTTCAAGTGATCCTAAAATGAATTCTCTTATTAGGCTTATGGGATATTCTTTTGGAATACTGTAGTAATATGTCCTTGCATGGTGATAGCTGTTTATTTCTTAGAGGTAATATCAAAGCTTTTTTAATATAAATATGCAAATTTTCTCCTGTTGATTTCAAATGAATGTTCAATGTCATGTGTGTACATATTAGGAAAAATTCCAAGAATGTTATTTATCAAAAAGAAAATAATGATGAGAGAAGAGAGGTGGTGAGGCTTCAATTAAGCTTCATCAAACAGTCACGAAATGAATCTTCCATTTTCCTTATTATTTCTAACCTTCTCTCCATTAAGAATGTACTGTTTGGCCCCACTGGTTACACAAGAATGCAATCCAAACAGCATACTATAAAACCTTTTGAATTGTGGTGTATCTCTTAAGAGGTCAGGGTGATGTTTGAACTATAAAAGCGATACAAGCCATCAAAGCAACCTGGCTTTCACGGGAATCACAGGAGGAAGACCACACATGTGCTACCTCCTATTTTGGCCTTTTGCTCCATCTTTACACTTTTGATTTATTCTCAGGTAAGTGCCCTTATTTTCCTTCAGTAAGATACCTCCCTGCATTTCTAACACCTCAAGAATGGGTTTTAAACTTTGCCTTCAGGACAGCTGTAAGAGTAGCCTGTCCTTCTTGCTTGACAAGCAAGAAGACAGTGAATGTCCCCAGAAAGTATTTCTTCTACCTCTTTATTTTCCTGCTATGACAGCAGATGCTGGCGAGAATGTGGAGAAGGAGGAATACTCCTCCATTGTCGGTGAGATTACAAGCTTGTAAAACCACTCTGGAAATTCAGTCTGGCGGTTCCTCAGAAAATTGGACATAGTACTACCGGAGGATCCCGCAATACCTCTCCTGGGCATATATCCAGAAGATGTTCCAACTGGTAAGAAGGACAAATGCTCTAATATGTTCATAGCAGCCTTATTTATAATAGCCAGAAGCTGGAAAGAACCCAGATGCCCCTCAACAGAGGAATGGCTACAGAAAATGTGGTACATGTACACAATGGAGTACTACTCAGCTATTAAAAAGAATGAATTTATGAAATTCCTAGGCAAATGGATGGACCTGGAGGGAATCATCCTGAATGAGGTAACCCAATCACAAAGGAACTCATACAATATGTACTCACTGTTAAGTGGATATTAGCCCAGAAACTTAGGATACCCAAGATATAAGATACAATTTGCAAAACACAGGAAACTCAAGAAGAATGAAGACCAAAGTGTGGACACTTTGCCCCTTCTTAGAATTGGGAACAAAACACCCATGGAAGGAGTTACAGAGACAAAGTTTGGAGCTGTGATGAAAGGATGGACCATCTAGAGACTGCCATATCCGGGGATCCATCCCATAATCAACTCCAAACGCTGACACCATTGCATACACTAGCAAGATTTTGCTGAAAGGACCCAGATAGAGATGTCTTTTGTGAATCTATGCCAGGGCCTAGCAAACACAGAAGTGGATGCTCACAGTCAGCTATTGGATGGACCACAGGACCCCCAGTGGAGGAGCTAAAGAAAGTACCCAAGGAGCTAAAGGGATCTGCAACCCTATAGGTGAAACAACAATATGAACTAACCAGTACCCCCCCCCCCCCCGCCCCCAGAGCTCGTGTCTCTAGCTGCATATATATCAGAAGATGGCCTAGTCGGCCATCAGTGGAAAGAGAGGTCCATTGGTCATGCAAACTCTACATGCCTCAGTACGGGGGAACACCAGGGCCAAGATGTGGGAGTGGGTGAGTGGGGGAGTGGGTGCGGGAGCGTGTGGGGGACTTTTGGGATAGCATTGGAAATGTAAATGAAATAACCCCCCCCAAAGTTTATAGTAGGCCAAAAAAAAAAAAAGATCACTTCTACATTATGTCTTCTGTGTTTAATTTCTCTCCCTCTACAGCTTTTACTTTTTCATTCACTATAATTGCTCTTGTCAAAGTTCTCAACATTACCTATGTGCCTCCTAAATAAAAATAGTATATCAATTTGTAACTTTTCTCCATTCAGCCTACCGTAATAATTTATCAAATTTGATCACACCCTTCCTGAACTATTACCTTTTTTCTATGACAGCCTAACTCACTTTTTTTCTCTTTTCAGTGTGCTGTTTATGTACCAAAAGTTGGTTCTTATTCCTGAATTTGATGAACATTTAACCCTAAAGAACCCGAGGAAACCTTTTTCTACATTGGTGATATTAATCTCATGCTTTTTAATTTTAATTATTCTATGTTTAGTCACTAAGTAAAGCAGTTATCAGGGATAGTAGATGCAGGGAGATTTGAACTACTATTCACTAGCTATAGATTCTAAGAATAAGTATTTATATTTGCATCCCCTTATCCTCATTATACAATGCCCATGATAAGTAAATTTTATTCATGTGAATTGTGTATAAATTAAATAACTACAAAATATAGGCAAAACTATACATGGCATATAATAAGTGTAAATACACATTAACTCATATTATTTGAGTTTATGTTAGATTTCTTCAATTGAAATTGTGTGAGTTTTTCTATTTTTAATACCATCATGGTTATTTAATGGAGAACACAAATAATCATATATATATATATATATATATATATATATATATATATACATAATCAGTTACATAATTCAAACATCACACTGACATCTTAAGAGGTATACCACAATTCATAAGGTTTTATAGTCTGCTGTTTGGACTGCATTCTTGTATAACCAGTGGGGCCAAACAGTACAATCTTAATGGAGAGTTTAGAAATATTTAGGAAAATGGTAGATTCATTTCAGTACTGTTTGATGAAGCTTAATCTCTATCTCTATCTCTATCTCTATCTCTATCTCTATCTCTATCTCTATCTCTATCTCTATCTCTCTCTATCTATCTATCTATCTATCTATATATATATATATATATATATATATATATAGAGAGAGAGAGAGAGAGAGAGAGAGAGAGGGGAACCTCCTGATTTAAAATACAACCCTGGTTTCATACTCTATAAATTAAAGGCTTTTTTCCTTACAATGAACAAGCCTTTCGTATTCCTGAGTAGATCTGTCAGCATGCCCTTGAATCAGCAAGCTGACTTTTCCATGTCTACTGCTGCCACTCTGACTAGGCTGAGCAGCATCTCTTTTGTGGATAATTGTTCTTAAGTGGTCTACCACCTTCTGCTCGTGGCTTTCTTTAACATATATTTCCACACAGTCACCAAAGTGACTCAGTGGAATATATATTATCTCTACTTCTGCTTCCTTCTCCATGACTTTCCATCTCCATAGCTAAAGTTATTGCCATGGCTTACAAGAAGACAGTGAATATACAGCCTAATATCTGACCTACTAGACCTAAAACTCTATGCCTTTCTTAGAATGTACCTTCTTCTGACCTTACTGGCCTCATTACCATTTGTGGGATGGTCTCCCACGCTTTTAGTCAATGTATCTTTTCCTCCTTTTGTTCTCTATTTGAAGTGGTTTTCCTAGAGCCGTCTATTTTGCTGAGTTCCTAATAGTATTAATTTCTTGACTCAGAAACCAACTTAACATAAGGACTTTAACTCACCAGACAAATGGAACTGTGTCACCAGAAAAACAAAAAAAAACAAAAAAAAAAAAAAAACAAAAAACTTGGTAATATCTGGTGGATTCAGAAAATACCTGAGGATGATAGAAGTTTCATCTACTCCTGACTATATTCCTGTCCTGGGTCAGGTAATCTTGACATCAGATTGAGTGGACTGTTTTAATCAATCATGTAAGGACAGCTCTTGAAGCCCCACCACGTGCGGATGAGGATTCCCTAAGATCTCAGACCAAGCCAATAGAAAGCATCTGCCTTTAGATCCCAACCCACTCTAAAATGTATATTAGAACTTGTCCATAAGATTGAAATACTAGTTATTTCATCAATGACTGAGAGTATCTGTCCTATAGAGCTGTAGCACTTTGGGAAAGCTCTCCCAAAGCTTTCATCACTGGAAGCTTCTCATCCTACCCAGTCACTTCTAGCTCATTGGTCTCCACCTTGGCTCCTAAGCTATCTCCCTAAGCCCTGCAGGCCCACAGTGCATCTTCTCACCACAGAAAAGACCTGCCAGCTCATCTTAATGTGATTATCCCTCCCCTTCAGAGAGAGCAACTCTTTGGCTACTCTGTTGGGGCCAGAGCCCTGAAGATCTCCATGGATAGCATCCTGGTACAGATGGATACCAGACCATTCCACATTGAATCCTCCTCCACCTCTAAATTTCTTGTAGCCTATTGAATTTCTTTCACTAGTGCTTTGAAGACTCTAAATATTTTGCTGATTCTCTTTTTTCTAATAAGAATGATACTCTGGATTTCTTTTCCACTCTTAAGTTGTCATTATTAGAAAGAGCACAGAGAAAAAAGAAATTATACATATATGTTATTTTAAAAACACAAGAATTGAACCGGCCATCAAGGAGTTACAGAGACAAAGTTTGGAGCTGTAACGAAAGGATGGACCATTTAGAGACTGCCATTTCCAGGGATCCATCCCATAATCAGCTTCCAAACACTGACACCATTGCATACACTAGCAAGATTTTGTTAAAAAGACCCAAATATAGCTGTCTCTTGTGAGACTACGCCGGGGCCTAGCAAACACTGAAGTGGATGCTCAAAGTCAGCTATTGGATGGACCACAGGGCCCGCAATGAGGGAGCTAGAGAAAGTACCCAAGGAACTAAAGGGATCTGCAACCCTATAGGTGGAACAACATCATGAACTAACCAGTACCACGGAGCTCTTGACTCTAGCTGCATATGTATCAAAAGATGGCCTAGTCGGCCATCACAGGAAAGAGAGGCCCATTGGGCTTGCAAACTTTATATGCCCCAGTACAGGGGAACGCCAGGACCAAAAAGTGGGAGTGGGTGGGTAGGGGAGTGGGGGGGGGGCGTATGGGGGACTTTTGGGATAACATTGGAAATGTAAATGAGGAAATACCTAATAAAAAATATTAAAAAAAAAGAAAATTCTGACCACTACGTTTTTGAAGGAATCTATTTTCCAGAATGTATTGAAAAAATATTTAGAGATTTTCCTAGTTACATTTAACAAATTTAAAAGACAAAAATGTTGTGCAAATCTCCCTATATTTATTAATAAACATGCTAGATAAACTTGTATGTACATATATTAGCACATTTTAGTTGTGCATGTATGTTAACTTGTTTATGATTTTAAAATTATAAAATACTTTTCAAAAATAATCTAAGATAAATAATAGTTCAAAACCAACTCTCCAATCCATTTACCATTGATAATATACAATATACAAATCAAGTGTTAATATATTTTTAATTTTTTTTAAAAAATGTGAGTTTCTAAATGTTTAAATACACATTATCAATTGATAATATATTTTCATTTACTGTGAAATTATACTGAATTTGTACTTTAAACTATTTTCTATTTATCTATTCTTTGTGCTTCAAAGCCATAAAACTTATGTGTAAGGAAAAGGAAGGAATTATGTTTTGATTTCAGCTAGTTTGTTCACTATGTAGGGTTTTACAGCCAGTATATACACAGCCTGAATCTCAAAGTCAGCCCAGGAATTCATAAGCTCCTGCCCAGTTATAGATTCTTAGTAAAGAATAAGTACATTTGATTGCTTAAGAGTTACAGTTCACTAGGTTACATTTAATTAGTTGTTGGCCTGGTGAGTAGTGGTTTGCTTTTGCAAACTGACAACCTGACCCCTTTGCAGAAGACAGCAGTCATCAACTCAATGACCATGGAAAAGTCATGTTGTCCTACATGAAGCTTTTACATCTATGTCCTAATGTCTTTAATATAAGGATATATTCTGCAGGCTACCAAAGGAGAATCATGAACACCCATCTAGAAACAAAACCTTAGAGTTATAATCTGCCTTCCCTGCAGGGTAAGCTAGAAGAATAGTGGCAAAGAAATTGTGGGAGTAGCCAACCAATATCTGATTTGAGTTAGGACCACTCCTTAAGACAAAATCCATTCACAATACTACTTGGTTGACCAAAAACCAGGGACCAGAGAGCCCACAGTCCCAGCATAAAGCTGCTGGTCTTAAAAGCAAAATAAAAATAAAAATAAACAATAAAACTATCAATAAAATTTCTCCTAACGATATTATGCTATACTCATAGATCAATGTATTATTCAATTAACATCAGAAAATCTTCCTCTTGCAACACACAATACAAGCAGAGACCCACAAGCAAACACTACATGAAGAGAGATATAGTGCGGGGAACACACAGCTCTAAATGAAATGTCTCAATCAAATCCCTACACTCAGAACTCAGAGAAACACATAGAAGAGGAAGCAGAAAGAGTGTAAGAGCCAGAGAAGGTTGGAGGAACATCCTGGGCTAAGAAGACCCTCTGAATCAACTAAGCAAACGGCATATGAACTCACAGATACTGAAACAACAAGCACAGGTCCTACATGGGTCTGCATCAGGGCATTAGACAATACAAACAAGAAAACAAAAAAACAGCATAATGAAGTTGGAAATTTAACTTCATTTCCAACAGAAGGAAAAGTTCCAAGAGCAGGCATAAGAAATGCAGGTGAAGAATTTTTAGGCTTCTTTCGGCAGCAACATGGCTGCTCTGGCAAGGGATCCCAAGATCTTCTAGGTCTATCTTATCTAGTCGGAATCGAGAGATATGGATTACACTGTAGTCTTCATGGAATATAGACACACCCTCAGTACATACTAATCCCTAACAATTGTTGGGGGCCAGGAATTACCCAATAGACCATTCAGACATCGATTTCAGGCAAGCAGGGAGATTTTAATTAGAATACACCCCAGAACTGATTGATCAGGGACATAATTTACACTCAGGAGCTGAGACTGCAATGGTGACTGTATCCCAGGAGGAGCTTATAAAGTCAAAACCCACCAAAGTCCATAGCAATCATAAAAGTTCATACACAAGTGCAGGAAGTGCTGTCAGGCAGTTGCAGCAGTTGATTTTTGTTCAAGCTTATTGTAGCTAACTTTATAAAGTGGTTCTAACTGACCTTTACTGCTATTGGCTCTTATGGAAGATGAGGGTCTGGGGAATTTCTAAGAACACCAAACCATATAACTTAACAGGATATTCAGTTAATGTTTAACTCAGATATGAGAAAGGTCCTATGTAACAATGTAGGGTGGCTGCCTACAGGCATAATACAAAATAGCTACAAGATCAGAAAGTTGGTGTTGACCTAGGTCTAAGCACAATGAAGGCAAGGTTAGTTGTAGAAGGAAGCAGCCAAGTTTGAAAGTAACATCAAATTGAGGGGCAGACAAAGTGACAAATCAGAAAATAATTTGACAAAATGACTCTGAGATAGGATATGCCCAACTCTAACAAGCGCAGCACAGGAAGAAGGGGTAGAAAGGAGAGTTACTTTAGAACAGACAAGGAAAGTAAATGTGTGTGGCAGTGTTAGCAGGAAAGTTTTTCAGAGACAGGTTACAGAGAGAAAAGGCTGTATACAGGTAAAGACAGAATGAGCCAGGACATGAGGAGGAAGCAGAAGATCAGAATATTTTGCTGAAGTTAGTATGAGCCAGGCAGAGTAATTCAGTGAGAAGCAGAGAGAAACTGGATTGAATCACTCAACTTAGAAAATTAGATTGTAAGGAGGCTAGTAGCATCCATGCCCAGGTCTAGGGAGAGTTAGAACAGATTAAAAAAAAATGCTCTGGGCTTAGCTGTGTAGTTGCACAGCTTGGGTATGGCTCTTGTCTCATCCCTCCATCTGAGACAATAAAAGGACAATTTACAGTTAAACATCCCAGGAGTATGGTAGTTATACTGAAAAAAGTAAGACACAGTTAAAGAATATTGAAATAGGTATGTGTGTGTATGTGTGGTGTTCCTTACTCATAGGATCTGACAATGAGAAATAAGCATTTATTCATAAAGCTGAAATATAACATTGTGTATTTATATACACAAATAGGTAAGATTTATTTTCAAACTGTCACTCAAGATTTATTGAGCTCTGTCTTTGTGTCATGTAATTTTCTCAGGTTATGTTCCAAATACATTTGTAATTACCTAAAATTTTCTGAATTTTCTAATTGTTTTCTAAAATTTATAATTTGTATTCCAAAGAAACATCTATATGTTTTAAAAGACTAAAAGTTGTATTCTGGATCCCTAAAATGCTTTACTTGAAATCTGTTACCACAATAACCTATTTGATATTGTGCTTACTAGTGTAGTGAAATGAGCTGCTTGGAGCTTGTTAAATGGCATTTGTAATTTTAACATTTGCTTTTGTATTCTCTAGGAAGCAAGGAGTCAGCTTTCACACAATTCAATTACAAATAAATTAAAAGAGCCCAAATTCATCCTAAAGAATTTAAGCAAATTCACTTTACATTGATCAATTCAATAGTAGTTTTTATCAAATGAACCTATGATACTACTCTTATCTGTCATAAGAGGGTAAACCATTTTGTTTTCATAAATAGAAAGCTCAGAAGATAATTCCAAGATACCTGGGTCAACACAATTTATACTGTACTTTAATTTTATAGTCTAAAGGGAATAGTCAATGGATGTCTATGTTATATCACCATAATGATTTATGTTCTTCAGTATGTTCTGTTCCATCTTTATTCTCATAGGAGGTTTTCCTGTTCCTGGATCACAATGTTTAACTACATAGCACACACATATTTACATAACCTTACATGAAGTATCCGTACGAGTAAATTGTAGAAATAAATAAGAAATTAAAATGTAAAGAATTCATGAAGAGCACCAATTACTAAATAAGAACAAATTCAATAACCTAAAAGTATTTCAGCAAAATTAACAAAGGTTTATAATAAAGTAATTCCTGTTTTGGCATGAGTGTTTATTTGTTTTAGGGGAAGTATAGGGACAAGTGAATTGCCATTTAATGACAAGCTGGACTGTCATTAAATTTTAAGTGAATTGATATTTCTTCACAAAAGCATGACTGAGATATTCTATGTGGAAAAATTTATTTTCTGTACAATATGAGGATCTATGTAAAAGTCCCAAAGCAATCAATCATTCTTATCAGATGTTATTAATTCATAGTAATATTTGAAAAAATAGATTAAAACAAAAATTCAAAAACATATTACTGCAAATATCAGGACAATATAGTACTTTTCTTACAAGTATTAAACTTAGAAGAATGCTTAGGTAGTTGGAAAAAAAAAGCATTATAAAATATAATACCAAAAAGTGAATGAGTAAATATGTGTATGTGTGTATTTGTATACATTTGTATATGTGTGCATGTTAAGTGTATATATGTAGATTATTTTATTTCCTCTATTTTGAACTCTAGTATTAATACAAAATTATGTCTTTATTTTTCATATATACCTTCACTACAAACATTCCTGTATAGACCTCCTTCTCTATGTAAAGTTCATAGCTTTATTTCATTAATTGTTGTTCTAATAATCTTATGGATATTTATATATTCATAAATATGTAAAATATGCTACACATTCTGGATAATGTATGTATCTATTATTTCAGAGTTGACCATTTGCTGTTTGATAACCAATTGGTGTGCTCTTCTCTTGGTAAGACTATTTGTCCTGCTTTCAAATTTCCTTTGTTGCCTTATATCCTTTGTGCAGAATTGATGCCTTGTGAGCACTTGCCCATCCACTTTGGCATGTTTCTTGTTGTCCTTGTTCATCTTATGTTTAAGAAGTCATATTAGTGATTTATAGATGTATGAAGTTTCTTGTACAATTTCTGATCCTATGACTCTTAAAATTTTTCTATCCCCAAGTCTGTAAAATTCCCTAAGCCATAGATGTGAAAGTTATTTTGTAGATATATCCATGTTCTGGGCTTCAAAACCCTGGATTTTACCTAATTGTGGGTTTCTGTCATAGGTTTTGTCTGTTGCAAAGATAAAATTTTCTTGATGATCAATAAAGATTACAGTTATATGTGGGTAAAAATACAACAGTCTATATGATGTTTTGAGAGTCTCTTATATCATGCTTACCAACAGTTAAAAAGAAAGTTTCTCATGTATGGTATTCAGGGTTTGTTAGGTGGTTTTGGCTCTTGGGAGTAGCATTGTCAACCAAGAATTAAAACAAACAAACAAACAAAACAAAACTAGATTTAAAATATTTACATAAACTTATACACAAACATACACACAGCATCATATGACTTAAATAGTTATTAATATGATTATTACAGGTTTTTCAGATGCCTTTGCAGCTGATGAATTGCCAATCTTGTCCTTCTTATGTATTCAACGTCTTCCACATTCCTATTTAGAAACCACCTTTATTCCTCATTTTCCCCAGTAGATAAAACATAGCCTATTATTCTCCTATCTCTTGCTCTCTCATTCCCTACCATAGCCATGAACACTATGCACTTGTATGCTTTCAGGGGTTGCTCTGGGATACGTATTCATATCTGAAGATTTGTAGCCAATACCTTCTGGTGACAGAATATGTAACATTTGTGTTTCTGTGTCAGGATTATGTCACTAAATGGGATCTTCTCTAGTTTCATCTACTTACATGCAAAGTTGTGATTTCACTTCTTCACAACAGAGTCGAATTTTGTAATATATATATATATATATATATATATATATATATATATATATATATATATTTACCATTGTGCATTCTGACTGGGATATGAAATATCAATGTTCTTTTTATTTGCATATTCTTAGTTGCTTGGAGTTATGAACACTTTTTAACTATTCTTCTTAGTCAGATATTGGCCTCAATTCTTAGGTAAAATGAGTCCTATGGAGAACTGCTTCCTGTGCATTTAATCATATCAGGAATTGCTTGTGCTTTCCTATTCCAATTTCAGATTTTCAGGTTTCAAATTTAGGTCTTTGCCCATTTAGACTAAGATTTTCTTCAAAGTGACAAACATGAGTATAATTTTATATATTTGCTTGTTGACATCCAGTTTTTCCAAAAACATTTCTTGAAGACTATCTTTTCTCATTAGTTTTAGTTTGCAGTTTATTTTGTTAGATATTGAAATAGGGATATCTGTTTGTTTTCTGGTCCCATTAGATGGGAGTCCTTTTGTACATCCGTTTACTGTTAGGATGTGTCTATCTTTAAGCTAAAACATGTTTCTCGTAGAAATCTGATAGATGGGTTCTATTTCCTGATCTGTTCAACTACCCTTGACTTTTGATTGGAAAATTGAAATCTCTGATATTTACTGTCTATCAATTGCTGTCAACATAATGTTGACTTATTTTGTTGTTGGTTTTTGTGTTCTCAGTGGTACACTGTGCTTTATATACTTTCTTCTGTCTAAAGCTAGAATGTTAGAGTCTATCTAAATCTGGCTGCATGGAAAGCTTATCTATAGCATGGTGTGGGCTTCTGGGGTTTTGGTAGGTTATGTCCTAGCACAAGCCTTGAAATTAGTTATAATGTACTTAGGGTGGTCATATAAAACTAGGTGTCTGGATATGGGCATGGTCTAATTCTCCCAATTTGGGGAGGGATAGATCTTGGAGTAGAATGTGGGAAATCTAGTTGGATGGAGAGGATGAGTGCTACATATAAGCAACCTAAGGACAGTGACAAATACAGCTGGAAGTGGTAACATCCTAAATGTAGGTTTGAGGAAGGAAATGGGTGACCGGACAAGGACAGGGTACTGAATATGGGACATGGGATAGATCTGGTGATTTGAAGTATAGCACAGAAGTGAAAATTCAGCAAAACTCGCTAGGCTACACCCTGAATAAAAATGTGAGAGATTAGTTGGGATGTACAGGTTGTATGTTAAAGGGAACTGTGGGCAATAGCAGGTAGTGTGGGTAGTGGTGAACTACTATAGCCAGGTTGCAGGTCAGGCAGAGGTGGCGAGATAAGGCCAAGACACTGAATATGAGATGATAATAGATCTGATGAGGTAAAGTGGTAGACGAAGGGGTTCAAGGAGAATAAAAGAGTGGTAGGTAGGTAGATGGGTAGTCCTTGGGGGAGAATGTGAGAGTTGGGACCCAAGAGTATCATAGCATAGCATAGCATAGCATAGCATAGCATAGCATAGCATAGCATACCATATCATATCATATCATATCATATCTATCTATCTATTTATTTAACTTGTTCACTTTACATTCTGCTTACTGCCCCCTTCCGGTCATACCTTCCCACAATATTTCCTCATCATCCCCTCTACTTCACCTCTGAGCAGATGGGTGTTCCCCTGGATATATCTCCCCACCCTGGTATTTCAAGTCTCTGAAAGGCTAGGTGCTTCCCCTCCCACTGAGGCCAGACAGATCAACTAGAAGAACATATCCCGCATACAGGCAACAGTGGTTGGGATAGCACAAGCTCCAGGTGTTCAGGACCCACATGAAGACCAAGCTGCACATCTGCTACATATATTCTGGGGGCGGAGGGAGGAGAGGTATGAGACATAACAATGGAATTGCCACATGCAAAAAAAAAAAAAAAAAAAAAAAAACCCAAACCCCAAAACCAAAAATTGAAAATCCAAACCAAACCAAAATGAAAAACAATGAAATTAGAAATCATTACACAATTATAATTACTTAACCTCACACACACAAAATATATCTACAGGCAAGGCATTTCATTTCTTCTCTCATATATGGAAGGTAGGAAATAAGTAGTAGGAAAAAATAGAAATAGAAGGGTGGTATATAAGAAATATTAAGAGATGTGAAGATGATCAATATAGATTATTTGCATGTATTAAAATATTGTAATGAAAAGTCTGAACATTAATATCTACTAGTAAAATGCATACAGTAAACTCATATATTAAATTTGTTTGGAATATATGATTCCTTTTTGTATAAATATGTTCATTTGCATAAACTCACATTATTTGGTTTATATCATTAATGTCAGTACACACAATCTACAGTGATGTTATACTCTTGCATTGCCTTATTAGGCTACACTGTAGCCATCTTTGTCTGCATAATCATGTTCTATGATGTTCATGTAGCATGGATATTATCTAAGAATGGTTTTCACATATTATTGCCAAAAGACAATGCCTAGTTGTTTCAGGTATGCATGTGTTGATAGACATGGCAGAAAAAGTGAAAAGGTCATAAAGTACTTAAAAGTTGCATCTTTGCATCATGGGTCAGTCTGAATTCTTTTAGTGTTCATCTTCATGCTCTACTACTAATGGACCATAGGGCTTCTACTTCCAGTCATGGTCTTCACTCCATATCTTAGGACTATGAAAACACTGCAATCTCCAATTATTCTGCTTACTTGAGATAAATTTCATGACATGGCCACTCACTGGATCTTCTCACTAGTGTCCACAAATTAATCTCAGTAAGACCTTCTTGTCACAGGTTAGTTCAGTATTTATAGAGAGACAAGTCTCTCTGGCTTGCAAGTATGTAGGAGAAAAAGAAGTTTATGTGCTGATAAGAGAGAGTAATAAGAAATATAGGTAAAGAGGATAGGACAGAGATAGAGAGGCAAACAGACACACATACACACACACACACACACACACACACACACATATCTGTGCACACACATGAATACACACACACACAAACAGAGAGACAGAGAAAGAATTGATAAATTAATGAAGGAAGAGAGTAAGATATTTCTAATACCGATGAGGCAATCTTTGCAGATAAGAAATCACTCATTTTGCAGAAAGTGCAGCATTTCCCTGAAGAGTCTTTCTTAATTGAACTTCCTGTGGTGATTATTAAGACATCCAGCCTTACATTGCCTGTAGGTTCATGTGAGACAAAACCTCATTGAAATAAAACCAAAAGAAAGGCTATGAAAAGCATAGTGAGAAATACTGGATTTTAAGTCAAGTGCCTCATAAAGCTTGGCTTCATTCTTTGCATTCTCCTATTATTGTGATTATTTGCAATGTTATAGCTTGCATTATAGACATTCAACCTATGTTTAGTGCACAGAAACAGGCTAAGAATAAAACTGCTGAGAAAGGACTTCTCTAGTTCTTTGCCAGCCAAAAGTCTTTGATATATGGCTCCATTGATTTAAAGAAACAGAGTGCTGGCTGACCTTAAATAGTGTGTGTGTGTGTGTGTGTGTGTGTGTGTGTGTGTGTGTGTGTGTGTGTGTGCGTGTGTGTGTGTGTGTGTGTGCATGTGTGCGTGGGTATGTGTGTGTGTGCATGTGTGCGTATGTGCGTGTGTATGTGTGTGTGTATTTAACATCAATTAAAGGAAAAGAGGACCTGAGTTTGGATATGGATGAATGTAAGCTAGGGGTTACATGAGAGGGATTGAATTGAGAAAAGCGAAGGACAAATTATATATTTATGCTATAATATTTTTTTTTTACATTTTTGCTGCAATTTTCTTTTTTTTCCATTTTTTATTAGGTATTTAGCTCATTTACATTTCCAATGCTATACCAAAAGTCCCCCATACCCACCCACCCCCACTCCCCTACCCACCCACTCCCCCTTTTTGGCCCTGGCGTTCCCCTGTACTGGGGCATATAAAGTTTGCGTGTCCAATGGGCCTCTCTTTCCAGTGATGGCCGACTAGGCCATCTTTTAATACATATGCAGCTAGAGTCAAGAGCTCCGGGGTACTGGTTAGTTCATAATGTTGTTCCACCTATAGGGTTGCAGATCCCTTTAGCTCCTTGGGTACTTTCTCTAGCTCCTCCATTGGGAGCCCTGTGATCCATCCATTAGCTGACTGTGAGCATCCACTTCTGTGTTTGCTAGGCCCCGGCATAGTCTCACAAGAGGCAGCTACATCTGGGTCCTTTCGATAAAATCTTGCTAGTGTATGCAGGGATCCACCCCATAATCAGCATCCAAACGCTGACACCATTGCATACATTATGCTATAATATTTAATAATTAAAAGTATATTTTAAAAGAAAAAGAAAAATCACATAAATAAAGTGTTTTCAGAGCTATTTGATGATTTGTTTTTCTTATGAGACTACTCAGAAGTTAACTATATCTTATGAAAAATATTGGTGGTGGCTAAATAATTTCTTATATTGTATAGAATTGTAGCGATAGAAGAGTGATATTCAGAAAGATTCAACACATAATAATTCATCATAAATTTGTTTATGTAAAGGACCTTGTGGTGTAAGAGAAAAGTTATTTGCGTTCAAGATATAGGACTCTACACAGATAAAGGATATAAATCAAATGCCAGAAGCAGAGCTTAATATATACAAGAGGGAATGAGTCAGAAATGCAAAATTATTAATTAATTAATTAAATTGGGAGTTAAATCATTTGATAGGGAAAAATAAAAATGAGAACACTATATTTTGGGCCTAACACTGCATATCTTACAGTAACACTAATGAATAGGATATTGGTCACCTTTAGAAGAAAAGCATAGAGCAGGTGAAAGGATTCCACCCATAGACAAAGCCTCACTCATGTAGAAGATGAATTTAGTGTATAGAATTCATATGAAAATATGAAGTACAGTGAAGAATGCAAAGGAAATATATTTCTGTATTAAATTAGGCCAGGTACAGTTAAATAACTGTTTCCTCACATTTAAACCCCTGTGATCATCTTATTAATATATTTATCTATTTAGAAGATATATGTTCATGTTCAGGAATTACCATGGGATGTCCATTTTAAATTGTTTTTTTGTTGTTGCTTTTTGTTTTTGTTTTGTTTTTTTAGAAACATTTTTAAGAACAAATCATGAAAACTGAACAGAACTAACTTTTTGTGGTAAATTCCTCCTATTTGCCTAGATTTATCATATTAGCTAGGAAAAAAAAAGTCTCGAAATTAGGTCCATCTAGAAGCATTTTAACATAACTGACAGAGAACTTATTCTCACAGAGGGATGATGCATGAGAAAAGTAGCTAATTTGAATTCCCTTTGGAGCTGAATTATTTCTGTGGCTAATTATTTGCCTCCTGGAAAGGCTGTAAGCAGCTTTGAGTACTATGTGGCTCCCTCAGGGAAACATTTATTAGGGACAAGGATGCAAGATGATAATGACATGCAGGCACCAGTCCTGGAAGAGGGAAGCTAGGAATGCATAGTCTAATAAGGTTGGCATTAAAAATATAAATATTTTCATGTAGAAAAATTGGAAAAGTTAGATGATCTAGTGTTGTTAGAGACCGGGAAGTCTGGTATTAAAACATGTGCTGATCATGGCTAGTGTTATTAGGAATAACAATGAAATCTCAAGCAGAAGAGCTTTGCCAAAATCCCTGCTTACAAACACTATACTCATATAATTAGGAAAGTTGGGGCTTTATTCACAGGATGAAAACATGAATGCATGAATCACAGCAATCTAGTCTCATATATTCTGTCTTCTGGGACACTTCAACCTGAAAGATTACACACACACACACACACACACACACACACACACACACACACACACACAAATAAATAATTTAAATTTAAGGATTACTTTCTCTTCTTCATTCAGTCTAGGACCCTAGCTCAGAGATTGCTACTGTCTCCACATAGCCTTGATTTTCATTTCAAGTAACTCAATCCAAAAAGTGTTTCGGATGTATGTCCAGATTGTCCTATTATTTTTTTCCCAACATTTTATTTTATTTTATTTTATTTTATTTTATTTTATTTTATTACGTATTTTCCTCAATTACATTTCCAATGCTATCACAAAAGTCCCCCCCACTCCCCCCCACTCCCCTACCCACCCATTCCCATTTTTTTTTTTTTTTTTTTTTTGGCCCTGGCGTTCCCCTGTACTGGGGCATATAAAGTTTGCCTGTCCAATGGGCCTCTCTTTCCAGTGATGGCCAACTAGGCCATCTTTTGATACATATGTAGCTAGAGTCAAGAGCTCAGGGGTACTGGTTAGTTAATAATGTTGCACCTACAGGGTTGCAGATCTCTTTAGCTCATTGGATACTTTCTCTAGCTCCTCCATTGGGGGCCCTGTGGTCCATCCAATAGTTGACTGTGAGCATCCACTTCTGTGTTTGCTAGCAGGTTGACATTCAAGAATAATTATCAAAAATGGCAAATGAGCCAATGAAAAGATAGGCAATATCACATAGCCTTAGATAATTATATATTGAAGTAGGAACATGTGACTTACCTATTCAAGTGACTAAATGACCATGAACAATACTGAATATCTAAAGGTTGTGAAAGCAGGCAGTCCCATGCATTCAGTGTTGGTAGGAATACAGTAGACATTTTAGTAGTTAGTAGTTACTTTTTCTTTCTTTCTTTCTTTCTTTCTTTCTTTCTTTCTTTCTTTCTTTCTTTCTTTCTTTCTTTCTTTTTTTTTTTTTGTTCCATGCTTCAAGGAACTAAGAATATGCTTACTAAACTACCACTCAAAGATGCTCTTGCAAACATATCCAAATGAATTAGAAAGATACATTACTTATAGATATCCACAAAAATTCCCAATTGATTCAAATAGAAAATGATCAGAAATATTTTTCAGTTATGAAATGAAATAAGTTATCAAGCCATATCCGGGCAGTGGTGGCACATGCCTTTAATCCCAGAAGTTGGGAGGCAGAGGAAGGCAGATTTCTGAGTTCAAGGCCAGCCTGGTCTACAGAGTGAGTCCCAGGACAGTTGAGACCCATATAGAGAAACCCTGTCTTGAAGAAAAAAAAGAGATATCAAGGCATTGAAAGTATCAAAAAACATAGAATGTGCACTGCTAAGTGAAATAGGTAAATAAAATGCATGAGAATGTGTAAATAAATGAGGATATAACACTTAGATAATTCCAATTCTGTGCCATCTTACAAAGGAAGACTGTCTTTGAGGATATAAGCAGTGTTTGTCGCTGGTTTGGGGAGATGAGAAGAATGTTTGCATAACTGAAGGCTGGGGGAATTATAGATGATGAAATTACTTATGCTATTACAACAATGCCTATACATTTTTGTAGTTTTGCTATAAAACCTATAGACTTTTTCTAGCATATATATTGCTTTACTGATTTTATCAAGTGCATCATCTAAATGCAAGTTGCTAATAATGAAACGATAGGAACATGACTAGGAGAGGTCGGAACACTTATGGATTCTCTGTAAGTTTATGCTAAAAAGAGTTTTACTGGGGGCATAAAGGCACTTACTACTCAGCCTGATCACCAGGGTTTGTTCTCCAGGATCAAAATGCTGGAAGGAGACAGATGTCTCCCACAGTTTGTCCCCTTGCCTCAATGAAACACTTTGCACACACATGAGTATAACACACATATACACAGAGACACCCACACAAATAAATATAAAATTCAATGAGCACTTATCTGTAAAACTTTTAAAGAACCGTAGACTGCTCTCATAATAGTGCTTTAAAAATGCACTTTGAGATGATCTAAACATGTCTCTTGAAAATACAGGCATAAAAAATCTGTCTAAATCTATTTACTCTCCTTTCCCTTGATGAGTCCTAGGGGAATTAATTTTACTCTGTTTTTGTTTATGTTGTCTATCTGTAAAATAGGATATCACTGTTTTGCATGATTACTTAGGAATACATAGGTAATATTGCTTGACATCTTAATTCTTTTTTTTAAATTCTGAAGTAAATTTTTTATTAATTATTTTTATTTATTTACATTCCAAATGTTGCCCCCACTTCTGGTCCCACCTCCCAGAGTTCTTCACCCTATTCCTCCTCTCCTTTGCCTCTGAGAGGAGGGTACTCTTGCCCCTCTGGGCAGCCACTTTCCCTAGTGCTTCAAGTATCAGCAGGATTAAGCACTTCCTCTCTCACTGAGGCAAGACAAGGAAGTCCTCTGCTACATATGTGCTGGGGGCATCAGACCAGCTGGTATATGCTCTTTGGTTCATAGCTTAGTTTCTAGGAGCTGCCGGGGATCTGGGTTAGTTGACACTGTTAGTGTTCAACCTGAAAAAGAGCAAGAATATGACATAACTATCAGGCAAAATGTGACATGGATAGGGAAATCTTGATTTAATAGGTATATGTCACATTGAGCACATTTAAATTAAGACATCAACATCATATGGGCAAGTATTATTCTGGGATTGGTTAATTTCTGAACAAGACAGGTCTATTTAATCATGTACTGTCTTTAAGTATTATTGTTTCATCTAATAAAAATTTGAAGGCCATTGTGTATTAGAAACTATGGTCTTTTATTCACAATCTTATTTTTAATTATTACTTTTATTATTATTTTTTTATAATCCAATCATTGCCCACCTCCAGGTCTGCACTTCTACAGTTTTTCATTCCATTCCTCCTTCCCTCCTGTCTCTAAGAGGAAGTTCCCCCTATTCAGTGTCAGGCCTCCTCATTCTCTGAGACCTCAAGTCTCTCAAGGGTTAGTTGCATCTTCTCTCACTGAGGAGAGACCAGGCAGTCCTTTGCTGTATATGTGTTGGGGGCCTCAGACTAACTCCTGTATGCTGCCTGGGTGGTCTTAGAGATTTCAGGGGTCCAGGTTAGTTGAGACTACTAGTCTTACTATGAGGTCTCCTTTTTCCTTAGCTTCTTCTAGCTTTACTTAATTCGACCACAGGGTTCCCCAGCTTCTGTCCATTGGTTGGGTGTAAGTATTTGCTTCTGTCTCAGTCAACTACTTGTTTGGGCCTCTTAGAGGAGAGCCATGATAGGTTCCTGTCTGTAATTATAGCATAGCATCAGTAAAAGTGTCAGGCCTTGGAACCCCTCTTGAGATGGATCCCAAGTGGAGCCAGTCACAGGACCTCCTTTCCTTCACTCTTTTCTTTATTTTTGTCTCTGCAGTTCTTTCAGACAGGAATAATTCTGGGTCAGAGTTTTTGACTGGAAAGGCAACTCCATCCCTTTACTTGATGCCCTGTCTTTCTACTGGAGGTGGACTCTACAAGTTCTTTCTCCCCACTGTTGGGCATTTTATCCAACGTCCCTCCCTTTGAGTCCTGAAAGTCTCTCAACCCAGAGACCTCTGCTACTTTCTAGAGGGTCACCCCAATTCCCATGTTCTAAGGTTATATATTTCCATTCATTCTGCTGGTCCTCAGATCTTCTCTCCTGTCTTCCTCCCCTCCATACCTGTTCATGCTTCCATTTCCCCCTCCCATCCCTTCTCTCACCCAGGTCCCTAACTCTGCCTCTAGTAATTGTTTCACATTCCTTTATAAAACAATTGTGAGAACACTACATCTTGCTGAGTATTTGCAAGTAACCTTAAACAGGTACAGCCATTCCCACCTGACCGAAGAGGTACTTTAAGTTTGTGCACTTAACTTGTGTATGCCCACACAACAAATAAGCACAAGAAACAATATTTAAGCATGGCAGACCCCATTCTAAACACATCAAATTATTTACCAAAATGATATTTTATCAACTTTTATTGTATGCATTCCTATAGGATATTACTTAAAAATTATCAAATAACTTATTTGCTTTGCATCCTTATACAAATGAATTGGCCTCAGTAGATATAACAATATTATCAATTTCATAAAGACAAAATGAAGGAATAGAAAATACATATAAATAGCTTTTTAAGGCATTTGAAATAAAAAAGCAAATCATAATTCTATTTTAATTATTATTGAAGAATTTTGATATTTAAATATGCTATTACTATTAACTACATCATTATCAACTTTTAAAAGTTTTTATGTTCCTATTATTTATATGTATTGAAACATTTTACATTATTGATTTCAGATTATTAAGTATTTATTCTAACCATTAACGGCCATACTTAATGCCAGTCAAGTTGTGCCCAATGGCACAATAGCAGAGTGTTATCTATGAAATCATTAATGGCTTACTGATTTGATTTGAAAATTTTTCCTTAATGGAATACATATTCTTTTATTCTAATCCTGTCAAAGTCCTATGGTTATGGAGGTCATAGGTACTAGGTTATAAATTGTTCTCAATCCTGTTGTAAATAGTCATATTATTGTGTTACCCTCTAAAAATATGTGTGTGTGTGACCATAGATTTGTGCTCTCAACCTTGGTTAGAGAAGTTTCTCAGTTCAGTGGACAACTATCAATACAGAAACATATCACTCATAAAAGCGCAGGGGGTAAGTGACAAGTGCATATTCCTAAATGGGAAATCTTTATCATCTCCCCTCCATACATGAGCAAGGATAAGGGAACATTATGGAAGAAGTTGAAGAAAGTTTCTGAGACATAGACTGGAGATGGGTGCTGCAAATATAATGTCTTCTGGACATAGCATGACTATGGAACACATACAAGACTTGTTACCTGCACAAGACCTCCACAAAATCTAACGAGCAAAACTTAAAGCATGGGTGGGGAATATACCCTCCTATACTTTTGGAGAGATAATGGCAATGATAGGCAGACACTGAGGGAATGAGAATTATTTTTCCCTCAAAGTGAGGCCACTGGCAAACTTCTCATACATCACTGGGTGACCTCACACCTTTGGACATGTGGTGACACAAACTGGAATGAGTGGGTTATCAAAAAAGAAGTTGGCGGAAGGAGTTTGCAGTAGTTAAAGACAAGATGGAAAGGAGAAATTGGAGATAAGTATGATTGTAGTTCATTGTGCATAGGTGAAGTTCTCAGGGAATGGAGAATAGCCATGCTCTAGGGTTAAGAAGGACAGTGTAGTGTGAGTGGCAAGAGTGGCTATGTCATGGGTCCTTGTCTAAAGTAGATTCTCAGTAAATATTTAAAGAATGAATGAATAGCACTTAATACCCATCATTGCCTTGTGTGAGAACAAACACAGGAAATGGCAGTATTATCTTTAATTTTTTTCCAAATGCAAAGTCTTTCTTCTTATTATTTTTTTATTTTCCCCACATTTTTATTAGCTATTTTCTTCATTTACATTTCAAATGCTATCTCAAAAGTCCCCTGTACCCTCCCCCCCGCCCTGCTCCCCTACCCTCTCACGCACACTTCTAAGCCCTGGTGTTCCCCTGTACTGGGGCATATAAAGTTTGCAATACTAAGGGGCCTCTCTTCCCAATGATGGCTGATAAGGCCATCTTCTGCAATATATGCAGCTAGAGACATGAGCTTTGGGGGTACTGATTAGGTCATATTGTTGTTCCACCTATAGGGTTGCAGAACCCTTCAGCTCTTAGGTACTTTCTCTAGCTCCTATAGAGGGGGCCTTGTGTTCAATCCTATAGATGACTGTGAGCATCCTCTTCTGTATTTGCCAGGCACTGGCAAAGCCTCACAGGAGACAGCTATATTAGGGTCCCTCCAGGAAAACTGTGTTGGCATATGCAATAGTGTCTGCTTTGGTGGCTGATTATGGGATGGACCCCCAGGTTGGGCAGTCTCTGGATGGTCCATCCTTTTGTCTTAGCTCCAAACTTTGTCTCTGCAACTCCTTCCATGGGTATTTTATTCCCTACTCTAGGGAGGAATGAAGTGTCCACGTGTTGGTCTTCCTTCTTGATTTTCTTGTGTTTTGGAAGTTGTATCTTAGGTATTCTAGGTTTCTGGGCTAATATCCACTTATCAGTGAGTGCATATCAAGTGACATCTTGATGATATCCTCCAGATACATCCATTTGACCAAGAATTTCAAAAATTCATTGTTTTTAATAGCTGGGTAGTACACCATTGTTTAAATGTACCACATTTTCTGTATCCATTCCTCTGTTGAGGGACATCTGGGTTCTTTCCAGATCCTGGCTATTATCAGTAAGGCTGATATTATGAACATAGTGGAGCATGTATCATTATTACCAGTTGGAACATCTTCTGGGTATATGCCCAGGAGAGGTATTGCTGGATCTAGTGGTAATACTATGACCAGTTTTCTGAGGAACCACCAGACTGATTTCCAGAATGGTTGTACCAGCTTTCAATCCCACCAGCAATGGAGGAGTGTTCCTCTTTCTCCACATCTATGCCAGCATCTGCTGTCTCCTGAATTTTTGATCCTAGCCATTTTGACTGGTGTGAGATGGAATCTCAGGGATGTTTTGATTTGCATTTCCATGATGATTAAGGATGTTGAACATTTTTTTCAAGAGCTTCTCAGCCCTTTGGTATTCTTCAGTTGATAATTCTTTGTTTACCTCTGTACCCCATTTTTAATGGGGTTATTTGAATTTCTGGAGTTCAGCTTCTTGAGTTCATGTATATATTGAATATTAGTCCCCTATCAGATTTAGGATTGGTAAAAATTCTTTCCCCATCTGTTGGTGGCCTTTTTGTCTTATTGACAGTGTCCTTTGCCTTACAGAAGCTTTCCAATTTTATGATGTCCCATTTTTGGATTCTTAATCTTATAGCACAGGCCATTGTTGTTCTGTTCAGGATATTCTTCCCCTGTGCCCATATCTTTGATGGTTTTCACCACTTTCTCCTCTATAAATTTCAGTGTTTTTTGTTTTATGTGGAGTTCTTTGATCCACTTAGACTTGAGCTTTGTACAAGGAGATAAGAATGGATCAATTTGCATTCTTCTACATGATAACCACCAGTTGTGCCAGCACCATTTGTTGAAAATTCTGTCTTTTTTCCACTGGATGGTTTTAGCTCCCTTGTAAAAGATCAAGTGACCATAGGTGTGTGGGTTCATTTCTGAGTTTTCAATTCTATTCCATTGATCTACCTGTCTGTTGCTGTACCAGTACTATACAGTTTATATCAAGGTTGTTCTATAGTATAGCTTGAGGTCAGGCATGGTGATTCTACCAGAGTTTTTTTTATTGTTGAAAATAGTTTTTGCTATCCTAGGTTTTTTTGTTATTCCAGATGAATTTGCAAATTGCCCTTTCTAACTCAGTGAAGAATTAATTTGGGATTTTGATGGGGATTGCATTGAATCTGTAGATTTCTTTTGGCAGGATAGCCATTTTTACTATATTAATCCTGCCAATCCATGAGCATGGGAGATCTTTCCATCTTCTGAGATCTTCCTTAATTTCTTTCTTCAGAGACTTGAAGTTATTATACAGATCTTTCACTTCCTTAGTTAGAGTCAAGCCAAGGTATTTTATATTATTTTTGACTATTGAGAAAGGTGTTGTTTCCCTAATTTCTTTCTCAGCCTGTTTATCCTTTGTGTACAGAAAGGCCATTGACTTGTTTGAGTTAATTTTATATCCAGCTACTTCACTGAAGCTGTTTATCAGGTTTAGAAGTTCTCTGGTGGAATTTTTAGGGTCCCTTATATATACTGTCATATCCTCTGCAAACAGTGATATTTTGAATTCTTACTTTCCAATTTGTATCCCCTTGATCTCCATTTGTTGTCGAATTGTTCTGACTAGGACTTCAAGTACTATATTGAATACATAGGGAGAAAGTGGGAACCTTGTCTAGTCCCTGATTACAGTGGGATTGCTTCCAGCTTCTCTCCATTTATTTTGATGTTGGTTACTGGTTTGCTGTATATTTCTTTTATTATGTTTAGGTATGGGCCTTGAGTTCCTGATATTTCCATGACTTTTATCATTAAGGGGTATTGGATTGTGTCAAATGTTTTTTCAGCATCTAACTAGATGATCATGTGATTTTTGTCTTTGAGTTTGATTATATAGTGGATTTCATTGATGGATTTCCATATATTAAACCATCCCTGCATCCCTGGGATGAAACCTACTCGGTAATGATGGATGGTCATTTTGATGTGTACTTGGATTTGGTTGTCAAGGATTTTATTGAATATTTTTGCATCAATATTCATAAGGGAAAATGGTCTGAAGTTCTCTTTCTTTGTTGGATCTTTGTGTGGTTTAGGTATCAGAGTAATTGTGGCTTCATAGAATGAATTGGGTAGAGTACCTTCTGTTTCTATTTTGTGGAATAGTTTGAGAAGAACTGGAATTAGGTCCTCTTTGAAGGTCTGATAGAACTCTTCACTAAATCCATCTGGTCCTGGGCTTTTTTTGGTTGGGAGACTATTAATGACTGCTTCTATGTCTTTATTGGAGATGGGACTGTTACGATCATTAATCTTATCCTGTTTTAACTTTGGTACCTGGTATGTGTCTAGGAAGTTGCTCATTTCATCCAGGTTTTCCAGTTTTGTTGAGTATAACCTTTTGTAGTAGGATCTGTTAATGTTTTGTATTTCTTCAGGATCTGTTGTTATTACTTCTTTTTCATTTGTGATTTTGTTAATTAGGATATTGTCCCTGTGCCCTCTAGTTAGTCTTGTTAAGGGTTTATCTATCTTGTTGATTTTCTCAAAGCTCCTGGTTTGGTTGATTCTTTGAATAGTTCTTTTTGTTTCTACTTGATTGATTTCAGCCCTAAGTTTGATTATTTCCCCCCATATACTCCTTTTGGGTGAATTTGCTTCCTTTAGTTCTAGAGCTTCTAGGTGTGCTGTCAGACTGCTAGTGTATGCTCTCTCTAGTTTCTTTTTTGGAGGCACTCAGGTGTATGAGTTTTCCTCTTAGGACTGCTTTCATTGTGTCCCATAAGTTTGGGTATGTTGTAGTTTTATTTTCATTAAACTCTAAAAAGTATTCAATTTTTTTCTTTATTTCTTCCTTGATGAAGGTATCATTGAGTAGAGCGTTGTTCAATTCCCTCATTAATGTTGGCTTTCTATTATTTATGCTGTTATTGAAGATCAGCCTTAATCCATGGTGATCTGATAGGATGCATGGGATAATTTCAATATGTTTGTATCTGCTGAGGCCTGTTTTGTGACCCATTACATGGTCAATTGTAGAGGAGGTACTATGAGGTGCTGAGAAGAAGGTATATCTTTTTGTTTTAGGATAAAATGTTCTGTAGATATCTGTTAAATCAATTTGTTTTATAACTTCTTTTAGTGTCCAGGTGTGTCTGTTTACTTTCTGTTTCCAGGATCTGTCCATTGGTGAGAGTGGTGTGTTGAATTCTCCCACTATTATTGTGTGAGGTGTAATGTGTGCTTTGAGCTTTACTAAAGTTTCTTTAATGAATGTGGCTGGCCTTGTATTTGAAGCAAAGACATTTAGAATTGGGAGTTCATTTTGGTAGATTTTATCTTTGATTAGTATGAAGTGCGCCCCTTGTCTTTTTTGATAACTTTGGGTTGGAAGTCGATTTTATTCGATATTAGAATGGCTACTCCAGCTTGTTTCTTCAGACCATTTGCTTGAAAAACCGTTTTCCAGTCTTTCACTCTGAGGTATTGTCTGTCTTTTACCCTGAGATGGGTTTCCTGTAAGCAGCAAAATGTTGGGTCCAGTTTGTGTAGCCAGTTTATTAGTCTATGTCTTTTTATTGGGGAATTGAATCCATTGATGTTAAGAGGAATTAAAGAAAAGTAATTGGTGTTTCCTGTCATTTTTGTTGTTAAAGTTGGGAATCTGTTCTCATAGATGTCTTCTTTTTGTTTACTTTGATTACTTTATTGCTTTTTCTAGGGTGTAATTTCCATCTTTGTGTTGGTGTTTTCCATTCATTATCCTTTGAAGGAATGGATTCCAGGAAAGATATTGTGTGAATTTGGTTTTGTCATGGATTACTTTGGTTTCTCCATCTGTGGTAATTGAGAATTTTGCTGGGTATAGTAACCTGGACTGGCATTTGTGTTCTCTTTGTGTCTGTATAACATCTCCATGATCTTCCAGCTTTCATAGTCTCTGGTGAGAAGTCTGGAGTAATTCTAATAGGCCTGCCTTTATATGTTACTTGACCTTTTTCCCTTGCTGCTTTTAATATTCTATCTTTATTTAGTGCATTTTTTTGTTCTGATTATTATGTGTCAGGAGGAATTTCTTTTCTGGCCCAGTCTATTTGGAGTTTTGTATGTTTCTTGTATGTTAATGGGCATCACTTTATTTAGGTATGGGAAGTTTTCTTGAATAATTTTGTTGAAGATATTTGCTGGCCCTTTAAGTTGAAAATCTTCATTCTCATCTACTCCTATTATCCGTAGGTTTGGTCTTCTCATTGTGTCCTGGATTTCCTGGATGTTTTGAGTTAGGATCTGTTTTGCATTTTGCATTTTCTTTGATTGTTGTGTCCATGTTCCCTGTGGAATCTTCTGTACCTGAGATTCTCTTTTCCATCTCTTGTATTCTGTTGCTGATGCTCACATCTTTGGTTCCTGATTTCTTTCCTAGGGTTTCTATCTCCAGAGTTGTCTCCCTTTGGGTTTTATTCGTTGTTCTACTTCCATTTTTAGATCTTGGATGGTTTTGTTCAATTCCATTGCCTGTTTCTTTCTGTTTTCCTTTAATTCTTTAAGGGGTTTTTGTGTTTCTTCTACCTGTTTAGCAGTGTTTGCCTGTAGTTCTTTAGCACTTCTACCTGTTTAGCAGTGTTCTCCTATAATTCCTTGAGGGACTTTTGTGTTTCCTCTTTATGGGCTTCTACTTGTTTAGCAGTCTTCTCCTGTAATTCCTTGAGGAATTTTTAGTGCTTCCCCTTTAATGGCTTCTACCTGTTTAGCAGTGTTCTCCTGTATTTCTTTAAGTGAGTTATTAATGCCCTTCTTAAAATCTTCTGCCACCATCATGAGATATGATTTTAAATCCATGTCTTGCTTTTTGGGTGTGTTGGGGTATCCAGGACTCATTTTGGTGGGCATACTGGGTTCTGATTATGTCCCATATTCTTGGTTTCTATTAGGGTTACTTATGTTTTCCTTTTGCCATCTGGAAATCTCTGGTGTTAATGTTCAAGCTGTCTCTGGTTGGAGCTTGTTCCTTCTGTGATTCTTTTAGCCTCTGTCAGCACTCCTGGGAGTCCAACTCTCTCCCAAGTTCCAGTGGTCAGAGCCCTCTCTGCAGGCAAGCTCTCCTCTTTTGGGGCACGTGTCCAGCAGTCTGGAGCTCTGATCCACCTCCTGAGTTCTGGGGTCAGAACCCTCCCTGTAGGCCAACTCTCCTTTGGCAAGGAAGGTGCCCAGGGTTCTGGGTTTCAGCTCTGCCTCCTGGATGAGGATGAAGGCCCAACAGGACCCTGACCAAGAAGCTCTGTTGCTTCTATCACCCCTGTGCTTTCAGGTGATCAGGAGGTCCTGGGTGTGATAGGGGTCCTGCAGCGTGGAGAGTCCTCTGGTGCTCTAGATACTCTTGGCCAGGTTCATGCAGAAGATGGAGGGGCTGGCCCTTACCTGAATGAATCCCAGCCTCTGGTAGGGTGAGGTTCCTTTGCCCCTGTTCCTGCTGGCACAAGACCCTCTGCAATTCTCTGAAGATGATGTTGTGTTCCACTCACCTGTGATCCTGAGGTGATCCTGAGGTCCTATGGCATGGAGAGTACTCTGGAACCCTTAGAGGCCTCCACTGGGATCAGAAGGAAGATGGCTGGGGTGGCCCCAACTGGAACAGAGCCTCCAGTATTATCTTTAATGCCACACCAACCCCAACACTTGGGAAAAAAGAAACAGGACACCAACAGTATAATACACCTATATTTAAAATATTCAACAAAATAATAGACCTTATAGAAAGCCAAAAAAATTCTAAAAGAAAAAAAAAATCAGTGGAAGATTAATGAAGAACACTTTCGTTTATACTCAATAGGTTAACAAAACTGATTTTTTGTTTTGTTTTGTTTTGTTTTATTTGGTACTAGTGATGACACTCACAGTGTGGTGATCAAATTATCAAGCTATACCAGTACCCTGGAGCTCTTGACTCTAGCTGCATATGTATCAAAAGATGACCTAGTTGGCCATCACTGGAAAGAGAGGCCCATTGGACATGCAAACTTTATATGCCCCAGTACAGGGGAACGCCAGGGCCAAAAAGGGGGAGTGGGTGGGTAGGGGAGTAGGGGTGGGTGGGTATGGGGGACTTTTGGTATAGCATTGGAAATGTAAATGAGCTAAATACCTAATAAAAAATGGAAAAAAATGCTATGTGGTAGCCATAAAAAAATTCATTCATTGAGATAGGTGTGAAAAACTAGAAATGTTGCCATTTATTTGTATTAAAATGCAAAATGAGTAATTTTCAGTAACCACATCATTGATATTGTAGTCTATTTAAGATGCAAATTGGTTGTCTTATAGATATATATTCACTCATACCTGAAGATGTTTTCAGCTAATACTAACAGTAATAATACTGTAGCTGAAACTTCACACCTTTGTTGTCATGCACACCTAAATGCAGGCAGGTACGATTGTGCCAATTTTGGTTAGGCTATGTTCCATGACTCTAATTCAAGGCGCAAGTCAATCAGTAACTGTTCCATTGTGTGCACTGGATTTCTATGTGCTTTAGTTTTCACTCTTCTGCATTACTCTAGATGGAACTCAAGTCAAATGATTATGGTGAATGGCAGGAAATCAAGAGGTCAATCCTCAGTCTGCTGTTTCTGTGGTGTTCAATGCCTTTCCCCTAGCTAAAGCCATCATGTAAGCTACCTAAGCAACAGTGTGTTTCTATGGCTATTAGGGTCCGAGCCTGTTCTCTACCAGCCACAACAAACCAGGCTAGGCCATTCATCCATAAAAATCAATTAAAAGAGCCAAATTAATACTGAAAAGTAGGCAAAGGAGATTTAATCAGAGAGGACACACTGGGAAGAAAGACAAAGAGATCTGGGGAAACTGCACCATCACCCACACAGCCTTATTCCCAACATGTCCAAATTCAGGATCCTGGCACGAGTCTAAATTTAAGTACAAGACCATAGTTTTTCTTAAGTAATATCTCATCAAGGTACTGTATGTTCATTACTAGTTCATCATTGTCCCAACTTTCCTCTTTCCTCTAAGTGGTTTAACAAAGTACACATTTCTCCCCCAAAGACATGTATTCCCTCTGGCTTGTTCAAGGCTTTTTGTCCTTTCCTTCTTTCAGTATGAACTTTATGGAAGAGATTGAATTTCTTGGGGCATGGTTTTTAAATAATGTAATAGTCAAAATTAATAACACAATCATCATGTCAGGTTGATTTCCAAAGCAGTGTCAGTAGATGCCCCACCCCAAGAGCCCACTATCGGAAGCAGGCTGTGCATCCCACTATATGTACACTAAATGTATATCAATGTTTTCCTTGTGAAAGAAGGAAAAACAAAATTTCTTGTCAATTTCCATGCTTGAAACAAAACAAAACAAAAAACAAACAAACAAAAAACCCCAAGAAAACAAAAATACCCACGTATTTCGAAGACAACAAATTAAACAGATCAGTTAATCATCAGAATGAATGGACATAGAGGGCTTAAGTAAATATGAGACCATAAGCAAAACTAACACAGTTATCAGTAAAGCTAATAGTGGATGCTATGTGGAAACAAAATAACTGATCTCTCTGTATCTGTCTCTCTCTATCTCTCTCTCTGTCTCCCCTTCCTCCCTCTTTCTATTCTCTTGACATGAGTACATATTCTCTAGTCTATTCTACATTCTATAGCTGTAAGAAAATGAACCTAGCTGATATACATGGAAGCTTCCAGTTAGATATTTTCTCCTCCAAGTCTCAGAACTATTACTCACCTTGATTGTAATTGTGTTTAGAGTCATCATATGACCCACAGAAGTTGACTCCATAGGGATGGTTTAATATATATCTTATTCATGCCTCTAAGTTAATTTTAGCTTGATTCAAAGCCATAGGAAAATCTTAATCTTTAGTAAAATAACATTGATAGAATTCTTCCAAAATCATGCCAGTAGAGGCTTAAATAGAATGCTCATTCTCCTTGGGAACTATACATGGAAACTCAATAATATTAGAGTAAGCTCTGCATGGTTATTCCCTCTAGTTAATGTGATTATTTCATCTTCACAATAGTGTCTTTAAATATTATATAATACCCTATATGCAAAATGTTATACAATGGCCTACATGCAAATTAGCATCTCTCATAATGTAACAATAAATTATTTTATGTCAAAATTATTTGGATACAATGTAATAGAAAAAATTGTTTCATGTACATGTTAAATATTAGGAGGAAAAATTTGATTTGTTACAATGATATTTATTGGATCATCACTGACTTTCTCTAAATATTGTTGAAGAAATATCCCAGCAAGTAGATTCTAGAAAGAAAAAAAAAGTAGATCTAAGAAATTGATTCTAGAATTCTCTAAGAATTAATATTTATTCAAGAAGTCCTGTAGACAGGGATATGTGTAAGTACCTGTTGCCCTGCAAAAGGCCCCAGTTTGGTTCTAGATCCCTGTCTAGTAGCTCACAACTACCTAAAATTTCAGCTCTGGATAATTTGATACCACCTTTTGGCTTCAGCATGCATTTACACTTACACAAACACTTCTTACCTCCCCCCCCCCTAACTCCAGGAACACATTAAAATTAAAATTAAGATAAGGAATAAAATCTAAGAAAACGGTAGAAGGAAACAGAATAAAATAATAAAGCCTAAAATCACAGGCCAGTGCTTTCTCAATTACTACCTCTACTAGTCACTTCTAAAGCTGCATTGGCTCCTTGTAAATGCTTTTGTGCTGGAACAGGGGTCACACATGTATTTCCTTTCTGCAATGGGGTGGATATTTCTTTTAAGCTCAGGGAATTCCTGAAGAAGGCCATCACTGAGGATTTTCTTATGATGGAGCTAGAGTTTTAAAGGTCTGTTGGGGTTGGATAGAATATTCATCTCTGCCTGAGACACAACTGAATATTAAGAGTACAGCCTCGAATAAGTTTGTGAATTCTGATATCGGGAGTCACGAGGAAATCTGTCAACACTTTCTTGCTGGTAAGTACAAAATTAGAGTACATAATTTCTAAATCCCCTTTTCAGAATTCTTTAACTAATATGTCATGAATTTACTCATTGAATGAAATATGAAGTAGGGGTTAGGGACAGAGAGAGTACAAATAACCCGAAAAAGCCTTTACAAGTTTTTGACAATGAAAAATATTTCCAAATGTGTAGAAATCCAGAGAAATTCTTTGATATCAAACTGATATGTTGAAAAATATAATTCATCCCTTTGCAACTGGGATATAAACATTCTGTGACATTATATACAGGTGCCACTGTTATATACTACAGAGCCTTATGCATGTGAATACGACTGATCTGTGGACCTCAGATTAAGAAAAAGAAGAAGAAAGAAAGAAAGAGATGGGTGGCAGCTCTGGGATTTTAGTATGGCAGTCACAGAGCTGGTGTTAAGATCCTTGTCTTTCACCTTATGTATTATAGCTCTATGCTGAGAGCTTTAACACCTCACCTCAGGCAAGTCCCAAGTGCCTGTGAATTGACACCATAAACACACCTCCAAATTTAACAAAGGAATAAAAAAGAAAGGGATTAAAATGAGGGAAATGCTCTGAGGACCTCTTTTTTTGCATTAAGATTAAAACTTGAGGAAAAGTTTGAGGAGCCACTTTGAAATGTCATTAAGGGGAAAAAAAAGAAACACGGGTTTTATCTGACGACCCAGTCTCCAAAGCACAGCCTCGTGGTGGTGTCAGGATAAAGCGCTATCATCTTTTACCTTGATGAACTCGGCACTGACAGGTCTTTTATGACAAATTTTGTGCTCTAGTAGCAACTTTAAATCTGTATGAGATTTGGCGCTGCATATCGGGTAGTATCTGGCCCTGTGCATGTGTGGTGAGTTCTCTCAGGCCTCATCTGGGTCACTAAATGGCGATCCCAAGATAGAGGCAACTGACATCCCATCCATCTTGCTTTGCACAGTTGCGCCTCTGTCACCAGAACTACATAACAATGCTGGTTTTATAGACACACAAGAAATGCAGTCATGAATTGGCTTTGATGGCCCAAACAGCAGCAACTCATCTGTGAACATCAATTTAGAAAAGACTCAGAACCCTTAACTTAAATAAATAAATAAATAAATAAATAAATAAATAAATAAATAAACCAGCCAATTCTTCCAACTCTATACCTACCTGCAATTCATCACAGGTTTTATATACTTCTTTACTTTAAAAAGAAAGATTAATTGCTCTACCTTGTTTGAAACAATGAAGAAAGATATCATGTAAAATTATTCCAGAATAGACAATAAAGACAGTCCATTGTATCGTTAATTAAATTTTATTAGAACTTCTTTTCAATTTCTTTCTTGGAGAAACTGAGCTGTGCCAGCAGTTTAAAATAAAATGTACACACTTGAACATACACGTACATGCACACACACACACACATACACACACACACACACACACACATTTTAGATTTGTGATAGTCACATATGCGATAATGTATTCTTTGTAATTGCCTCATTCTTATTTAATAAACTCAGTATTTAAAAGAAAAGCACAAATGAGCACAAACATATAACCCTTCCTATAGTTAATGAGAAAGTTGAAATCCTAGGATGGCACAAAACATTTTAATAACAATTATCCTAAGTAATTCCTAGATGTTATAAATGTCAAATTGAAGTTGTCACCTATGTGACAAAAGTGAATCGTGAGCACTCTTTTTTGTTTAAAGCATCACAAAATCTCCTTCTGTGTGGCTCTATTTTAATAGTGCATGAGGGAAAGCATAGAAAACTGCCTAGGCTCTTATGGTGCAGGGAAGTTATCAACCCTGGTCTGTTCAGCAGTAAGTGCTTATTAAAGATGAGCTTGGAATGGGTTGTAAAGTTATCGGCCACACACAGCCATAAAAAGAACAATAACAGAGAAGGGAAGAATGACCCACTGCACTTGACTATTACCACAACCAGAGAGCAGTCACAAAAATGCACCAAAAGGCAGGGTAGCAGCGCTTCAAAATGCCAGTTAGGAGCCAGTCTGAAGACTGTCTCCAAAGTACCTTTCATTATAATTTTTCCTGACCTCCTGTCTGTAGAAAAGCTAGTGTCTGTAGTGGAAATTTTGTAAAATGTACCCTCTGAAATGAAAGAACAACTTACATTTGCCCTTTACTGATATAAACTATATTGGAAACAATTTATGTGTCTTGGTAACATTTAATATACCCAAATAAAACTCCACCCTTCACCTGGCCCTTAAAAGCAATACAATCGAATTCCTAACATGGCTTCTGATATCAATTTAGTTTAGATTAAATGTAGGTTAAAGTGTAATCTTTCCATAATCTGATCACAGATTCCTATAAATAGGAAAGCTAAGGCCAGGGCTTGAAGTAGAAAATCCCCCATTGTTCTAAGCATGTTCACTTCTAGACTGAGAAACAGCACCCCTGGTGGCTCCCTGTACCAGCCTTGCATCTTCCCAAAGCTATGGTATCTTAGTGAACTCTCTCTGAACTCCACTCTTCACAGTAATGATAAAATAACAACATCACATAAACAAAGCAAAACAAGAAGCTAAATTGCCGCTGTTGTTGGCATCATTAAAAATTAAATATTGCTGATTTAGAACAAATATTTAATGCTAACAAATCTATCCTTTCCTATAATGTTCCTGTAAGACATATGGTTGTTTTTACAAATAGTGTTAAGATATTTGAGATAAAAACTTATGCTTTTTCTTTTCATTTTGTGCAAATTTTGGTCTGGTCTTATAGATTACAGGGTATATTATTCTTGCTAAGTATGTCAAATACTATAATCACATATAGATAATCAGGTTATAGAAAAGCAATTTTTATATTTTCTTCTTATCCACAAAATTTGTTTTCTACCTGCAGAAAAGCTACTATTTTCCTCCATATTCCTTGAACTATAAAGCTATTTTTCTACCACATTTATTCAAGTTGCAAGTTGGTGCTAACTTCCATATTTTAGAATAATACATCTTACCATTGCACCACATTCATCACTTATATCTTTTGAGGAACTACATTTTTTTATTTAGTTATGTTTTAATTTCCACATATAGAATTATTATTTTTTGCATGTAGTGTGCTCTTGATTACCTGGTCACTATGTTCTAGACAGACTAAATATATCACTCCTCCTTTGTGCTGTCTATTCCAATCATCGGTAACTATTTGCCACCCACTGATTTCACTTTTGCTTATTTTATTTATTTGTGCATATCATAGTGTGCTTTATCTGCATTTCCTCCTTAATATTGTTCACTCCACCTTGGACGGTGGAAATTAGGCAACTTTGGTAGTTTGAACAAATATGGCCAGTACAGGCTCAAACACTGGAATGCTTAGTCACCAGGGACTGGATTTGTTTAAGAATGCTGTGGTAAGATTAGGAGGTGTTTCCTTTTTGGAGTGCATCTGGCTTTTTTTCTAGGAAGTGAGTCTTTCGGGGTGGCCTTTGCCAGGTCTCCCAGTCTCTGTCTGTCTTTGCCTGTTTCTGTCTCTCTTTGTGTCTCTGTGTCTCTGTGTCTTTACTGTCTCTATCAGTCTGTCTGTCTCTGTCTCTCTCTGTCTTTGTCTCTCTCTGTCTCTCTGTATCTCTCTCTGTCTCTCTGTGTCTCTGTCTGTCTCTTTCTCTCTCTCTCCCCTCTCTCCTGTTTGCTTTACTAAAGATTACATATACAGACCTTGAAAGATGGGCCAGTGATTAAGAGCATTCATGTTCTTGCTTAAGACCCAAGTTTGGTTCCTCAAAATCAAATGGTTGCTCATAACCATCCATTCCAGGACTCTGACATGATCTTTTGAATTTGTTGTATACAAGAGACTCACAAAGCATACAGACATGTTGAAAAACATTCATATGCATAAAATTAATAAAAATTAAAAATTAATTAATTATTAGAGAAATAAAATGTGCAGCAGGAATGACTAGGTTCATGCTTAAACTTTTCAGATTATAAATTTCATCTCAGAACTGATGTTTGCTCAGGACTAAGTAGTCTAACAGGATGAATTGAGATGTAATGCACTGCTCTCATTTCCAGTCAATGTGCTCAAGGCATTGTTTTAGGGTCTCTATCAATATCTGTCACATATTTGAGTCAGTCTCCCTTCTGAGGACTATATACTTTTCCAGAACAAGTATTTTGTATCAGTTACTTATAACCATCATGTCTTTGTGAGTGAAATATGTGTAGGAATTATGTAAATGTTCATTAAATGAAGGCATGAATTTGTCTAAATTTTAACTCTCATTTAGGTTTTTTGGGGAATTACATTCAATAGAAAATACCTAAAGTGGAATGAAGAGTGGCATGTAATTCAAATCAGTGATTATTTTCTAGAAGAGTGTATATAAAATATGGAAAAATATCAGAATTTAAGGTAAATTGCAAAGTGGAAATTGTAAATTTATGAATGAGAGTAAAAACTAACTTGTTATCTTGCTTTAAAAATACATTTAACCAACTGGTCCTGAATCCTTTCAATATAACAGTAAATTCATTGGCTTCTTCCTAACTGCTTCACAATTTTTAGTCTTTCTTCTGTATCTAGGTGCCCTTGGCTATGACCTCTATAAATCATTTTTATTGACATATTTTCTTTCTCTTTCCTTCCTTCCTTTCTTTCTTTCTTTCTTTCTTTCTTTCTTTCTTTCTTTCTTTCTTTCTTTTTTTCTTTCTTTCTTTCTTTCTTTCTTTCTTTCTTTTTTTCTTTCTTTCTTTCTTTCTTTCTTTCTTTCTTTCTTTCTTTCTTTCCTTCTTTTTCTCTCTCTCTCTTTCTCTCTTTTCCTCTTTTTCCCTCCCTTCCTCCCTCCCTCCCTCCCTCCCTCCCTCCCTCCCTTCCTTCCTTCCTTCCTTCCTTCCTTCCTTCCTTCCTCCCTCCCTCCCTCCCTCCCTCCCTCCCGCCCCCCCCCTCTCTCTTTCTTTCTCTCTTTCTTTCCTTTCAGAGAGAATAGACCCTTACCCTTACATCTCTTGCCTAGTCACATTTTTTTCTATTAAACAAGAACCTCCTTAAGGTTTAATTGACTACATGTTTACATTCAATATCCCGTAGGTACGCTGTGAATGAAGGACAGACATAAGCATCCCCAATTCTGTACCTTCTTCCCAGGCTGATGCAGATCCAACGTACGGAATCAGAGAAACAATGCCTTCATACTTACATCTCCTTTATTTGATAAATTGATGGCAGATATATTTACAGAAAGTATAAGAGAAAAAAATATCCCACCTTGAAAATACACAGAGATTCATATAAGTTGTTTATATGGTTTCAAATAATGATACTGCTTAGATTTTAGATACTAAAACTCTTGCAGAGGTGGATGATGACTTGGTCATTATGGTAGATGAGGAGTTGGGTCTATCGATCTATCATCTATCTATCTATCTATCTATCTATCTATCTATCTATCTATCTATCTATCGATCGATCGATCGATCGATCTATCGATCTATCGTCTATCTAGCTAGCTATCTAGCTATCTAATAAATATAGCTAGAAACCTCCATAAAGAAGGTCTTAAAACATGCCAGTCACACCAGGTTTTCAGGTGTACTTTATTTGATCCTTGTGATTTTTTTTTTTGTCCAATTGTATTTAATTCTCCTGACGACATTGTAAAATATATATAATTACTAATTATTGTTTTATACAACACAGATGAAATAAAAGTAAATAGTAATTTTTCCAGATTTTCACTGCAACAAAACTAGAGGAATAACTATGCAAAATCAAGCATTATGACCTCAGGGTCACCTTTGAAATTGGATTGCTAGAATGTCTAGCCGGTAATTATTGTTTTTCCTAAACACACTGCCAGGTTTTTTTTCATTTGTTTCAAATATTTAATCATTTTGGTTATAAAGTAGGTAAATATATTATTCTGATATTCAATTTTATTTTTATTTTTAATTCCCTCTTTTGGTTCATACCCCCCCGATGGTAACATTTATACTCTTTCAATTGTTAGTCAATTAATATTCTCACTCCCAGATTCCATATCTGAATGAGTCTCTCACTTTCCCCATGTAGGTACTGCTCTATCACAAGGGATTCATGCTTTAGAAAGAAGTGGAAAAGAAATGAGCAAAAATAAAATTCTCTGCATTCTCATTCCTAGGCAATCCTCAGTCATGTGCATGTTCATTGTAGTGCTATTGACGTGCAGACAAATAACAAAGCATAGGAAAGTTCTTTTCTAGGTTGTATTATCTCTAGGATCTGAGCCCCTATCACGTCCTAGAGTTTAGCTTTTATTTTGTGAGAAAGGATCTCATTATGTGGCCCTGTCTAGCCTTCAAATCACTTTGTAGAGCAAACCAGCCAGAAACTCACAGAGATCCATCTGCCTCTACCTCTGCCTCTTAAATGCTGAATCTAAATGTGTGCAACTCCATGCCCAGATTATGTACGTGTTAACTTTTGCAAAGTGTGTCTTGTGATTTATTGCTCAATTGATATGAACTAACGCTCAAAAATTGTCAGAAATTGTCAATGCTACAAATGTGAAAAACAGACTGAACAGGAGATGCGGATCACTCTGTCCTGCATTTTTTATTTTAGAGATGGAGTTTTACTTGTTGCAAGAAATACTATTAAACTAAAATAGATTTATACTTTATTCTAATGAGCTTCCCTTTAGAAGAAACAGAGGGAGCTGTAGGAATGGCATATTCTGTTTTCATATGTTACTGTATGCATTTTCAACATCATTCATAAATGCTCCCTAATTCCACCAGGGGAAATATACTGGCCTTACATAAAAGTCACATCTGTAGCAACAACTATTGTCATAAATTCTTGGTTTTTTTTTTTCCAAAGTGGCTGCATAAAACTGCATGAGAGAATCCTGAAATGTGGGATCCTGTCCAGGTGTCCCTTGTTCTTTCTGTCATATAAGAAATGAAACATAAAGACAGCACAGACAGTTCTCTGCAGATTTGACTGCCATAGAGTAAATACAATGTTCAAATGTATGTCTCCTTCAAATGTAAGGTCCTGATATTTCACAGGGACATATTAATTACAGCAGAATGATTCCGAGTGCAATGGTTGCAAGGTCACAATACACAACATCAGTTTAATTCAATTATTCCATAATCAGACCAAAAGCTGTACAGAAACATGGCAATATAAAGAAGGCTGGAGGTTGATTACAAAATTTACCAGGGTTTTGTCCCATTTAATACAATCTTTGTAGTGGAGGATAAAACAAGATGTAGCAAAAAACATAAGTGTCCAGACTGGGCACCTGATAGTATTAAAATATTGATTAGAATAGTGATTTAGTTGTTTGAAGATACTTTCCCATTAATTAATTTCTCTAGTGTTCAGTTCAATTAATTTATGAAGTGAAAATTATGTTGAACATCTTGGATATCCATATTTAATATATTATATTGGGATCATATAATTGGAATATATATAAATTTAGTCAGGAAAAGGATTTGAAAAGTGATGGTTAGTTTTGTTACTATTATCACTGCCATAAGTAAAATATGCAAGAAGGTCTTCAAAGACATAGCTTTCCCCTAACTCTACAGGGGATATGGATTCCAAAGGAAGACAAACAGAGTCAATTAACCTGGACCCTTGTAGGCTCCTAGAGACTACAACTAAAGAACATACAAGGGCTTGACCTAAGGCCCCTGCAAATATGCAGCAGACATGTGGTTTGGTCTTTATGTGGGTCCCCCAACAACTGGAGTAAGGGCTTACCCTGACTTTGTTTCCTGTCTCTAGATCCTGTTCCTTTAACTGAAGAGTTTCAGCTGATCTCAGTGGGAGAGATATACTTAGTACTGTAGGGACTTGAGGTGTTAGGGTATGGGAAGGCTTGGTAGCCAACGAGTCCTCACCCTTCTCAGAAATGAAGGGGAAGAAAGGATGGGGAGAGGGGCCATGTGATCAGGGTACTGGGAGCAGAGGGGCAACAATCACTATGTAAAAAGAATAATACATTAATTAATGCAAAAAATTAAAAACAAATACAGAAAAATACACAGACCATCATCACCTGATAGTAAGATATGGATATTATAGTTATCTAGAGATTTTCTCAGGGAAGAAAAGATTTGTGCAGTTGTTCCCATTTGGTCCTTAGGAACTTACTCTCAAATATGGTTTAAATAAATACATTGGAGCAATCCAAAAATTCTCTCTCAGTCCAAGTCCTTTGAGGCAATTATATTAATATCCATGCGATGACACAGATAGTGTCTTAATAAGAATGAAAAATAGTGCTTACTATTTTAGTCCTAATTTGAAACTGGAATAAAAATAACTACATCCTTAAATTTAATAGGTTTTATGTTTAATGAAGGGCTTCATGGCTATTCTCTTATGTTTTTATATTATGTGTACCCGTCTGTGTGTGTGTGTGTGTGTGTGTGTGTGTGTGTGTGTGTGTGTGTGTGTGTGCGTGCACTGAGAACCAAAGGTGTGTGGGTATCCACGAGACTAGAATAAGGTACCAGATCCTCTGGATTGGTAGGTGGAGATGTGATGTTAGGATTCAAGCTGATGTCCTCTGCATCATGGCCAGGCCCTCTTACCTAGTCATCTCTCCCTCCAGCCCCTCCCTGTTGTATTTGGAATGGCCTATGTGTAGTCTATATGGCAGATGGTGTCAAATACATAGATCTGGGCAAAGCTTAGGCATGCAATTAATATGTTATAATGTAAGCGAAAGGAAAATGAACTTCTCTAGAAATAGTTGAGACATCTATAAAACGGAAATAAAAATAGGAATATAATAATTTTGAATATGCTAACCTACAAATTAAACACATAATCGATGGTTTTGCTTGATTTAAATGGCTTAACAGGAATTCAAGTGGTATACAAATGTTTTCAACTAATACTTTATTTTCTGTCTAAAGATTGTGGGCGGTGGATGGCTTTTAATGGGAAAAATACAAAGGAAGGAATAGTAAGAACCTTTTAGTATCTAAACTTGTTGCTATATTACTTAGCCTTGTGTTGTAAAGTTGAAACAAAGTTACATTTCCAAAATGTATCCAGGTTTACTTAAAACCTAATTTAATCTCTACAGTGAAAAATAAAATGAACAACATGCTGCACTCACACTTTACACAAGGTTGCAATCTCAAAGAATTAGGATTTTAAGGAGTAGTTTTCTTGATATTCATATTGTCCACCTGAAATGTTAAATAAAAGAACATTATGCTTCTAAAGAGGTTTGTTGCAAACATAATGTAGATACCTTAAGGAAAGAAAACCTTGACTTATTGTAATTAAACTTGACATTGCTAAAATTTAAGTTAGTGGTTTATAAAAATTTCACTTCTATAATTTTAATTTTAAGAAAAATGATAAACCCCACTGAAATGGATTTTAAATCTTCTTTTTTTTATGAAAAAAGAAGATTTATTTTGTTTTACAGTAGATCATAGTCAATGGTCGAGGTGGTAAAAAAGATGGAAAAAAAAAAAGAATGCATCACAGCAATAGAAACCCTAAGTCATCCCTCAAACCAGGAAAGCACAGAATTAAATACTTTCAACCCTGAAAGTAATTAACTTCCAATGTAGGTTGCTAAATTCAGCAAAAATATCTTTAAACTTGTTGAAGAAATACTACATTTCAAGGCAATCATAGATTGAGACTATTTTATATTTTCTTAATAAAGTTTCCTGTTAACAATAACATTCAATTGCCCTTCTCTGACATCAGTTAAACTTACAGATCATCTCTTCAACATCTTTTTGAAAACCTTCATTCTATGTTTTATGGACTGCATTTTAAACCTTATTTTTCACTTGTAATGGTTTAATTCCTTTCATAAGTTAACTGTCTTTTTATTAGAGCTGGAGAACATCAGTGAATAAAACAGCCAAAATCACATCTATACACTTTTTACACTGAGTTGGCATCTTTCTTGATTCTCTTTGTCTTCTGTCCACTTTGCTCTTTATGCTCCGGAAAACACCTCTGAAAAACAAGGATTATGTGTATGTGGAAAGTTGTTGTCCTGCTTCTCTCTAATCTTATTTTCATCCTGTTAGAACTTGTTAGGTACTTTGGTCATAATTGTTTCTAATTAATTTATTTTTACACTGCATATTCCAATCCCTACCCTTCATCCACCCCCCTACTGCTCCACATCCCACACCTCTTCCCAACACTCCACCCTGAATCCAAGTGGGGGCTCCCATCCCCCACCCCACCTAACCTCTAAACTCCCTGGGGCCTCCATTGTCTTGAGGGTCATGTACATCATCTCTGAGTGAACAAAGACCTGGAAGTCCTCTATTGTGTGTGTTGGGGACCTTATATCAGCTGGTGAATGCTTTCTGTTTGGTGGTCCAGTGTTTGAGAGATCTTAGGGTTCCAGATTAATTGAGACTGCTAGTCCTTCTACAGGATTGTACTTCTCCTCAGCTTCTTTCCGTCTCCCTAATTCAACACTAGGGGTTAGCTGCTTCTGTCCATTAGTTGGGTGCAAATAGCTGCACTGACTCTTTCAGCTGCTTGTTGGATCTTTTGGAGGGCAGTCATGATAGGTCCATTTTTTGTGAGTGCTTCATAGCCTCAGAAATAGTGTTAGACATTGGGAGCTCCCGTTGAGCTGGATCCCACTTTGGGCCTGTCATTTGGACCTTCTTTTCCTCAGGATGCTCTCCATTTCCATCTCTATAATTCTTTCAGAGAGAAACAATTATGGGTCAGAGATGTGACTGTGGGATGGAAACCCCATTCCTCACTTGATGTCCTGTCTTTCTGCTGGAAGTGGGCTCTATAAGTTTCTTCTCCCTACTGTTGGGCATTTACTCTAAGGTCCTTCCCTTTGATTCCTGAGAGTCTCTTACCTCCCAGGTCTCTGGTGCATTCTAGAGGGTCCCCCCCCCCCAACCTCTTGTTTCCTGAGGTTGCCATTTTCAATTCTTTCTGCTGGCCCTCAGGGTTTCAGTCATTTTCCCTCACCTAATACCAGATCAGGTTCTACTCTCCCCACTCCCACTATCCCCCGTCCACATTCATTCCAGGTCCCTCCCTTCCTCTCCAATTGTGATTGCTTTCTTCTTTCTACCAAGTGGGACTGAAGCATCCTCATTTGAGCACTTCAGCTTGTTGATCTTTTTGGTCTGTGGACCATATCATGGGAATTCTGTATTTTTTTTTTTTGGCTAATATTCACTTATTAGAGAGCACATATCATGCATGTCCCTTTGGGTCTGAGTTACCTCATTCAGGATGATATTTTCTAGTTCCATCCATTTGCCTTGAAAACTCATGATGTCCTCATTCTTAATAGCTGAGTAGTATTCATTGGGTAAATAAACCACATTTTCTGTATTCATTCTTCTGTCGTGGGATATCTAGGTTGTTTCTAGCTTCTGTCTACCACAAATAAGGCTGCTATGAACATGGTGGAACAGATGCCCCTGTGGCATGGTGGAGACATTTTTGGGGTATATTCCCAAGAGTGGTATAGCTGGGTCTTCAGGTAGATCTATTACCAATTTTCTGAGGAACCTCCAAATTGATTTCCAGAGTGCTTCTATCAGATCGCAATCCCACCAGCAATGGATTTCTCCACATCCTCGCCAGCATCTGCTGTCACCTGAGTTTTTTATCTTAGCCATTCTGACTGGTGTGAGGTAGAATTTAAGGGTTGTTTTGGTTTGCATTTCTAAGGATGTTGAAAATTTCTTCAGGTGCTTCTCAGCCATTCGAGGTGACATCTTCTGGGAAGTGTTTTCTGAAAGCACAAAGAGGCTGTGTTCCAGAGATAGCCAAGGCTGTACTCCTGCTGCAGTGGGACTTGGTAATGTGTAAGGGTCACCCAGGTGGTACTGGTTTTGAAGGCATGAAGGAGTCACACAGAGCAGCTGAGGCTCGGCACTGTGAGAGGCCACGGAAGGCCATTGGTAAAGGTGCAGCCTCAGTTGCAATCGACAGTCCAGGACTGAAGGGGTCATGCAGTGTTTTGGAGATGCCAGTATCATGAGATGACCACCAAGAGCAGCAGTAGCAGTGGAGTATACTCATCTGGAGCCTAGAGGACGACACGTGTGCTACAAAGGGCATGGCTGGAGACGTGACCCAAGCCCTTGGAGGAGCCCAGAAGATCGTGAGTTGAATCCCAGACATTGGATGGTTGGAGATTGATTTTTGCTTTTGATTGTGACTGTGCCCTGATATTTTCCCTCTTGAAGGAAGAAACTATTTTAGTGGAGCCCACAGTTAAGAGACTTTTAATTGTAAAAAGACTTTGGATTTTTAAAAGAGATGGATATATTAAAGAGATTGAAATTTTAAGAATATGTAAAGACTGTGGGACGTTTAAAGTTATTTAGACCGTATTTTGGACCTTGATACTCCTAGATAAATTGGTCCTAGATACTCCTCAGTTGAAAATTCTTTGTTTAGCTGGATACCCCATTTTAGTAGGGTTATTTGGTTTTCTAGAGTCTAACTTCTTGAGTTTTTTATATATATTGGATATTAGTCCCCTGTTGGTTGCCTTTTTGTCCTATTGACAGTGTCTTTTTGCCTTACAGAAGTTTTGTAACTTCAGCAAAGTGGCTAGATATACAATTAACTTCAACAAATCATTAGCCTTCTTCTACTCAAAGGATAAAAATACTGAGAAAGAAATTAGGGAAATGACACCCTTTACAATAGTCACAAATAATATTACATACCTTGGTGTGACTCTAACCAAGCAAGTGAAATATTTTGTTATGACAAGAATGTCAAGTCTCTGAAGAAAGAAATCCAAGTAGATCTCAAAAGATGGAAAGATCTCACATGCTCATGGATTGGAGGATTAATATAGTAAAAATGGCTATCTTGCCATTAGCAATATAAAGATTCAATGCAATCCCCATCAAAATCCCAAATCAATTCTTCATAGAATTAGAAAGAGCAATTTGCAAATTCTTTTAGAATAATAAAAAACACAGGATAGCAAAAGCTGTTCTCAATAGAAGAACTTCTGGGGGAATCACCATCCTTGCCCTCAACCAGTAATACAGAGCAGTAGTGATAAGCACTGCTGTGGTATTGGTGCAGAAACAGGCAGGAAGATCGATGGAATACAATTTAAGACCCAGTAATGACTCACACATATATGGTCACTTGATCTTTGACAAAGGAGCTAAAATCATCCAAAGGATAAAAGACAGCCTTTTTATCAAATGGTGTTGGTTCAATTGGCTGTCGGCATGTAGAAAAATGCAAATCCAGAGACTGTGACATGTGAGAGTATAGGGCTAAATTAATCTTACTATCAATTATTATACTTACCAATAATTAACTGTCTATGCATCGGTTAGGTACTGACAACCCATGTTACTGTGCTACAAGCTTTAGTTTACCATTTTTCAATGCAGGATATTATATTTATCCTGTAACTTTGACCTTGATTCAAGTGTATTATATTATGAGTATTGTGGTTTATAGAAATACTTATAATTGGTTCTGTCCCAACCAGATTTGGTTTTGTATCATCCAGAAATTTAATAGAGAGAGTTTTTTTTTAATCACCATATAATTGAAAAATAAATACAGTAAGTTAAAGACAAATATAAATTTCTGTAGCAATCTAACAAATGTGACAGTTGGCTAATTTCTCGCTTGAGAATGTTAAATCATGTGTTAATTTCATTTCTGATGTCATCCAATTTACATTCTACAGGTTTATATGCAAGAAGTCAGGAATGCAATCATAATCGCTTTCTGAAACTGAAATATATCAGAGTTGTAATACACCTGGGAATCTTCCCCATTATAATTGTCTAGTTCCATTCTCTGTGCTTATATTTCACTTTTTGTGTGGCTATATTCTTTGGAGTCTATTAGACTCATTACTTTTCATATCAGGTGAAACAATGGTACTTAATAGTTACTATGTAGATGGTAAACAAGGTTATGCTAACTGCTTAGATAAGGATTCTGACAAAAGAAAATGTGATGCAAGTTTGTTGTCCCTGAATGACTTTTGGAAACAGCAAAGGTTTTAGCTAACAAGATTCAGTATTTTAAGATCAGTCCATGGCTGTAAATTGTAATGATGACAGGGAGAGCCTCTCATATTTGAAGCTGGAGAAATGGGAATAACTAAAAATTATGACTGCTCCAGGGGCTATGACAAAGCAATTTAAAATAGGACTCACACATCCTACTTTATAGAAATGTTCCACTCAATTCAGGGACACATCTGTCAAATCATAGGCACTGCTTGGGGGTATATCATGTTTTGCCAGTGCTAATTAATCTAACAGTTTGGAATTACTGTTTTCTTTTTCATGTGGTTTCTTTGTTAATTTTTACAATCATGTCTGCAACTATTTTTATTGTTAACTATTAACCATGCACCTGATACATGCAAAATAACATTGTGTGGAGTCTGGGAGAAATATTAATTTTTCTATCTGTAATAAGCAGATGTATAGATTATTTATTGATACTTTAGGAAGATTACTGCCAATATAGCAAATACATGTTCATGGGAAAAGTAAGTAATTAAATAGATAGCATAAGATATGTAAGTCATTTTGTAGTGTAACTAATATTTTGCTCTTCAATTAATGCTCTAGCACAATCAGTGAATTGTTGCAGTAGACTAGTTCCAGAATTTTCTAGTAGTAAGCAGTTATTTATTGTTCACTATTAAGTTGCAACTCAGTAGCAGAAAAATTAAACAACTTTGGAGGTGAGAAAATTGTCATCTAGTTGCTGAATAAAAATTCCATGTAAAATTACACCTCAAAGTCTGCATCTTGAAAATAGAATAGTCCCCGGATAAAAAGACACTGAATTCTAAGCTAATGACAAAAAGAGAAACTGATTTTATGTTGGGGAGACTTTTTCTCTCTGTTTTGTTTAATTCATCAGATATATTAGAAGTTAATTATTTTATCTTCTCTTATAAAAACAAACATTTTAATTAACAGAGACCAAAGTTTGCATCATGCAACATAAAGAAAATATCGCTTCTTGATTAAATGACTTCTGGCATTCTTTGAAAAGAGTAAAACATTTATTGCTCTATTACAGAAAAAATTTATTTTAAGTTCAAAACCTGAAGATCTCATTTCTATCTTCTGACTCTAAATGTCAGACCTGGTGTGAAGACTAAAATAAAACACAATTCAATGAAAGACAATGCACACACCACAAGCTTCCAAGTTACCTAAACAAGGCCACTGTGGTGTGCTTTCAATGCTGCCTGTCATTCATTTTGCAAATTACAGGTCTTCCCCTAAACACTGATGATCCATCACTGCCATGACAACAAAAGCGATGCCTCAGTGACACTGACTGCAAGTGAGAGGCTGACAAGTCGCTTATAAATGCTGTAGTTGGGAATTTATAGTAAATATTGGGCCATCCACTATGAAGAATCAATTGGAAAAACACAATTGAAACATGGCAAAATTTCTTTATGTTAGAATAGCCCCCAAACAATACATCTACTATTAGTATATCAGCTCTAATTTCTATGTATTTAGTCACTGATACACTATTGGATTTCTTATCAGACTTGAATACAGTAATTATATAGTAGAGAAACTTTAAGGGAAACAAAATTTGAATATATTTTTAACAAATATCAATTCCCTTTGCCCTTGTTTGCCTCAGATTGAAGGCAACACCCTTTTACTGAGGGCACTGCACAGTTCTGTTAGACAACGAACTTGGAGGAACCCAGCTAGCTCTGACTTGGAAGCTTCCGCCCTAGGACTTAGTTCTCATGGTATAAAGAGGTGTTATAAAAACACCAGAAAGAGAAATGCAACCACTAGTCCAGGGCTGTACAGCCTAAGAAGCAAATTAGCATCCAACTTACAAGATATATCCAAGAGTGAAATAGTAGTGCTTCTATCCTGAGGATAACCAACAGCCATCTGATCAGACTTAAAGCCCTATCACTTGTAGAGTATCCATAACATAATATATAAACTTATGCAATTACCCAGGACTCTTGAGGCCATTAATAACTCTTGAGGCCATTAATACTAGAAAACCTACTAAACCTATTATTTCTTTCATAAATCAGTATAATTTTTAATTGTGTTCTAAATAAGTATACTTAACAAATAAGTGAAGTTCTTACCCCTATATATATAGGAAGCTTCTTTAAAGAGACAGAAATACACAGCTGGTCAAAATGCAGAGAACAGCTTACCTGATGGTAGGATGCTCAATACCAAGTGATGCACCTACAAAACTATTACGCCTAAGGCTTGGAATATTAGGAAAGAGGCAGTATAAAGACTGGCCTTATGGAACGCTCTCGGAGAGCCAAAGACTATCTAACAAAAGCTCTACCAGAAACGAGAAGTTGTCTTTTAAACTGTCAGTTAGTGCTGTCAAGAGACTGTCCAAACATACAGCCTATTCCTGTTGTTCTTGGTTACTTCACAAAGGTGGAATGTAATTCCTTACTGCTGCAAACACCATACATTTAATATGTAGTACCCACTGGCCCCTCAGCTGGAACTGATCTGAATAACCACTCCCTGAACAATAGCTTTCATGATGCCAGAAAGCACTATGCAAGATTACAAAAGGATTACAGTCCTTCCCAGCTATCATGCCCATGACATATAAACCTACAAGTATAGTAATGGAACACACACATTGGTGGTAAACAACTGCTCTCTAATTTGACTTAAGAGCCACACAACAGGAAGGATATCATGACTAGTACTGAAAATCTAGACAGCTAGTACTAGTTAGACTAGCTAGTGCTACTGCAATCATAGTTATTGAAGAAGAATTTATACCCAAAGATGTTTTAAACCATTAAAATAAAAAGCACAATCAATATACATTTGTTCTTATACAAGAAGGAAAGTGTAGACTTCATCCCTTATCAAGGAAAGATCATTTCCAACAGGCAGAGACTACTACGGAAAATGCACCCAGTTAATGTGCATAGTTGTGGAGTCTAGTTATAATGAATACATGCACAAAACACTCCCATACCTCAGGCTCACAGAACATTGCAGAAAGAAGGAGGAAAACTTGTAAGAGCCACAGAATTAGGGACTTTGCTGTGATATTGTTCCTTCTAATAGTAGCAAAAGCTTTACACTTAAAGTCTCAACAACATGACCTCCCAAATGTGATTGGAAAAAGGGTAGCAACAAGGTTACTAAATTGCATGGTGAAAAGTATGTGAGGCCACAACCCCATAGAATGAAATACAGGCAACTGAGTAAAGCTAGGAACTGGAGAGATGACCCTCCCCTGGGAAGAGCCAACAAATTGGTTGTCCAGAACCACAAGGTCTGCTCTGAAAATGTGTATATAAGTTATATCATACAGACTCTACAGGTTATATTTATAACCACACATATACACAAATGCATATATGCATGTACAAGAATTGATGAGACAAAGGATGTCAGGAAAGGATATGAAGGAGAACAGAGAGGAGAGTATGTGAGAGTTTGGGGGAATTAATCGGAAAGGAGAAATGTAATTAGAATGCAATCTGACAATTTAATAAAATTAAATATAAAAACATTTTTTGCATTTACATTTTATAATCAAACATCATTAGAAAAGAATGTTTATGTGAATATCCAGATTTTCAGAGTTTTGAGCTGTGAGGGACTAATATCCATCTTAGAAAAGGAGGCTTCTAAAATTAAGGCAACTAATAAAATTTATGAAGCCTGGGGAGCTAAAACTTAAAGGACACATAAAGTCTTTCCACAGTGTTTGAACAGATAGATAGATAGATATTTTTTAATCTCTCTGGAGAAGGGATTCTACCCAGTGGGGCTGACTATGCCCTTCTCAATACGGTTCAGGGATACAGGTCTAATGTCACCCCATCCTGTGGTTGGCTCGTTTGTGATTCACCTGCCATTTAGACACAATAATCCTGGAAATAGCTCCAATAGATTGGTTGGTGCACCAAGCAGTTCTTCTGTAGATTCATCTCTATGGTCTGCTCTTGATCCTTACCTGAAGCAAATAGACATTTGTTTGGGTCTCTGCAGGAAAAGCCACAGTACAGGGATAACTTTTTCTTTCCTTTGAGCATTTTTATACATTAGATGAATAATTGCAAATGGTTAGCTTCTCATGGCTCAGATGAAAACAACAGTTAGATTAATCTATCACCCTGATGGGTAGCTTTGGAACTTTATATTATTTCTTGGATATGCTGTCATATCCATTTATATTGTCATCTCTTTAGGATGCCACTTTAAAATTTTTTAAGGAATTTGAAAAATAGCCATTTATCTTTGTTCAGTGGTGTCTACTGTGCTTGAAACACTGATGAGCACACCATAGATAATGTGTGAAAATCAGTTCAATTATTCTAAAGCAGACATTAAAAATAAAACCTGTGAGAGCTCATCCCTTATGGATATTCTAAGGTTGAAAATAGAATCTTGGCCTTTCTTTTTTTTAAAATTTATTACATATTTTCCTCAATTACATTTCCAATGCTATCCCAAAAGTCCCGCACACCACCCCCCCCCACCTCCCCTGACCACCCATTCCCATTTTTTTGGCCCTGGCGTTTCCCTGTACTGGGGCATATAAAGTTTGTGTGTCCAATGGGCCTCTCTTTCCAGTGATGACCGACTAGGCCATCTTTTGACACATATGCAGCTAGAGGCAAGAACTCTGGGGTACTGGTTAGTTCATAATGTTGTTGCACCTACAGGGTTGCAGATCTCTTTAGCTCCTTGGATACTTTCTCTAGCTCCTCCATTGGGGGAATCTGTGATCCATCCAATAGTTGACTGTGAGCATCCACTTCTGTGTTTGCTAGGCCCCGGCCTAGTCTCACAAGAGACAGCTATATCACAATCCTTGCAACAAATGCTTGCTAGTTTATGCAATGGTGTCATCATTTGGAGGCTAATTATGGGATGGATCCCTGGATATGGCAGTCTCTAGATGGTCCATCCTTTTGTCTCAGCTCCAAACTTTGTCTCTGTAACTCCTTCCATGGGTGATTGTTTCCAATTCTAAGAAGGGGCAAAGTGTCCACACTTTGGTCTTCGTTCTTCTTCAGTTTCATGTGTTTTGCAAATTGTACCTTATATCTCTCTATACTAAGTTTCTGGGCTAATAGCCACTTATCAGTGAGTACATATCATTTGAGTTCTTTTGTGATTGTGTTGGCCTTTCATAAGAATCACCGAATTTAGTTCTGTGTATCCTGTCTTCAACTCCATTCATTTATCATGCAATCTTGTGAAAACTTCAACATATTCAATAACTTCATGCCTAAATCCACAACTTTATAAAATATTTGAGGTTTTGCTTATATAATAAAAATTATTTTATTAGAGATTACTTATATTGTTTATAAAATTGCCTAACTACACACAGATATAAGCAGATTTAACCACACATATAACCCACAATTACACTTTTAACACAGATATAATCTGTGTTTAAGGACTGCTGATCTTGTGTGTGCATCTAATTTATTAATAATCCTTTCCACAATAGAGATTACAATTTTGTCCATCTATGATTCCTCGCCCATTCATTAACAGGGATCTTAAGCAAGAATAATTCTAAATTGTGGCTGCTTGGATATATCTATATTTGTTGACCATTAATATAATTCCCATGTCCCACAATCCTTCCCCAAGTCTTCCACAAGACTCTCCAAGCTCTACATATTTCAGTTAGCTGCTAGGTAGAGCCTTTCAGAAGACAGTTATGCTAGGCTCCTGTCTGCAAGTTGAACAGAGTACCATAAATACTGTCAAAGATTGGTTATTGACCATGCAATGGGTCTCATTTGGGGCCAGTCATTAGTTGGCCATTCCCTCAGTCTCTGTCTCTGCACTTCTTGTAGACAGGACAGATTTTGGGTCAAAAGTTTTGTGGGTGGCTTGGTTTCCTCATTTCTCCACTGGAAGTTCTGCCTGGCTACAGGAGGCTGCCACTTCAGGTTGCTTATACCCCACTTCTAGGAGAGATTCAGCTAGATTCCCCCTCATAGGCACCCTGGAACCTCCCCCATCTCAGGTCTCTGCCATGTGCTAGAGATGATCCCTCTGTCAACACAGCCTTCTTTCAATTTTCATTCAGGTTTCTGGGCCTCTCTTCTGGCTCTCCTATTCCTTATCACCTCCATGTTCTGCTCCCTATCCCGTCTCCCACCTGGATCTCTCTCTCCATCCACCTTCAACCACTGTTTCCCCTTTCAAGCTTCCTCACTTGGACCTTCCTTCTTGTTCAGCTTCTTTGGATCTGTGGATTGCAGCATGGGTATCTTGTACTGTTTGGTTAATATCCATTTATAAGTAAGTACCTACCAATGCATGCCCTTTGTGTCTTAGTTAATTCACCCAGGATTCTATTTTCTAGCTACATCCATTTGCTTGTAAATTTAAATTTAAATCTTTGTTTTTAATATCTGCGCTGTATCCTTTTGTGTAAATGAACTGTATTTTCTTTAACTCTTTGGTTGAGGAACATCTGGATTGTTTTCAGTTCCTGGCTACTACAAATAAATCTTCTACGGACATGCTGAGCAAGTGGTTTTTTTTTTTTTTTTTTTTTTTTTTTTTTTTATGGGTGAAGATCTTGTGGGTGTAAGCCCAGGAGTGGTATAGTTGGTTCTTGATATAGAACTATTCCTAACTGAGAATCTACTAAATTGATACCTCGAGAAGTTTTACAAGTTTGAAACCAATTAACCTGGACACTTAGGGACTTCCTGAGACTGAACCACCAACCAAAGAACATACATGGGTTGTACCTAGCATCACCCCCCCCACCCACACACACACACACATGCACACACACACATACATAGCAGAAGTACAGCTTGGTCTTCGTGTGGATTTCCCAAGAACTAGAGCATGACCTGTCTTTGACACTGTTGTCTGCCTAGGGATACGGGTCTCCTAACTAGACAACTTTGTCTGACCTCATTGGGAGAGGATGCTCTAAGTACTGCAGAAAGTAATTTGATGGGCCATAGTGGGTTGGTATGGCTTCGCCACTTCTCAGAGGTAAAGGGAAAGAGCTCTGTGAGAGGGGCCAGCAATAACGATGTAAGGTGAATAAATTACTTAATAGAAAAATATGGTTTTTCATCTTTACAATGCTATCATTTTTGGAAGGTCACAAAATGAAACAGCATGGAGTGAGACTGCTCTAGGTTGTTTTCTTCCTCCCAGTACAATGCCTTTGATACACAAATAAACTGCTCTATGTATTCATAGTTGACCTCACCTTAATATGAGTCATACTTCATGATATGAATATAGCAGATCTGCAGAAATGATTCACTTATCTAAGGACCTTATGATCATTTTCACTTCAGAGGCTTTAGAAATAAGTTCTATGGAAATTTGCACATAGATATGCATACTGAATAGCATTGAATATTATTCCTTGGATGTCTGGTAAATTTAGGTTTAATAAATTTCTTTGGAGAAAACTTTTACTATTTTTCAAAGAATATAAATAATTCTGTATTTATATGTTCATCATTTGTATATGAAAACTCCCATTTCTCTGCTTATTTAGCTGCATGTACTCTGGATTACTTTTATTTCTATAACACATGTATATGCCTTTGATAATCAAAAAAATTTAAAAGTGAGCACACAAAATTAAGTGTAAATAGACATCTATCCTTGTGCTAACATGTATGTTCAATTTTGACAATTTTAGTTAATATTTTATTATTTCTCCTGATATTTGCATATATTCTGCTTTTTACAATCATCTTACTTGAAATTTCCGGATTCTAAATCATACTAAACTATATTAGTGTAAGACACTGCATGCCCTTAATAGATGAAAAAAGCATATATCTGGAGTCTTTCAATCCAGATGATAACTTATATTTTGAACATCTTTCTGATTTCACATTGTTCCTGTCTACCTTAAAATATCACCTATGAGCAAATTTTTAGCAATATGAAACTCTTTTATTCCCCACTGAAGACTTAATGCTTATTGATTATTTAGACTCAGAGCCAGATTTTAAGCACAATTATCTGGTTTCAGGCAACTTACTGTCTAACACTGACCATGACCAGAGGACTTATATAAAATGTCTGATTTTTAATTACCAAACCTCACTGACGCAATGAATTCTGAAAGTTTCCACAGCCAAGAGAAGGCAATGAATACAGGAGACCTACATGTATTATCATGTCCTAGGCAATGTCTTATGATCAAACAAAAGTGAACACTTTTCAGAAACCATGGTTTTTATTTGTGACAATTTCCTATGGAATTATGAGATGACTCCAATGGAGAATAAAATATTAAGAAAAACTCAGAACTACATTCTTGGTATAACTTCTGTCCACTTAAAAGTATTCTAAATAAAGTAGTTGTTAAAATGAAAGTTACATCATAATATTTATAGTATCATTTTTCTTTGTTGAATTATAGCTTTACCATTTAATAATTATAACATTGTACATTATACTTATGGCAGTTGTATGTATCATACATTTTGGAAAATCATGCAGAAAGATAAAGGCTTCGGCACTAAGGCTGACAACCCATTGACAGACGGAGTGTGAAGCAGGCATGTGTTGGAAAGAATCAATATTTTCTCCTCTGTTCATTTAAGCTTGAGTGAACTCTCTGGATACAGAGAGTTGTACACAGACTCAGATCTTTACCTGGTTTTGAACAAGACCAGAAACAGCAATGTTCCTGGTTCTTATTACACTTCAAATATTGCTATTTACTAAGCTGTTCATCTAGAGTATGTTCAACAAGTCAGTCTTATTCTTTCAGGCTGCAATGAACTTCTACCTGTTCTAGCAGATTTTATTTCATAGTGGAGGGAGAGAGAAAGATACAGAGACAAAGACTGATAGTGTTCCATTCTTCTATCAACTTTTGTTGATATTTGTTTCTTTTATATGTTTCTTTTAACCATTTTTTTTTTTATATAATGACCCTTGGAAAGTCTAGACATAGTTACTTACTTATGGCTTTATTTAAGATTAAATTCTTGTAATATTTTTATAATCTTTTCTCCAAGTGATTTGTTAGATTTTTTCTTAGTTTTGACAACACTTAAGAGCTCCTCCTTCATAAAATAGTCAAGGCCTTAGACACCTACCATTCTTTAAAATAGATTTTGTATTAGACACACATAAGGCAGAAGCATCATTATATTGTGGGATGTCAGAACTTTTAGTCCCTGCTTGAGAGTTTCTAAAAGTTTAAATGACAGCACATTGTCAGGTTCTTTACTTAAAGTGATGGTTTATAATTTATAGGTGTTAAGTTTAGAAAAATTTATGAATGGGAAAATGGAGCTTTTATGGAACTATGCATTGTCTACCTAGTAGTAACTAAAAAAGAAGCTTCAAAATATCATTATCAGTTTGTTAAAACAATACATTAAACACATATGCCACAAATACCTTTATATTATTTAGATAATATTTCAGATATACTTCATTAAAAACAAAATAAAAATTATCCACTGCCTTCTAAATTACTACACTATTAAAGAAAACCTAAATAGGCATAACCTTGTCCCCGTTATACTATTTAGCTTCAAACCGCAAGACAGAAACATCCTCAAAACCAAGATTTGGAAAGTTAGTCAGCATCCTATATACAGACTAAAATAGATATATAATATATATTGTATACACATATAATTTACACTATATGTTATACATGGTATTTGGCATACATAGTATAAGTAAGATATTTATGTTTCAGGATTTTCAAGTAACAAAATAATAATAATAGGAATGTCTAGAGCATTAGATTATAAATAAAACTAGTAAAAACAACAATTATTTATCTAAGGGTAAAGTTATTGAAACTAAGTGCCTGCTTCAATATGTTATTAAACTTGGCCCTTTTCCATCTGTGTTGTACACTCAACTTTTCCTTTCTTAATGTCTGGGTACAATATGCTCATCACTTCCTCATTTGAGAAAACATTCTATTGAACACATTGTCTGGCATAATATTACATTATGTTTGCATAAGCACTCACATCATAGAAATGCTCTTTGAAATGGCTGCCAGGAAGCCAGTTATCTTTTCAGATCAAAGACTTTCATTTTTTTTATCAGATCATGAAATCAATATGGCCTCATCACCTTATTCTTTTTGTTGTGTCTGTCAAGAAACTCAGAGAAAATTTAATGGCCATCTGTAAGCCTATGTCTGGGACATATTTTATAAATAAATACAAACCCATTTAATCAAATTTCTATTATGCATATGCAAATGTCTTTTGCAGAATCTTAAGTAGCTCATCATTTTTTTTTCTTCATGTATTTGGTTCTGCCCTGTATTCTCTTCTGTTCTCTATAATTTTTTCTGTATCATGTACGTACACTAACCTGACTTAGAATCTTTACCTGGAAATCTCATTATTTTAATAAAATGTTATGTTTTCCATTCATTTATCACATCTATAATTTGTAATTTTTATTCTTAAATTTACACAAATTGTCAGTATTCAAAACAATCATTGAAACTATAAGACTTTTCTCACCCAGACAGTTTACACATGAATTAAGTCAGTAACCTCTTAAATAATTTATCCTCTACTGTTCACTCTTGAAAAATGTCATGTTGGGCATGGTGGCACATGCCTTCAATCCCAGCACTTGGGAGGCAAGGCAGGTAGATATCTGAGTTCAAGGCTAGCCCGGTCTACAGAGTGAGTTCCAGGACAGCCAGGGCTATACAGAGAAATTCTATCTCAAAAAAAAATGTCATTGGAGATATGCTTATAAACAAAATAATATTGACAACTTGATTTAAATTGTTTTGTTGGTTTTCTAATTTACTGGTGGAATATAAATGTTTCCATGGCTTTTTGACACACATCACACATTTACAGAAGGCTCCATTTTCTGCTGTCATTTTATTTCACTTTACAACTTTTCTGTCTTCATGTCAGTCTTTCTTTTCTCCCTTCCTCCCTTCTCCCTATCTTCCTTCCTTCCTTCCTTTCTTCCTTCCTTCCTTCCTTCCTTCCTTCCTTCCTTCCTTCCTTCTTTTGTTTCTCCATACCTTCCTCTATTTCTCCCATTTCTTTGATGTATTTGCATATGTACATGTACATGGGAGTTCATGCTTATGCTGGTACACATACATCTGTGCAGGGTACATCTTTATATGGAGTTATTCAGAAGCCATCCACCTTGTTTTTGAGACAGGGCCTGTTATTGGTCTGAAGCACATCAAAAAGATTACAGTAACTATCTACAAATCTCTGGAACACATGTCTTCCTTCCTTCCCTGCACTGGGATGACATGTGATAACTCTGAGCTCTGGTTGCCTACCAGGTGCTGAAGCTTGACTTTGGATTCAGCCACACAAAGTAAGAACAGAAACTATAAGGAATTAAGAATTCTATGCTGATGTCGTAGCCTGTGAGAGAAAACGGCTGGATCCTTCCCATCAACTCCAATGCATCATGTAATAATTCAATTTAGGGAATATACTTTGCTTATTTGAAAAACTTAAGAAAAGTGTTGACAAGGATAAAACAAAAGAATACTTATCTATATAGTCTCCAGTGTAGATTTTAATGTTATAAAGATAACTGAAGGTTAACCAATAATTTAGTCAATTAACCTCACGATTCCCAGAATTGGCCAATAGATGGATGGTATTGTGCAATCCTTTCTTATTTGTTTGTATTTTAGTGTCTCAATCTGGCATCTTCAAGAGTCCATAATGGGACCAAAGTCATCTCAATCACTTCACCATATGCAAATGAGACTACAAAGAGCTCATTCTAATATGCTAGAGTCCACAAGGTGAGGATATGAATTAATTTACAATGACTCTATGAGTAAAATTAAATTAAGTAGGGAGAGCATAAATATTAAATCAAGTAAAGCAGTGTCAACACCAGGATCACTGCTCTATGCCAAATACTACAAAGTTCTTCGATTCTGCAAGGAGAGTTTAAATAGGTGTAATAAAATCTCATTTGCTCTCATCTAGTTTTATTTAGTGGAAAGGCACAAGGCAGGCACACACAACACATTATTACCCATGCTGATTGCAAGTGACCAAATCAAATGCTACTTGCAAAATTCATCTCTCAAGTGTGCCACAAATTTGACATGCAACTTTCTGAGGACCCAAGCCTACTGAATCAGCTCTTTTGCTACATCTCCTTTAATACTCCTTTAATACAAGTATAAGTTAGAGAAGGATCCAGGATTAAAGATGCATTGACTTGTTATTTCTTGACCTGGCATAAAAGAAAATATGTATTCAAATCAAATTGAACTTCAGATTTTAAATGTATATCATAGCCACATTAGCAACATAGTGTATGAGAATATCTACTCATGCTGGACTATAAAAGGTAGGCCCATCTGTCTGGAAGGCATTAGAAAGGATCAATCTATATAATAATACACTGTTACTGAGCTATAATGTTCTTAAACAAGTGTGTTATGTGAATTTCAAACTTACAGTGTTTTTGTTTTGTTGTTTATTTCTGGACTTTTGGGGAGGGTTGTTTGGTGTGGTCTTGTGTGGTTTTAGTGGGACAGGGTCTCACTTTGCTGGAACTTGTCTTGTATAACAGCCTGACCGGAAAATCATAAAGATATACCTGTCTCTGCAAAGTGTTGAGGTAAAAGTCGTGGGTCACCATTCCCATCCTTCAGTTTATAATATTTTGTCTTCTTCCACATCCACTTCTGTTTGTGAGAGACTTAGGACATTAAAAATTTACATTTTAAAATGCTTTATGTGGCATGTGAGATGCCTCAGTAGTTAAGAGCATTTCTTGCAGAAGGATCCAAATACAGCGTCCAGCAGCCATGTCAGGTGGCTCACAACTGTCTGTAATTCTATCTCCGAGGAGTCTGACAATTATAGCCCCCACAGGCACCTTTGGCAGAGGCACTTCAACCAGTCCATACCTACACACAGACATGAAAATATAGACATTTTTATAAACAATAAATAAAAATCTATACTTAAAATGCAAATATACAAATAAAAATTTATTAATATTAGTTCAACTAATATGTTCCTTTCATCTCAACCAAAAACAACATCATCTATGCTACTTAAATTTTGTAGGTTAGACATAGAGTTGTAGTTTGTCCAAATATATGGCAAGAAAGTTTCATAGAATGTTCTTTTAATCATTCTAAGATAGCACTGATTTAGATTTCAAAACCATATGCATAAAACACTTGTAATGGATGCAAAAATAAGAAGGTCTCCGTGAAATCTCACACCATTACTAGAATATGTAGTTTATTAGAAGATTGAAGGCATGTGGCTCAGAGCCGACAGCCCTTTCAGTGTCAAGAGCAATCTAAGCACCTTTAGCATCATGGACAGTAGTCGCTGGGCCAAACAGTACTCAATCCACTCCTTATGTCTTGATTTAGATCAAGGGAAAGTGAAGAAATGTGTATGTTCCATGTCCATTCATAATGAACTCACACAACCTAATATTTGATATGTTAAATAATACTGTGCAACTTAAATGTATCACATTTAAAAATACCATTTAATTGATCTTATTGGTATTCTCCATGTGCAATTGCTTCAGTTTAATCATAGAATAAATGATATAGCTTTTATAACAAGTTTACTCTATTTATTTTCAGTGACACTTTTCAAAAATACCTTCTGTTTTTAATTTAATTTTCCATGTATGAATATTTTGCCTGCGCACAAGTCTATATACCATGTATGTGCCATGGGAGACCAGAAGAGAACAACAGTTCTTCTGGAATTGGAGGTACAGATGGTTATGAGCCACCGTGTGGTTGCTGGGAATTGAACTCAGGACTTCTGAAAGAGTAGTTAGAGCTCTTAACTGCAGAGCCATATTCCCAGCAATGTGTAGCCCAGACTGGCTTCAAACTCATGATCTTCTTTCCTCTGCCTCCTTCAACAAATCTTACTGGTATGTAACAACAAACGCAGCTAGTATTTATTACATATTATATACAGATGATGGTGGTACAATGGAACAAAGAGATAAACCGTAAAGAGATCACAGAGCATAATGAATAAAAGCAAAACAAGAATCAAGGAGAGAATCTAGTTTACTTAACTTTTAACTGTAGTGTGAACATTAAGAGCATGCTGACTGCTAACACATGTTTAGATGAGGAGGGAAAACCTTTATAATGAGAACTCTTGTCAAAGCTGAAGAGGGGTATGGCTCAACTCGTTTAGTCAAAGAAAGGAATCAGGAACGTTTATGATTCTCTCACATGATTTATGTCCTTGAGTAAGAACCCTAGCTTTATCGCTTTAATTTTCCAGAAGATGGATGAACCAGATCTGTTTGGTGTATTACATTGGGCACTAAATTATAGCAACTTGAATTTTCATTTGTAAAAGCTATTCATTTTATCAGAAAATGACTGTGACGTGATACTAAATTTACCAATGTTTTCTTCAAAGATTACCATGTAGTGACAAATAAACACAATAATTTAGAAAAACTAATCATGTTTTCTAATCACCTTTCAAAGTTATAACTTGAAGAAAATAAAAATAAAATATTTAAGGAGAGTAAAATGTGCCTTATTTCTGTGTCCTTCTACCGACCTGTCTATTTCATATGCATGAGCTTAGTAATAGAGAATACATAAAATCGGAGGAAAGGCAGAAAGAATAATAAATAGATGTAACTTATAACCCATCTTAAATTTAGCTTCTTTGTGGTTATTTCACACAGGGATCAAATAAAATAATCTAATGTTTTAAAAAGAATATTAAACATATCTCCTATATGAGGTCAATTAAAATCTTTGATATTTCAGAGATTATTTTAGAACTGTGTCTTAGAAAAATGTCATTTTCTGATGCCTCCCTATTTTCTTTCATATTATGTTTTAATGTTCAGATTGCTTAATGAAATGTCTATATCATTAGTTATTTCCCCAGAAAAATATGTTTTAAAGCCCATTTATCAAAAAAAGTATATGTGTCCAACTTATTGAATAGTTTACATTGAATGAAGGGAGTAAAGGATGATTTTATATTTTTACTTCCTTAAATTTATTCCTTGAACTAGATTTACTACTATAATATGAAAATGTTAAATCACATTTACAGATGTCCTACATACCTTCATATGTTTTAAAATTAAGTCCTTTCAAGCTAATGATACACTTTACCGTCTTTAGAAAAGAAGACTAAGCCTAAACCCCAAATAGTAAACATCAAGAGATAATATTAGGACATGTAAAAATGAACTGAGCCCACAAAAATGGCAGATAGAACCAGCCTCAGCCTTGGATATTTGAGAGAATAAGTATAATTAACAACCACCTAGAAAATTTGATGAAATGAGAGAAAAGACACAAACTAATAAAATTGAAGGTTCCCTCTAAAGTGTGAAATGAGAAAAAAAATTGCCAACTATTCATTATTTTGCAGTACTATTCTTAGGATCATAGGTTAGGTAGTTGGACAAGAGAAAAATAGAAAAAGAATAGCACTAGGAAAGAATTGGAATAGGCTGTAAGTCATCGTGACTCCACATGTGCACCCCTGCAGCAAATCTCTAGAAGCAGAGCAAGTGGTCGTAGCCCTTGAGTCCTCTCTGCACTTTGATCTCCAATACACCACAGAGTAACTAGTGGAAGCAATGTTGAAAGTAAAGAGAAGATATAAAGTAAGAATTTGAGAAAGAGGGGAATATTAACAACATTGTATTAGAATCTAGAAAATCTTGCAAAGGATGTTCTGGCATTTAAAATCCAGAGAGATGGGGAAGATAAAACATTATGGAAGCAATCTGGATTATGACCACACAGAAGGTGTGTTATGTCTCTCAATGTGAGAAACTTTCATTATTTTATTTATTAATATCTTTACAAAATTAGACACTATGCTAGTTTGACTTCTTGTTATGTTGGACAAATATTTTTAACTTCCCTACACTTCCTAAATTGTAATCTCCAGTAGGTAAACTTTTCATGGAAACTGCTTTGGGTTCTTGCGTAACCATTACCCTTAAATCTAGGCAATAATGGCATTTAAAAGAAAGCAATAACAATGATGTGGATTCTGGTGCATTTAAAGAAGATTACACTGGTGGAACTATATCAGAGATTTTTAAACTAAAGTTTTGGAGTAAATTTTGCCTTGAATATTATCAAATTGAAGCCCACATTTCAGAAGCAGATTTTCATTATCTCACATTCCTGGAAAATGTGCATGTATGTTTTTTTGGAGAATTTTGTGCAGTACATTTATTCATTAGTTTTTTCATTTATTTATCTATCATGTTATACTTATAAAACGGTAGGCATCTTGATATTTGTTTTATATTTTAGGTTATAGTCCAATATAATTTCTTTCTTTGTGTTTACTTTATTTTAGCAATTATTTTCTCAAGTGTGTAGTGTATATAATGAGAGGGAAGAAAAATAAATCTTACATGGAAAATAGTAACTAGTATCTCAATCCAGCTATAAAAATTTAACATCAACAATGAATAGTTGGGTTTGGACTTTGTGCTTTTGATATGCTGAAACATGTGAGGCACTTTGTAAATCTCTGGTACTGCTTTGTCAAGTCCATAATATAAATTAAAGTAAGAGAGAAAAAAACAAAAACAAAAACAAATCCCACTAAGGAAAATATCTGCCTATCCAGTGGTTTTCTAAATCAAATTGAACCTGAATCCTACACAGACTAATATGTACTTATAGAGGCATGAAAACATCATGAAGTCTGTTATATCAGATGGGACTTTGAAACCCAAAACAGATTATCAAGAACATTTAAGGTAATTTAAGTTTATTGGCTATATTAATAATTTATTGATAATATATTTTATACTTACAAATAAATAAACAGCTGGAGAGATGGCTCAGTGGTTAAGAGCACTGACTGCTCTTCCAGAGGTCCTGAGTTCAAATACCAGCAGCCACATGGTGGCTCACAACCATCTGTTATGGAATATGATGCCCTTTTCTAGATTTGTCTGAAGACGGCTACAGTGTATTCATAGAAAATAAATAAATAAATAAAACTTAAAAAAAAAAAAAAAAAAGCAGGGTGGTGGTGGCACACGTCTTTAATCCCAGCACTTGGGAGGCAGAGGCAGACAGATTTCTCAGTTCGAGGCCAGCCTGGTCTACAAAGTGAGTTCCAGGACAGCCAGGGCTATACAGAGAAAACCTGTCTCAAAAAACCAAATAAATAAACAAACAAATAAATAAACATTGCTATGTAAGATGTTAAGAATAGTAGAAATAGTTTTATTTCAGTGTAGGAAGCCGTCCTCACATTTGCCATTATAAGATGGCGCTGACAGCTGTGTTCTAAGTGGTAAACATAATCTGCACACGTGCAGGGGCAGTTTTCCCGCCATGTGTTCCGCCTTTCTCGTGATGACAACTGGGCCGATGGGCTGCAGCCAATCAGGGAGTAATACGTCCTAGGTGGAGGATAATTCTCCTTAAAAGGGACGGGGTTTTGCCATTCTTTTTCTCTCTCTTCTCTTGCTTTCTTGTTCTTGTTCTTTTTCTTGCTCTTGTTTTTTTCTCTCTCTTGCTCTCTTGCTCTCTTGCTCTCTTGCTCTCTTGCTCTCTTGCACTCTGGCTCCTGAAGATGTAAGCAATAAAGCTTTTGCCGCAGAAGATTCCGATTTGTTGTGTTCTTCTTGGCCGGTCGCGAGAACGCGTGTAAGAGTTGGTGCTGAGACCCGGGACGAGAAAACCCGGGACGAGAAGACCTGGGACGAGGAAACCCAGGAGGAGAAGACCTGGGACGAGAAAACCCGGGACAAGAAAACCCGGGACGGTTACCATCACCGGCGCAAGGAAGATTCCTTATTCCGGAACCAGAACTGTGGGTCATGGTAATGAAGTGTTCCCGTAAAACAGACTGTTGAGAAGGATTCAACTGCGTGAATTCAGAACTCTTCAGCTGGGGAACGGTGGTAATGAAGTGTTCCCACAACATAGACTGTTGAGAAGGATTCAACTGCGTGAATTCAGAACTCTTCAGCTGGGGAACAAGGTACCTGTAAGTATAGCTTTACAAGGTAAGTCTGGCCTTGAACTTTCTAACGAAATTCAAGACAGTCTATCAGAAGTGGGAAATAGCTTTACAAGGTACGTCTGGCCTTGAACTTTCTAACGAAATTCAAGACAGTCTATCAGAAGTAAAGTGGGAAATAGCTTTACAAGGTATGTTTGGCCTTGAACTTTCTCTAGTGTTAGGAGCCTTTTTGTTCCTTTTCACATGTTATCAAGCGGTTAAGGCAGGGCTGAAAATTCTGGATGAAATTCAGGGCAATCTATCAGAAGTAAAGCGGGGAGAGAGAGTAGGAGCAAAGAGGAAATATGGTACACAAAATAAGTATACAGGCCTTTCCAAGGGTCTTGAACCTGAGGAAAAGTTTAGGTCAGGTAAGAATACCTGGGGAGAGATTAGAAGGAAGGAAAAGAAAAAAGATCAATTAGCGGAGGTCTCTAGGAGAAGGAGCCTATACTCATCACTAGATGAGCTCAAGGAGCCAGTTCTTAATAGTTCTGAATCAGATGAAAAGGCTATTAGGGCCTGGAAGGCGCTCTCCCGAGCAGGTGAAGCCACTGGACAACTAACAAAGATCGTCCAGAGACCTCAGGAGTCATTCTCAGATTTTGTGGCCAGAATGACAGAGGCAGCAGAGCGTATTTTTGGAGATTCAGAGCAAGCTGCACCTCTGGTAGAATAGCTCATTTATGAGCAAGCCACACAGGAGTGCCGAGCGGCCATAGCCCCAAGAAAGAACAAAGGTTTACAAGACTGGCTCAGGGTTTGTCAGGAGCTTGGGGGAACTCTCATTATGCGTTACTTCCATTCAGTATGAGAAATTTACTAGGGCAGCTAATTTGTCAAAAAGTCTTTCTCAGTATATGTTACAGAATTGGACGGCTGAATTTGAACAGACCCTTCTGGAATTGAGACTTACCATCATTCAGGTCAACTCCACGTGTTTGGACCTGTCCCTGATCAAAGGATTACCCAATTGGATCTCCTCAGCATTTTCCTTCTTTAAAGAATGGGTGGGATTGATATTATTTGGAGATACACTTTGCTGTGGATTAGTGTTGCTTCTCTGGTTGGTCTGTAAGCTTAAGGCCCAAACTAGGAGAGACAAGGTGGTTATTGCCCAGGCGCTTGCAGCACTAGAACATGGTGCTTCCCCTGATATATCTATGCTTAAGCAATAGGTCGCTGGCCACTCAGCTCTTGCACCCCACGAGGCTAGTCTCATTGCACGGGATAGAGTGAGTGTGCTTCAGCAGCCTGAGAGAGTTGCACGGCTAAGCACTGCAGTAGAAGGGCTCTGTGGCACATATAAGCCTATTCTAGGGAGACATGTCATCTTTCAAGAAGGTTGAGTGTCCAAGTGTCCTTCTCCCTAGGAAAAACGACACGGGAGCAGGTCAGGGTTGCTCTGGGTAAAAGCCTGTGAGCCTAAGAGCTAATCCTGTACATGGCTCCTTTACCTGCACACTGGGGATTTGACCTCTATCTCCACTCTCATTAATATGGGTGGCCTATTTCTCTTATTAAAAGAAAAGGGGGATATGTAGGAAGCCGTCCTCACATTTGCCATTATAAGATGGCGCTGACAGCTGTGTTCTAAGTGGTAAACATAATCTGCAAACGTGCAGGGGCAGTTTTCCCGCCATGTGTTCTGCCTTTCTCGTGATGACAACTGGGCCGATGGGCTGCAGCCAATCAGGGAGTAATACGTCCTAGGCGGAGGATAATTCTCCTTAAAAGGGACGGGGTTTTGCCATTCTTTTTCTCTCTCTTCTCTTGCTTTCTTGTTCTTGTTCTTTTTCTTGCTCTCTTGCTCTCTTGCTCTCTTGCGCTCTGGCTCCTGAAGATGTAAGCAATAAAGCTTTTGCCGCAGAAGATTCCGGTTTGTTGTGTTCTTCCTGGCCGGTCGTGAGAACGCGTGTAAGATTTCAGTATTAACTATTTCAATGTTTTGTCAATAGAAAATAGTTTTAAAGTAAAAGTGTTATTTAAATTGGAACTCGATTAATAGAATTAGTGATAATATGGAATGTGAATGTCTAAAACCCTCAAAGATAAGTGAATAGAAACTTTGCACTGAAATTTCTACTTGGCATTAATTTTACCATTAAATGTTTAAATATGGATTTCAATGTCTTCAAATTCATAAGTAAAATTATTCTAAAGACAGAATAGGTGGATAAATATAAATAATATATGCAAATAATATTTAAATTATAATAAAGCTAGGCTTCCAAAAATCTGTCATTAAGATAAAATTGGAAAAAGAATTATCCTGCACACATTTTAGTGGTTTTTAATGACTATCTTTTTGCAGTTGTGCTCCAGAACTTTAGATTTTCTGTCTTAGCTCACCCAAGTTGTTGCCGTGGAGAACAGCTTGTAGTGCTAGGATGTGGAATCTGATGCATGGTCTGATGATTCCCATTCCTGAAGGAAGGTGGGATTAATGCGGAATTATCACAGCTTCACTAAATCTAAATCTTAGTACTTGAAACTAATATTTTCTAAAGTATTTCTGGTGAATGTAATTTTCAGACAAATCAAGCATGCCTGTAGTCTATGGAACCCTGTGACAGAGATGAAATAAATATCCACTTACAGTTGAGTTCTATATTTTGAGTGTTCTATGAAGTACCTGAAGCAAGTGGCATATTAAATTAATATGAACTTCTCTGTCCATACAGAATATAAGATATTTTTCTCTGTACTGTGCCTCATATACTGCTCATTCATTGTCTGCTATAACCAAATTTCTTTTGTTAGGAATTTATATTTATTTCACATACTGCTCATAATTGCACCTTGCAAATCTGACTAAGAGTAGGAAGGAAATGAAGAAAACACAGAGTGCAGAGAAGGAATCTGTTTTACCATTCACACTTTGTTGGAATTGCACCAACAGTGCAACAAAACGTGCTACTAGCAAGTTTATTGTGTGCAGTAGAGGGGGAACTTAGTAAGTACTTAGTGAGTGTAAATAGGTATTTTCGAGTGAGCAGTCTCTGCTATAAGTATATGGGGGAAGTAAGATGCAGTGGCCAGTTTTTACACACACATCTCAATTGTAAGAACACTATCAATATTCACACTCAGACCAGAAGAATGCTTTGACATCCTTCTGAGTATTACCTTGGATAAGAGGAGATAAGAGTGAGGATTTTCTAAATTAGTAGGAACCTGAGACATTGGTTCCTGACATTGCTGTATCGAGGTCAACAATATACACTCACTTAGTATTTCTATCCACTCCTTGCACATTCACTAAACATGTCTGAGACTGCCCACAATTTATCAGAACTATTTTAAAGATACTATTTTTTTTTTCAGAAAACTCCAAATTTGTGTTCTCAATGCTTCTACTACTTAACTCTAATGTTTGCTTTTGTTCAAGAGACTAATTTCCGTTATTTTTCTTTTATTTTTCTCTCATACATTACATCTCAACTACAATTCCCCCTCTCTCCAGTCCTCCCAGGATCTCCCTTACCTGCACGGTATCCCAAATCCATTAATCCTCCATTTACCTTCAGAACAGAGCAAGTCCTCTCAAGGATATCAACCATGTATGGCCTAAAGAGACACAGTTAACACTAGTCATAAAACCTCATATCTAGTCTGGATAAGGCAAACAAGTAGGAGGAAAGGGTACTAAGAACAGGCAAGGAGTCAATCACACCACTACTCCAAACCTACACAATCCTAAGTTAAATGCATAAGACCTAAATCAGACACAGGCAGGATCCTTGTTTGTAGCTTCAGTCTCTGTTAGTCTCTATAATCTCCATGTAGTTGATTCTGAATGCCTTCTTCTTCTGGTCTTCTACCCTCCACATCCAACAGCCTTTCTTCTCCTTCTTCTATGGGATTTCCCCTGGTTCGGTCTAATGTTTTGCTATGGGTCTCTGTATCTACTCCCATCAGTAGCTGGATAATGCCTCTAGTTCCTCTCTGGTGACAATTGGGCTAGGTATTGATCTATGAGTAAAGCAAAATTTTATTATAAATCATTTCATTGACTTTTATTCTTTTTTTTTTTTTTTGGCCAGTCATGATTGGTTTTATCCTGTATCTTTGGGTTGTTCTGACTCTGGATACTGGTTTTTACATGCTCTAGTTTGAAGTAGCTTTGATCTTTTGACAAAATAATGTAAGGTGTGTTGATAAAGTGTGAAAATGCTAACTTCATCATTGGCCTCATCAAACAGAAAAGATTCTAATAGATCACCTAAATTCTTGAACTGAGTGATCTAACTTAATATAATAAATTGGGCTTACGTTATGCTTAAACAATCATCTACCAAATCCATGTGGTAACTTCCACACTGCCAGTTGCTTTGATATATACGAATTGTGCGCTCAGTCTTGAAGATCCTCTGGTTCTTTGTAAGAGCTATTTGAGTTTCTGCTGGAAAAAAGCCTTACAAGTCAGGAGTTTTTAGATTACTGCTACAATATAGGAGAATGTGTTGGCTGACTACTTTATTTTAATATTATTAAATTTTTTGAACCTTTTCTTAAAGTTAAGTACTTTGAACAATATTTGGTTGAAATTAGTTGAAAACAAAATAGCAATAGATTTTGTATTTACACACAAATCTATGAAAAAATCTCACAGTTTTCAAAAGTAATGCAATGGTGGTGATCAATTCAGTTTGTGTTTGAGATTATAATATTTTACAAAGTACTAACAGACTACACTAGATTAGGATTTATATGATGTCTTGAGCATAGATATTTTCCATGATGACATCCATAAATTCTTCATTAAAATAAAAAAGACATATAAACATTTTAAGACAGAATGGGGAAGAAGAATTGGGGAAGTAGTACAAAGGGAAGGGAAATTTAATAGAGGTGTGACTGCCTTATCTGGCATCAATGGGAGAGGAGGTCTTTGGTCCTGAGGAGGCTCGAAGCTCCCAGTGTAGGGAGATGCTAGGAAGGAGAAGTGGGAGTGGATGCGTGGATGGGGAAGCATCCTCATAGAAGCAGAAGGAGCAGAATGAGATGAGGATTTGCAGAGAGCAAACTGGGAAGGGGGACAACATTTGAAGTGTAAATAAATATAAATAAAATAACCAATAAAAATCCCATAATAAACCCAAGTATCAAATGCAATTAATTCAACATAAGCCTGCTTTTACATTATAGAATCTAGAATGTATATTCCACAGTTTTATTATATAGAATTACAATATTTATGTAGAAATGTATGTTTTAAAATTACACATATTTAAAGTTAAAATTACAAAGGTTGTTAAAGTTTTTCAAAATAGGTAAAATGTAAAATTACACTTTATCAGTCTTTACTCATATACTTTACAACAATTATTATTATTTTTTGTTTGTTTACTTGTTTGTTTTTTTTGTTGTTGTATTTTTTTCAAGACAGTGTTTTTCTGTATAGCCCTCACTGTCCTGGAACTCAATTTTTAGACCAGGCTGGCCTCCAACTCAGAAATCTGCCTGCCTCTGCCTCCCAAGTGCTGGGATTAAAGGTGTGCGCCACCACCGCCCAGCCAATTATTATGTTTAATTTAACAAGATAAATTAAAGCAATTGGAACGTGTCCATTTGACTTTACGAAATTCTGAAAATACATTGAAATTTTTTAGTTTAGAATATGTATATACAAAAATCAAATCTATTTATAACTCACAGATAATGCTATGATAATTTATTTGACATGTTACATGTATTTATACCTGTGACTTTGGTTTTGAATTTGAGTAACCATTTGTTTAATACTTAGCATACATTAAATTTTAGTTCATTTTTTTCTTATTGTCCTGTCTTGTTTCAGTAATTATGAATCATGTAAACCCATTGATGCTTGATGTTCAAGGATTTACTATCAGATTAAAATTACATAGTTTTATAATTAGACATAACTTTAAACAGCATCTTATTAATACTCTTAGTTTATCAGCAAAGAAACTTTCTGGCATATCTAACCCTTTCTTCTTAATTGTTCCTTTTTAAGACATCTTTTTAATTAAAAATGTAGTTATGTCGTTTTTCTTATTTTGCTTTTCCTCCCAGTGTTTCACATGGCCCCTGCTTCCAAGGTTCCCTTCTCAAATTGATCTTTTCTTTTTAATTTTTTTATGCAAACTCATACAGGCATACAAATACACACACACACACACACACACACACACACACACACACACACAGAGGCTAATAGACGAACACTCCCTCTTGCATACACCCACACATACACACTCACATACATACACACTCACACTCATACACATACCCATAAACACACATACACACTCACACACATACAGACACATACATACATACACTGACATGCACACACACATTTGTACTTATATGCAGATATGTGATGTGAGGAGGACAATGCAGAATTTGAAATCAGAATTCATCAAGGTAATTGAAGTGTCAAAGAGAACTTAAGCTGAAATGCAGATGAGGATGGAATTTAAAAACTCAGTTGCTCTTGAACATGCATTCTTTATAATTATGCTGTATTGATAAATCTTTTGCAAATCACATTTTCTCACATTTCTAATATACAAATGTTTCTACTATAAATGTGTAGGGGTTTAGTGCACACAAAGATCTCTATAAATTCTTCTTTATGTCCTAAGGAAGTTATTCATTCAACTATGGAGTTTCCATTTAAGAATATGACTTTAATTTAATTAAATTTTAATTCAATTTTAATTTTTAAATATTTTTAAAGAATTTAATACAACAGTAAAGTTTTGTGCTGTATTCACTTTTTTCTGTCCTCCATTCAATTTTTCATATTTTCTCCAACTCCCTCTTGAACTTATGACTCATATATATATATATACTCTTTTTGTGTGTCTGTGTCTCTGTGTTTGCATATATATGTATATGTTTAAAACTTTCTGAATACACCCAGGTTCACACCTAGTTATTATGGGTGTTGTCCCTGACAAAAACCTATTCTCCATCTGTCAGCAGCAATTCACTGCCTTTAACTCTTCCCCTAGGGCTGGAGTCCTTTTATATTTTTTTAAATTTTGTATTGGCTATTTTGTTTATTTAAATTTCAAGTGTTATCCTACTTCTTAGTTTCTTCTCTGAAACCCCTCTATCCTATCCACTCCCACCTGCCTCCACAAGGTGCTCCCCCACTACCCACCCATTCCCACCTCACTGTCCTGGCATTCCCCTACACTGGGGAATCGAGCCTTCACAGGACCAAGGGCCTCTCTTCCCACTGATGCCAGACAATGCCATCATCTGCTACATATGTGGCTGAAGCCATGGGTCCTTTCATGTCTGCTCTTTGGTTGTTGGTTTAGTCCCTCTTAGCTCTGAGGTATCTGGTTGGTTGATACTGTTATTCTAACCTATGGGATTGCAAACCCCTTTCATTCCTTCAGTCCTTCCCCTAACTCCTCCATTGCGGTCCCCTTGGTCAGTCCGATGTTTGGGTGCAAACATCCACATATGTATCAGTAAGACTCTGGTCAAGCCTCTCAGGGGACATCCACATCAGTCTCCTATTAGCAAGCACTTCTTGGCATCAGCAACAGTGTCTGGATTTGGTGGCCGCTTATGGGATGGATCCTAGGTGGGGCAGTCTCTGGATGCCCTTTCCTTCAGTATCCGCTCTACTCTTTGTCACCATATTTCCTTTAGACAGGAGCAATTCTGGGTTAAAAGTTTGAGAAGGTTGGGTGTCCTGATCCATCAACTTGGGGCAGTGCCTAACCTTTGCATATGGTCTCTACAGTTTCTCTCCCCTTTGTGGGGTCTTTCAACAAATGCCATCCTCACTGGGACCTGGGAGCCTCTTGCTTTCTTTGTGTCTGAGAGTTTCTGTTGGCTACCTCTAGTTCCCCATCCCCCATTGCTACACATATCTGTTCAATTTCCTGATCCTCAGTACATCTCCCTTGTCTCTTCTCACACCTGACCCTTCTCCCCTTTTATTCCTCTACCTCTCTGCTCTTTCTCCCAAGTCCTGCCCACCCTCTAGCACGCGTGATTATTTTTCCCCTTTGTAAGTGGGACTGAGGCATCCACACTTTGGTCCCCCTTCTTTTTGATATTCATATCGTCTATAAGTTGTATCATGAGTATTCCGAGCTTTCTTTTTAATATCCACTTATCAGTGAGTATATAATATGTGATATCTATCTATCTACCTACCTATCTATCTATCTATCTATCTATCTATCTATCTATCTATCTATCTATCTATTATTTTGTGACTGTGATACCTCACTCAGAATGTTATTATCTAGTTCCATCCATTTGCCTGAGATTTTCATGAAGTCATTGTTTTTAATAGCTGAGTAGTACTCCATTGTGTGAATGTACCACACTTTCTGTATCCATTCCTGTGCTGAGGGACATCTGGATTGTTTCTAGCTTCTGGATATTATAAACAAGGCTGCTATGGACATAGTGGGAAGAAAAATCCAAAACCACACTAGTAAACCAACTGATGGTGCCATTGTGTAGACGTTTTTATTTGAATGTAGTACTGAGAGCTCAAGGTTACACCTTTCGTATGCTATACAGATGACAATGACTTTCATCAGGTGTCCGTTTCTTACAATCATTCCTCTTCCTTTTCAGTGAGGTTACCTAAGTAACCTGAGTTTCAAGATACACGACTCTTGGAATTGAGCTTTACATACTTATTTATTCTCTACATTTTGAGCAGAGATTGATTTCTGTAAGAAAAAATTCCAGCTGCTCCAACTACAAGCTTCTTTGATGAGAGTTAAAAGCTACATGAGTAGTGTATATAAAAGTAAACGTAGAATAATATTACAAACTATTTTAATTTGGATTATTTACAATAACAGGCTCTCTCAGTGTCTATAACTTCTGTAGGCAAAAATATTTTGATGCATTAATTGTATCAGGAATAAATTCATCCTACCTGAGTGGAGCCTAAGTCCAATTAGACAACTGTTGGTTTCTCCCAAGTTATATATTTACCCACAAGTAATATACCACTTTAGCTATCATACAGGGCTGGTCTTTGTCATGATTTTCAGGTTTGAATGATGGGTAGGAATGCTGCTTGCTTTTTACCTGTATCATATTGCATAGCAACCTCTAATTCTTTGAGAACTAATCCTCAAGGAGGAGGCTCGCAGGTAAAATTGAGGTTGATAGCTCCAAGCTTTGTGTGTGAAGCATGTGGTGGTTTACTGTCAATTTCTAAGATGCACGTAAAGACAATGTCAATAGCTTAATAAAAGATTTTAATGAGAACATAATATCAACCTAAAGTTGGTAGAGTTGATTGTTATCATTTTGTTATTACTGTGACCATTATGTTGAGTGCCATGCCTTATACTTATATATTGTCTTAACATTCTCAAGGTGTCTTGTTCTCACTGACTTCAAGCTGTCTTCAGTTAATACACAGAATATGTGGCCAATTGTATAAAACTATGTATTAATCACCCAGAACCACAGTAGTAAATCAACTCATGATGCCATACACCACATTTCTGCCTATTGTATAACTTTTTCTATTATCTTAGCAAAATTCTCCTTCAGTGAATTTGTCTGGAAAACTCATAGAAAGTTTTGATGAATAGTTTTTATATAATCCTTTGTATTTGTATACATGTGTATTGTCTGGATTTTTCTTCATTAGATAATATGTTGTTGGTTTTCTTCTCATTTAGTATTATTTCCGAACTAGCCTCTTCTTGTTCATCATACCAACAAAGAGAATATTAAACTATAGGTTATGTTAAGCAATCAAATTGGGATAGAGTTTATGTATAAATTTGAACATTAAAGGTATTAGATATGATCATGTGGAATATAGAAGAATAGTTTCTCTTTCTTTGTGAAGCACGGAAGGTAGTAGCAATAATACATTTGCTATTTGTCCATATTTACTTATGCTACCTCAAGACTGCTTTATTGTTCATGGACTAGGATAAATTCTTTTTGCAGCAATATTGCCAGTTAGTATTTATTCATATGAAAGGGAAAGCATCAACTGTGATCTAGAGGGGTAAGTGTTTTATCATTCACAATTTAAACATTAATGTTTATGTGTTCCGATGATTTCCACTTTACTTTTATTTCACATATACATTGTTTTTGCTCATAAAATAAAATGTGTAACCAGCATATGTTAATAAACCTACTTTAAAGTCATGGGATTTCCACTCCATACTGAATCTGTGTAATTGTTAGTTTATCTTTCATCATATGAGAATTTTAGAAATTCACTTTTGCATTCTGTCTTAGGGTTTCTATTGCTGCAAGGAAACCATGACCATAAAAGCTGAGTCAGAAAAGCTTTATTTGGTTACACTTCCATATCACTGTTTGTCATCAAAGGAAGTTAGGACAAGAGCTCAAACAGGACAGGAACCTTGAAGCAGGAGCTGCTGCAGAGGGCATTGAGGGGCTCTCCTTACTGGCTTGCTTCTCATGGTTTAAACAACCTGTTTCTTTCTTTGTAACTTGCATAAAAATTCAAATTTAGTAACATGCTTATGAAATTTGTTTTCTCTTCTTTTATTTATTCTTTAATCGTTTTTAGATCTAGTTCCAGGGGAGGCCTCAAGGCCTGACACTGTGATTGGTGCAATAGTGTGCTTTCAGACAATGGCCTATCATGATTGCCCTCTGAAAGGCTCAACAAGCAGCTGAAACACTCCGATGCAGATATTTACACTCAAACAATGGGCAGAAGCTGGTGACCACTGTGGTTGAATTAGGGAACAGCCTGCTTCTTATAAAATCCCAGATCACCAGCCCAGAAATGGCAAAAATACTGGGCTAAGCACTTCAGCATCAACCGCGAAGAATGAAAATATCCTACAGTCTGATCTTATGAGGACATTTTATATAACTTTAGTTTGAGTCAAGTTGACAGAAATCTATCCAGCACATACCTCAACCAACAATTTAATTCACAAATACTATTATTTTTTTCTCTTTATCTTTTATACCCTCTCCAATTCTTATGTATTTTTCCTAGGTTCTTACATTTTCATTCTCTTTTTTTTCTACATATTTATACTTAAACACAGAAGGAAGGGCATTTTCTCAACAATCACTGACATTTCCTCAAAGAATTTTTTTATATAATCTCAATACTTAAAATGAGTGAATAGAAACTATTCTAGTTGATGTTAAGGTCATAACAAATGTATATGGAATTGGCTTACCTACATATGTTTTTCTAATTAAGTTTGTTCTTGAGAAGTATATTGCAGCTGCCCAAGAACAGAACAACAGTGGCTCCTTAAGGAATCAGTAAATATATCTGTCATATTTGTATTATGTGCTTTCTTTCAAGTGCAGAGAGAGAGAGAGAGAGAGAGAGAGAGAGAGAGAGAGAGAGAGATGTTATTTGGAAGAAGGACTACTGCAAGCAGAGAAGCAGGGTCGAGAAAGGTGAATGGGGTTGTATATGAGTGAAGTACATTGATTAATGTGAAAATTAAACTCATTATTTTATACAATAAGAAAATATGACAAAATAAAAATCTTAGGAAAACATGTTTGAAAAAAATGAGCTCAAAGTCAAATCTAGTGAAGTCAAATCAATGAAGTCAAATTTAGAATGGTGGCCCTATCTCTTCTGAACAATTTAGTCAATAAAGATATTGTCTTTTTTCTTGTGCAGTTTTGAGGAGCCAATGTTCCACTGAGTATTGGAAATTCCTATCTATCTTTGGTTTGGACAGTGTGTGTGTGTGTGTGTGTGTGTGTGAGTGTGTGTGTGTTTGTTTGTGTGTGTGTTTAATTATGCGTATACATTTGTGTGATAGCCAATATATATTGTGTTTAAAATGTTTGCTAGTTCATAGGTGAATATTATTAAGAACTTTCTAAATGTAATATAAGATGATTATATTCAACAAGCTTATTCTGTTTCAAGATATGTTTATAGTTAGTATTATTATTAATTCACAGTGCTTATTTTGTAATAATAATGTTCCCCAGATCAGAAATCAAGTGTCATTATTTAATTATTTCTCTTTTTGATTCTGCATTCAATCCATCACATTTTCATTCAAGTCTATCTTTGAACCATATTCAAATTACCTCGCTTTTCCTATCTTTCATTGTCCTTTCTTGCAGTCTAACGTCATTTATCTCTGTCCTAAACTACCTCATATTATGAATATGTAAATGCTTTGGATTTCTCTTTCCAATTGTATTCATTTTATGAAATGAAGAATTATCTTTCAGCAGTCAACAAAAAAATCTTAACTAGTTACTTCACAAAACTAAAACTATTAGTAATGTAGTCTATTTTTTAGAGAGAATTAAAATTCTTCATATAATAAAAACATAATTAGTAATGTGCAGTAAAACAAACTGGATTTAATCATTATGTACACCATGCTTTACAAGGAAAATAGCAAATATTTTACCTGTCATCTTAACCAGTATCAGTGGTTCTGTACTGATTCAGAATAGGGGCAAACATTGTATGATGAATTACACAAGCCTCTGCTTACCTTCTTAGTCTGTCCCACTTACTGTGCCTTAGCAAATTAAAATATCTTCTAATTAGTCGCTTCTTACATGTCTAGTAGTCCATTACACATTAGCTTCCTTTTCATAGCTCAAAATCAAGCCATTAAAAAACACCATTGTTATTACTTAACACCTAAAAATTAAAATATAAATGCTTAGATTAAATTGACCCTGAAAGTCTCAGCTCATAAATCTACCTTCTTCACAATACCAGTATCTTCTCTCAATCCTGACCTTAGATTTATTAAAGAAAATTAGCAAGGGGATGGATAGTGAGAAAACTGAATGTTCCAAGAAACTAGTAGGTTTCAGGAATTTGAGAGCTATGAACTCCTGTAAATATATTATTTATATTATGTGACTTGTAAATATATCATTTGCTCAGCTAAGTTAGCAGTATAAAAACTGAAAACTAAAGTCAATTTGAATGCCTGGTCTTGAATTTCTATCATTAATCAAGAATGATTCACGTCATAGTTTATCTTGAAGTCTACAAAAATTATTGGTACTGCATTCAACTTTTGTTAAGTTGCGTGATCCCATGTAAATCTGAACCTAAAATGCTATTTCTGTTGTGCCAGGTATGTTGGCATCTGAACTTTAGGGAGGTTGGAATTCCAATTCTGCTTTCCATATTTCTGCATTATGTTCAATATAGCATATTTTCACCATAAAACAAGAACACACAGTTGCCACTCTGGTATTCTTGATTGTGTATTTTCTTTGTGCATAAATTTGATGATGCCAGACATTTGTGATTAAGCTTGTTGATGATGTCAGATAATCAAATTTAGATGTATATTATTTGATTTGTATCACATCCATTTCATTAATTCATGTTTAGTTAAGATATTCCATTTGAATCCTTTTAAATAAGCAAATTTGTAGACCTATCAGTCATACTTCAAGAGTTGAGATCACCCATTTCCAAAACATATCTTGAGCTATTACCAAATATTGGAAATATATATAGAAATATTTAGTTCCACTAATCTTGACTTGGGACAGGGATAAAAAAAATAAATCAGTGATTTCTAGTGTTCCATTTTCTAATTTCTTTGTCGTAAGTAAATGCATTCAGTCACTTAAAATATAAATTTTTCTTCCTAGAAGTATTCACAGCAGCTTGTCTTAGATCATCTCTACTTTCCTTCTTCAAAACAACTCTATTGTTCCCTGAAGCAAATGTGTTTTTATCAACTTAGTGGTATTTGGTAAACACATAATATTTTTGTGCTAGCACTGTGAATTAAGGAATTCTGAGCAGTATGAACGAATCTAAGTGCTCATCACAGAGACGTGATGCTTGAAGGTACTGTCAGAAAAAAAAATGAAGCAATATTTCTTGGAAGAAAATTACTATAGTTAAGAATTAACTATTAATGACAAATCGACAGACAAGAAAATGTCTTGAACACTCAAGCACTGTTGTCTTTGGTACTTTGAAAATGGATCAGCTTTTAAGATTCAACAGATTCAAGGATGATGGTAATTCATATCTCTGTAAAACTTCAACCTGAATTTACAACATTTTGAGATTTTAAAATGTAGAAAGCTATAGTTCCATAATCATGTTTTCTCTCAAGGACTGCTTTTAGCATTTGATTAGGTTCCCGATGATAACATATCTCTGAAAGTCTTTGTAAAAGGTCAGACTTTGAGAACAGCAAATAGAGTATAATGGGTGATGGTATTTATCAGCTACTTCTGTTTTTTGTTTGTCAAAAGTGGTCTCATTCTATCATCTACATAACTGGAGATCATTAGCATACAGGTTTACAGTGTTTCAATAAAATGAAAAGGGCGAGAGAAAGTGAATAAAAGCAATTTACTTATAAAATGATAAAATGTAGAAATGTATTCCCCCCAAATATGACATTTCTTTGAACTCATCTTTTCATGAGTTCCATTTTTAAGGCTCTTTGAAAAGAGACCTCTGAGTCTCAGTAAAATTGCTGGAGTGGTTAATGTACCATCAGATATGCTTTATTCAATCTTCTACTTAAGAACTTAAGGATAAGTATAATTATGCTAATAATAGGTTTCCACCAAGTTTTTATCATGACCCTTTCTAAGGGCTTATAGTATTCTATGTGACCACAACGAATGCACTGTTGAGATGGTCTTTGGAAGAATGCATATTTATGAAATTCTTTTATCATGCCATGGTTCCTCGAAAGAGTGGAAACTATCAATCTACTTACTAGCTTCTCTATTAATTGAGTATAAAGTTTCCTAGGTTGAATAATAAATGACATATAAAGATTAATATACACATATTTGAAAAGTTAAAATAAGTTTTTATTTACATCCAACAATATTTTCATGTTTCCTCTCTCAAGAGTTTTCTCTCAGATGTACAAAAATTGAATTGAAAATTTTGAAGACAAAGAATTTTAGAAGTTACTATTATTTCAGTTGAGTGTTATCTGATACTTCTTGGGTAAGCATGAATAGATGTCTACTTAATACATATAGTAAACTGATGATAGACCAAAATATGTATACCACCAAAGTCTATCTCAGTGAACTAATGAGGTTATTGGAGTTAATTGTAGAAGCTTATGTAAGGGGTTAGTTAAAGACACATTGTTAACTCAAAGGCACCTGCATTGTGGAAAGCTTGTCCTAGAATGAGTGCTGACTCATGAAAGCTGGAAACCTGGAGTTTACACCATGATTGACAGGTAGCTTCTCAACTCAGAGAGTCTCCTTTCTTCAGTTGTCCTTATTCCTTATATAAATTTGGTGATGGACAGGCATTGCGCATTGGTAAATTTCATGACCTACAGAAGACTTTAACTTGTTATTTCTTGAATATTAATGAGACACTCTTTACAACTTCCTAAGTTATAAGTAGCTTCTCTGTATGTGTAATTTGTTAAATAATTGCTTTAGGTCAATTAATGTAATTTACTAATATCTTCTTCATATGGTATAGTATGATTGATTTCCATGAAACAAACAGTTTGCATACAAGGAATAAATATCATAGTCATACTCTGTGATTATTCTATTCATTGATAAATCATCTTTGTTAACATTTTCCTCACAAATTTATCAGTCAGTTAATTAGCTCAATTGATCTAACATTTGCTGTAATATCTTCTTAATAATATAATGCTGATTTCATGAAAGGTGGAGAGATGAGTTCTTGATATTTTCTGGATAAATTGGTATGCAATTGAAGTTAACTTTTTAAAAATATCCACTGAAATACTAGAGATAAATAATACAGTTCCTTTCATTGTCTTCTTCATCTCTTTTTAAGATAAAGATCATAATTCTGCAATCGTTACTGGCCAGTCAATTATTAATTTCATTTGATTTCAGTATGAGATTCATGACATTCAAAGTAATTAGGGTATTTGCTCTATTCTGTTAACATTTTATCTTCACTATCCATCATTATCCACACGTCCCAAAGACCACATGTCCCTCCTGCCTTCCTGTGCCTTTATTTACACACCTCATTCTGGAAGGGAAGCTCCAACTTAATGCTGCTAATCTTATTCATCTTTACCCAGAGTACATGTTCCAAACACTGTCCAGGGAGGCTAGAATTTCCAGCCTTGCTGTGAAAGGCAATCTGTGTTCTGGTCGAGCAAGGCTTACTCCGGAGACCCAGTAGAAAACTCTATAAGGGACAGAACCGTGATCCACCTTCCTAGACACAGGTGCCTGACACCATGAGTCCTCAACTCCATAATTCTGTGACTATCAGTCACCTAGACAATGTCCCAAGCTCTTGGTATTCTGGCTAGACTCCACCCCCACAATTAACGTGGCAAAAGCCAGGTATGCTCCTCCCCACAGTTACTTGGCAACATTAAGTTAGCCCAGCCCACTATAAAAGGGGGCTGCTTGGCCCCTCCTCTCTTTCTTGTCTCTCATCTCTTCCATTCTCTCTCCCCTCCCTCCTGGCTTCTACTTCCCTACTCTTTTCCCTCTCTCTGCCTTTTTACAATAAATGCCTTAAAACCATGAACTGCCAAGATCTGCCATGCTGGAACAATGGAGTAGGCTTCCCTCTAATTAGCTATGGATCCAACCTCCTGTCAGGAGGCCTTTCTACACTCCAGTCACCATGCCAGCCAACCCAAACTGCCCGCTGAGCTAGCCAAACTCTTGCCCGTGGGGGGACCACCCAGCATCTTCTCTCCCTGCCCCTTTTCCCTTCTGCTCTCAGCTCTTCCGTGGTGCCCAGTGGCGTCCTGTGATGCTCAAGAGCTAGAACCTGTGATTCCTGGACTCCATGAGGCCTAGAGACCCCAAACTGCTCCCTCTCTACCCACCACAGACTCAGGTTTCATGTCTTCCCACAGTCAGATGCCCACCCTGGCACCTTAGAGAGCATGCAGCAGCCCCCAGCATCTGCCCTCCCAGAGCCCTGGCGCTCTGGAGGAATGCAAGTTCCCCCTCCTTTATTTTCCCACCTGTGGGGCTCCACACAGCACTAACTCAGTTCTTCCCACATCAATCAGTTCTAATAATCTTGTCCCTTCTCTAGGCAAACACACACACACACACACACACACACACACACACACACTTAACTACACCATTCTCACTACTTTACATTTTGTGAAAGGGGTTCTAGACCAACACCAGCAATTTTGAAATTTAGCTGAGGACCACATACCTTACTCCTGCCTTCCCCTTCCCTTGCACCCTGCCCTTCTTCTTCGGGTAGGATCCAAATGCATATAACCAATTCCAGCCACACAACCTTTATCAAAGATAAAATCCTGAGCACCATCTTCAGACTCTTCAAGATTGGCCACTAAAATTCTGTAATACCACATTAGGTCTGCTCATGAGCTTACAAATCATAATTATACTGAGCTGAGCTGGGGCTACTGCAACCCCATTTTAACATCAACACTCAATTTTCACAAAGACTGAATCCTAAACCTCACACAGCTGATTAATGACCTGACAAGTTTGGATAACAGGATATAATGCTTGAAACTCGCACTCAACATTTAAATACAATGGTAACAACAGAAACTCTATATGTGTAGGTCTCATTGGAAATGCATAGATATGAATAACCAAAACAATAAGTTTCCATGGAAAATAAACACTCCTGTGGTAACATCCTACAGGAAAATAGAGCTAGAAAGAGTCACTCTACCCGAGGTAACCGAAAGTCAGAAGGATAAGCAACATGTGCATTCTCTAATTTGCATATTTTATGTGGAATACTAATAGAGGTCAAGAAATTATGATGGAGCCTCAGTGAGGGGCTTTTAATGTATAAGAGAAATAATGTGAACACACAATGGGTTGAAAGGGAATAATAGAATACAAAGAGTTAACTTGGTATGTAGGAGAGCAGGGTAGCGTAGAGGAAGGAATTTGTGGGGAACAAATGAATAAAGATGATTGGAAAAAGAAACATGGAAATCTAATATTGTAGGATCTGTGTGCGTGTGTGTGTATGTGTGTATCAATGTATGTAAGTTTATAATACGCCAAGAGACAAGAAAAAAAGAAGAGAAAGTGAGAGAAAGAAAAAGAAAATAGATTATAACAGAGTAATAGCCAAATAAAAAGCCAAGTGTAGTTATTATTACTTCTTGTTTTCCAGTGAACTCAGTGACTTACCACAGACCTCTTACACATAAAGAGCTATTTCTATTGCTGTTGGTTACCCTCCAGAGTTAGGACACATAATTGTTTGAAGACACCACATACTCGAAACAAAGAACATGGCAAAATCAAGCTGTTATTAAGCTGGAGGCTATTTTACAACTTCATAGCTTTCGCATTGTTTAAATATCCATGATATATATCCAACAGACCCGAAAAAGTTAAACGAGAAGGAAGGCCAAAGTGAGGATATCTCAATCCCACTTAGAAGAGGGAACAAAATAATCATGGGAGGCAGAGGGAGGGAGGAACCTGGATGAAAGGGGAGAGTGGGAGCTGAAAGAGGGCAGGATCATGTATGGCTGTAGACAAGAGAGAAGCCCAGGGGAACAGCAGAATGAATGGGAATATGAAACTCCCAGTGGTGGGGGTTAATAATTGTGGTAAACTTCTAGAAAGCCCCAGAGGCATAGGATGTGAGAGACTCCCAGGATTCAATGTGGGTAATCTTAGCCTGAAATGCCCAACAGCAGGGAGATAGAACCTGAAGAGGCCACCTCTAGTGTTTAGACAGGACTCCCAATGAAGAGATGGGGACACCAACCCACCTTCAAAATATTTGACCATGATTTTTTTTTTCTGTGGAAAAGAAATGCAGGGACAAAATGGAGCAAAGACTGAAGGAATGGCTGACCAGTGGCTGGCCCAACTTTGGATCCATCTCATGAGTGGACACCAAACCTTGACACTATTACTGATTCTATATTGTACTTGCAAACAGAAGCCTAGCATGGCCTTCCTCTGAGAGGCTCTACAAGCAACTGACTAAGACAAATGCAGATACGTACATCCAGCCATTGGAGTGAGGTTGGGGACTCCCCTGGAAGAGTTAGCGGAAAGAATAGAAGGAGATGAAAGGGATTGCAACCCCAAAGGAAGACCAACAGTGTCAACAAATCTGGACCCCGGGCAGCTTCCAAAGACTAAGCCACCAAACGAAGAGCATACATAGGCTGGTCTGAGGCCCCTGACACATATCTAGCAGAGGAGTGACTGCCTTGCTTGGCCGCAATGGGAGAGGATGTTTCCTAATCTTTAAAGACTTGATGCCCCAGAGAAGGGGGATGCCTGGGGAAAGCACCCTCTCAGAGGTGAAGGGGAGGGGATGGGGTGAAGAACTCTAGGAGGGAGACAGGGTGGGCAACATTTGGGATATAAATAATTTTTTTAAAGAGGAATAATGCTTGGGAAGGCAGAGTTAAGAGGCAGAAGTGGTGGATTTCTGCAAGTAAATATTATCTATGTTACACTTCTGGGTAGCTGTACATTTGAGCTGAAATCAATTGTTAAAGCATGCGCAAAACTAGTGCAATCCCAAACCAAACAAGCTGCAGCACAAAGAGGGAGTTGAGCATACAGTCTGCACCAAGCCATGAGCTGCTGCTTACTGTTAGCTGCCTTGGAAGGGAACACAGGCTTTCTCTGTCTCCTCAGTGCTTAGTTGACCACTCAGCAGTGGAAGAGTAGACATTCTAACAGGACAAATTGGTCTTGAAGTATTGAAGTAGAAAAAGAAAAAGAAAGTACAGTGTGGTAAGTAGTGAAGGGATAAGGATTTGTGAAGACTGTGACATTGAAAGTTACCAAAACATATTGTGTGAAATTCTCAAACAACTAATAGAAAAGAAAAAACACCCAAATATTTAAAAATTATATAAAAATTGTTATATTATGGAGGTCTATTGGCAAGCCCAAATTGGGAACCAGCTCAGGGAGAGGCCCCAAAGCCTGACACTATTACAGATGCTATGGTGTGCTTAGAAACAGAGACCTAGTATGACTGGCAAACAAGCACCAGAAAGAGTCAGATGCAGATATTTACATCCAACAAATGGACAGAAGCTGGTATTATATTATTAAAAGCAAACATAAATTTGCCAAAAAAACCCATTTAAATAATTAGAAAATGTCTCATTATTTTTGTAAAGGCTGGAGGCTCATTGGTAGCTTTACAATGATAATTTATGTCTTCTAGATTACTGCTCAGTTCTGTTGTAGCATTTCTGTGGCTTCCTACAAATATTAAATATTCTCATTTATTCAGTTCTATATATTTTAAAAATCATTTCTTGACAGTCTTTGACCTTATAGGGTTTTTTATATATAATATAGTTTCATTTTCAAATTTAAGTAATTGCTTTCTATTATTGATTTCTAGTTGTACTCATTATGGTAAGTTTTCTGATTTCAATTCCTTTTCATTCTGTGTGTGTGTGTGTGTGTGTGTGTGTGTGTGTGTGTGTGTGTGCGTCTCTGCGTGTGTGTGTGTGTGTGTGTGCGTGTGTGTCTGTGTATGTGTGTGTCTGTGTGTGCATGTGCGTGTGTGTGTGTGTGTGTGTGTGTGTGTGTGTGTGTGTTCATGTGTCTGGTTTGTTCTTGTTGTTTATTTTGTTCTTTTCCTTGATGTAGAATACTATTTATCTTGGTAAATGCTTTAGGCTTTGGCCTTACATTCATCCTACCTTTGCTGGTGGAATCTCAAGAAGCATCAAATAGTTCCAGCTAGTGTTACAAAATAAACGCATATTGTTTCTCAGCATGGTGGTTTTATGCACTGCTAAGAATGGGTGTCAAGGTTTCCAAGTAACTGTGTGTTCTAATTCATTCCTCTTTACTTATAACTCCGTTGCTCAGAGGCATTTTAAAGATATGCTAGCTAGACTGCACTATTTAGAATAGCTCCTCCTTTAGAATGGATTTAGAATCTGTTTTTCCTTTCATTATTATGTGATAGTCCCATTAATTAGTATTAATTTGTGGGCAATATTATGTTGTTACCCCCCCACACACTATTTAAAGTGTTTGTATTATTTTTGTGATTAATTTGTCAGCTTGTTAGAATCAAATCTGTTTTTGTATTGTTTAATTGAGTTTCTTTGACAGAATAAATTTTGTGTTTTTTTCTTTAATATTTTAAACAAACATGAGTTGTAAATCACTGTCATTTAAATGGTGCATTTCAACTATTCACATTTAAAATAAATGCTGAATGGTATGTGTGGGCTTAATTCAGCCACGGTATATTTTTGTTTTATGTGTCCCACCAGTTTTTTTTTCTTGGCTTCTTATTAATTACTTGTATTTTGTTTTTAAAATTACATTTTCTGTTTTTAAAATGTGTTCTTAGTCTGGTGTTTTACAACCCCATGATAAGTTTTTATAAAGTGCACTTATTGCTAGAGAAATATCATTTCTCTTTTGTCCCCCTTATCTTTGTAACTTCTAAATGTTGAAATTACGTCCTAAACATGCACAGAGTAGCACAATGGAACTTTTTTATTTTTAATTCCAAATTAGCTGTGAGTTTTAAATTAAATTTCTTGCATTGAATGAATACCTATTATGTTTTATCTGTTTTTACTTTTTTGTGTGTGTGTGGTTCAATACACCTGGGCTGTGTAGCTGCTGCTGCAAATGAATTAACCAACCAGTATACAATCAGTATAATGGTAACTTTCCAAGTTCTAAGTCATTTGAGTAAAATTAGTTAGGATTTTACTATGCATTTTATTTCGGCAGATTTTGTCCTTCTTGTTGACTACTAAACTGAAAAAAACACTCTATTTATGAGTTCAGGATATGTAGGGTGTAAAATCAAAATTTAAGACTCATAGTCTTAATTTTTCTTCCTAAGCAGTCCTTTGATGCTATTTTCAAAATATATTTGCTCTTATCTTTTAATAATAGTCAAGATTTTAAATAATTAAAGAAGAAGATAAATATTTTTCACAACCTTAGTCATGATTGACAGTATATTTAACACATATTTTGGTTCAGAAATCATAGGACTATATTTTCTCCGTGTAAATCCTTGCATTGACCAAATTTATCCGGATCATCTTCAATTAAGCTTCTGTTCTAGCCATCACCTCATTCTCAAATCATTTCCTATTCTGATCTCAAGTTTCCTACTTTAAATATTTTGTGCACATTCAGAAAACACGAATGTTTTTCCTTATGAGCCTGATTGATTTTGTTCAACATGATAGTAACCTATTCTCAGTTTAGTGCAAATGCTGTCATGTTGTTCCGAGTGGTACCTGAATATGACTGTTATAAAACACGATTATGTACTAGATTTAGCTGCATATGTACCTATGAGTTAGATCATATGGTAATTCTCTTTTTATTCTTTTGAGATTCCTCTATGCTCATTTCTATAGTGGCCACGTTTACCACACACTAACAAGAGGGCTTTTTGTCTTATTGTATGTTACTTTGTCCTGTTTGACTGTTGTCTCTTAGAGGGCTGCTCTTTCCTGAAGAGCAAACAGGAGAGTGAATCTGGGAGGGGAGGGGAGAGGAAACTGTGGTCAGGATATATTGTATGAATTAAGTAACTATTTTTAGTAAAAGAAAAAATATTTCCTTTTGTCTCATACTTGGCAGCCTTTGTAGTTGTCCTTCTCCTTGATGACAGCCTTTGTAAATGGTATGGAGAGAAGCCTAATGTTTTCATGTGTATTTTCCTGAGGGCTTGTATATTTTAGCATACCTACTGGCCATTTGTACCTTAGTTTAGAAACATTTGTTCAATTCTTTTGTTTTATTTGTTTTATAATATTTAAGGTGTTTCTCTTTTGTTGTGCTTCATCAAGTAAATACCAGTCTCTTGTTAGATGTATAGTGAAAAAGATTGTTTTTCATTTTTTTAGAATATGTTTTTCTGCTAATTATTCTCTTTCTTGGGAAGGTTTTTTATTTTCATGTAATCCATTTGCCAAATATTTATTTTATTTTTCTATATTATTGGACTTGTATTCAGAAAGTCTTTGTTTATGTCTATACCTTAAAAAATTTAACCTTTCATTCAGCTAACAATTTCAAGGTTCATGTCTTACATAAAAGACTTTTATCCATTTTGTATGATTTTCTTTCTACGGAATGAGAGATATGAGTTTAGTTTCATTCCTTTATATGTGGAATGCCCAGTGCCCTGGCAGCAATGGCTTTATCCAGTGTAAGCTTTTAGGGGCTTTAATGTGAACCAGATGAAATGATTGTTTGAGTTTATCTCAATAATCTCCATTTTATGTCAGTGGTCCCTGTGTTTGATTCTTGTGTCTGTTGTATGTAGGTCTATATTACCTATTAGTAGTGCAATATACACTAGGCATTTTTTATTTCAAACTTATTAAAAGAAATAAAACTTGCTACACAAAATTGTAACCACTTGAATAATGCAAACAGAAAACTTTAAAACATGAACAGTCAACCTATTTACTTTACTGTTAACTGATTAATGATAACTAACATTTTCCCTCTTAATTGAAGTTTTCTTCTGATAAAGATACTAATTTGTAGATTACTATGATTATTTCTTTCTCCAATTAATAGAAAAGTGAATAACAAAAACATGAATATTATCTAAAAAATAGAGGCGTTATTTAGGTCAAAGACTTAATAGAGTGGCTAAGGGTTTATTAGAGTAGTTAACATATATTAAGTAAGAAAATATGATAAAGTTTTGCTCCAAATTACGATTTAATTTTAAAGTTTATATAAAAGTATTTTATTTTTCAGTCAATTTAATAGGTTAATTTAATTTATTGTTAATTTTTAATCGGTATAAGCTTTATATTAAAACTTGTCATAGACAGTACCTGAAAATTCAAAGTTTTGGTACTTCTCAGGAGCCAATATAGGATTTTCAATGACTAAAAATGTAGATATTGAAATAATGGTCTGAAAAAAATCATGTAAGTTTTATTTTCTATTTAAAAAAAATGCAGCATTCCCACAGACACCAATTAGGTGAAAAAAAATGCAGCAATAACAAAATACAATCCACAAAAGAAAGAAATACTTAGTAAACAGAAGGTTAAAAAAATCAGAGCTTCCAGACTTTGTATGCAAAGTTGGGGGAGCAGGGCGGGGGAGGGTATAGGGAGCTTTAGGGGATAGCATTTGAAATGTAAATGAAGAAAATATCTAATAAAAAATACCAAAAAAAGAAAAAAAAGAGTAACAAGATATTTTAGGTAGTTTATAATTTATAAGAGAGATGTCAGAATTCTTAGAGATTATCAGTTTCCTTTAGTGATTGTTGTTTTGTTCATTTCATAAAATATGAGAGTAATGATAATTCTGATCGCTGAAAAAAATAAAGAAATAATTGGAAGGATTAATGAACAGGTTTGCTTTACATGGGAAATAATTTGTCTCTTTTATGTAGAAATGTTCACGTGCATTACATAATTCAGCATGGGCATAGAAGGTACCAATTATCATACATTAGAATTAAAACATTTGAACTAAAAGATAGAGATTAAAACAAAGCAAAGAATGCAGTATTTTATGGAAGAAAGAATTTGCCTGGTTCTCAAATATAGAATTTTTTTCAGTTCCACAAATAAACCACACAATTTATAAATAATGAAGGTTTGTTAAAGAAAAAAGAAAAGAAAACAGACAATAAACCTAATATTACATTGCTTTAAAAATTATTGCTGATTGTGTTTGTGTCCAGGTGTTATCTACATACATCTCTACATTCATACTCAGTGGTATATTTGTAACTAAAACCTCAAAATGATATTGCTGCATCTCATTTATAAATTATAAATTTAGTATCACTTTAAGATAAATAAGGAGAATTCTACAATGTCTCATTTGTGTAACCTTTCAAAGCATTCAGAAATGAGGATTTAATATTTGCCCAAACATTGTTTACTTCTGATATATGAGCTTTGTCAGAAACAAGGTAATAAAATTCCTAGAGGAACTCTCTTCTAAGAATTGAATAAAACCAAAAGGATTATTGAAATAATTTTACCATCTAATGATAGAGCTTGTTTAACTTTTTTGGATTCATTTTATACCACCGTTCCAGACTATTTTTTCTTTCTTTTTTTAATTGATTAATTTATTTTTTTTTACACTCCAGATTTTAGTCCCACTCTGCACTCCCCATCCACCCTCTGACTGTTCCACATCTCATATCTCCTCCCCACCCCCTGTCTCCAAATGGATGTCCCTACACCCTACCCCACCTGACCCCTAAACTCCCTCCAAATAGGCCTTTAGCCTGTTGAGGGTTAGGTGCATCATCTCTGAATGAACGCAGACCTGGAAGTCCTAAACTGTGTGTGTGTTGGGGGCCTCATATCAGCTGGAGTATGCTGCCTGTTTGGTGGTCCAGTGTTTGGGATATATCAAGAGTCCAGATTAATTGAGACTGCTGGCTCTCCTACAGGGTTGCTCTTCTCCTTGGCTACTTTCAGTCTTTCCCTAATTCAACAACAGGGGTCAGCTACTTCTGTCCACTGGTTGGGTACAAATATTTGCATCTGATTCTTTCAGCTGATTGTTGGGTCTTTTTGAGGGCAGTCATGATAGATCCCTTTTTGTGAGCTCTCCATAGCCTTAGTCATAGTGTCAGGCCTTGGGACCTCCCCTTGAGCTGGATCTCACTTTGTGCCTGTTGCTGGAACTTCCTTTCCTCAGGTTCCTCTCTACTTCCATCCCTGCAGTTCTTTCAGACAGGAACAATTATGGGTCAGAGTTTTGACTGTGGGATGGCATCCCCATCATTTGATGCCCTATCTTCCTGCTGGAGGTAGGCTCTGTAAGTTCTCTCTCCCTACTGTTGGGCATTTCATCTAAAGTCCCTCCCTTTAAGTTTCTATATTGTTTTCTTTCCCTTTCTCTTTATTTTTTTCCTGTATGATTTTAAAGCTATATGTGTGGTTTGTATACTTAATAAAATGATTTTTCCCCTTGTGGGAGGAACTAGCAACTGGCTTAATGATGGAAGGCCAGATCCACCTTGTTCATTTTCATGTCTCAGTACCGAAACCCCATCTGTGTTGAATATGAGCAAGCCCTGTGCATGCTGCCACCATCACTGTGAGTTCATCTGTGTGTGTCAGTCCTATTGTTCCTGTTGTTTCATTGGTTCTTTACATCACCAAGGGTTATTACAGTCTTCCTGCTTCCTCTGTTAGAGTTACTTGAGGTTTGAATGGAGAATTTTTTGGAGACATTTAATGATGAGTGTTCCAAAGTTTCTCCCTCTGCATTCTATCTAGCTGTGGGTGCCTGTACTTGTCCCTATCTCCTAGGTAGAAGGTTCTGTGATGATGGCTGGTCATGATAGTCATCTATAGCTATAAATTAATGTTGTCAGGGGCTGTTATATTACTAAATTTCTTCGGCAAAACAGAAGTAGTTCCCTGGTCTGTTTAGTCCTAGGTTCTCAGCCCCTTGTTCAGGGTCAGTCACGGGTTCTGTCTCATGAAGTAGACCTAAAATCCAATCAGATAAAACCATTCCAAGCACTGGAGTTCTCCTTTGGTGGACCTTGGCTTTAGCTGCCTCTCCCCATATTCTTCCTCTCAATTCCTCTTCTGTTCTGATTCTCCTTTAATTCTCCCTTTCCAGTCTCCCTCATCTTTCCATAAATACTTATTCTACTTCTTCTTACTTGGGAAATCTTTCTCTGTATGATATTTCTTTACTTTATAACTAAACTCCAGAGTAATATGTATTTTGACATGCTTATCAAAGGCTTAACACTAACATCCACATACCATATTTGACTTTTGGGGTGTCTAGGCTACTTCAGCTGGGATGTCTTTTTCATCAAGAATGTTTGCTTCAATTGGCTATTGTAGTTAGAAAGCTTGTTCTGAAGTTCCTCTGTCTCTGCTTCTGCATGCTGGATCACTAAATCTACTTAGAATTTGCACAAATTCTTAGGATCAGAACTCAGATCCCCTGGCTGCTACTAATGTAGTCACTTTAAAGGATGAGCCATCTTCTCAGCTCCTGCTTTCAAATTACTAAGAAACCAGTGACTTTATTGAAAGTTAGTTCTCGACTGAAGTTTCTAGATTTCTTATTTTACAGGTTCTATTACTCAGCTACTTATCACTAAAACTGCATTTATTAATTTTGATAAGCTTTAATTTAAATCTTCAATGAATTTATAATTCTAGTTATTAGCCTACATTCTTTCCCTAATGTCCCTAGCTATATTTCTATTTCTACTTCTATTTCTTTCTATTTTTAATTTCATACATTCCGTTTGTCTTTTTGTTTAAACAACTAAAATCCTATATGCTTATGTTTCTTCATGTAAACTGTATACCAATAATGTTCAGAAAGTGATTGAGTGGTAGTCACTGTCTTCGTTTCATTAAGTCTTCACTGCTAACATTCTTCTGCTAATAGAGGCATCTAAATTCTAATTCCAAAACCTTAAGTCATCTTTGATCCTTCTCTGCTTGCTCTCCGTATATTTGCTCTGTTAGCATGTACACTTGTGAAATTTTGTTATTCAGAACAAAAAAATACATTTTCATCTGGACAATACAATAAACTCAGTATCTCTAGTTCTTCTCCTTTGAATTAGTTTATATTACATTTATTGTCAAAAGAATGATACTTTTAAAATGCAAATCAGAGCTAGATATTCCTCAGGTAATAAGTTTATGTGGTGGTTTAACGAGAAATGTCTGCCATAGGCTTATTACATTTGAACACATAGTTCCCTCTTGGTAGAGCTGTTTGAGAAGGATATGGAACTTCTAGTGGTGTGGAACCTTCCTGAAGGTAGATCCCATGGGAAAAATTTGAAGGTCTGTAATCTTGCTTCTACTTTTGTGGATGTAATGTGATTTTGCTGCTTCCTTTCATGCCAGAATTCTCTGACATTGTGTTTTTTCACTCTGAACCTGTAAGTCAAAACACACATTCTTCTAAAAGTTTCTTTTGGGAGTGGCTTTTTATCACAGCAACATAAGGTCACCAATACTTGTTCAGTGTTCAGGTACACTTACAAAGATGCTGTTCTTCATATTGTGGTCAGGGTGAGTTTGTGATATGGCTTCTGAGGAAAGTTTCCAGTAATAAAATCACTGTCATCTTTCATATCAGAACCTGGATGTCCATCATTGAGTGAATGGATTAAGAAAATTTGATCCATTTAAACAATGGAATATTATTCAGGATTTAAAAATAATGAATCATGAAATTTGTAAGTAAATTCATAGAACTAAAAAAAATTCATATTGAGCAAGGTAGCTCAACCCTTCCCAAAATATGGTACATATTTTCTTATATGTGAATATTAGATATTAAGTTGTTGTTAAACAAACTATAACCCATAAAATCACATGACCATAGAAATTAGGTAGACAGTAAGAGACTAAGAGTGGGAAGGTCAGATAACCCTAGGAAGGGATAATAGACAGTTATGATATGTAACTGCTTGGTATTTGTGTGAGTAGGGATGAAATGAAATGATAGGGAAACAGAAAGAGGAGAGGATAGTGAAAGATTACCAGTAGGAAGAGCTAAAAGTAAAGGCCATTTGAGCTGTCATATAAAAGCCAAAAACAGTAGAGGATTCCTAAAATACATGCATATTTGACCACAATCTAAATGACATCACTTTATAATGGGGTAACAGAGCTCTATTCACTGGATATCTCCCTTATGTGAAGTTCTTCATCAAAGATTCCCCATGAAATCCTCCAAACAACTTCAGCTAATTTTCAAACCTCTCCACACACTGATGCTAAGGCCTTATAAGTGAAGACAACACCTAGACAAATCATTGAACATAGATAAGTCAAGCCAATGCCTATATTGTACCTTCATGTTTATAGATTTGTTTTTTAATGGTACTAGAACATAATATGCACCCTCCCAAACAAGAAAGGTAAATACCAAACCAGCAACAAACACATCTAAAATAGTGACATCACTGTGATATATGTCAGTACAATAGCAGCACATATCTTATGAGAGGAACAAACCAATGCCTGATTTGAGTTAAAGCCCATTCCATGAAATGGAACCCATAATGTCTTGGTACTTTTTTGGGTGGACAAGAATCAGAGACTAAATATGTCAGGGACCTAGGCAACAATCTACTGTTCTGTTATGAGAATCTAACAATAAAATAACTCCTAATAACATTCTTATATACTCATAGATACCTCACTCAGTCTTCATCAGAGATTGCTCCTGAAGCAGATGGGAACATACAGAGTAACACTATATCCACACTTTATATAGAAAGTGAGAGACTTTGGAATATACAACCCTAAAAGAAATACTTCCACCAAATCCTTCCCCTCCAGAGATCAGGGAACTCTGCTGAAGCAGAAGAAGCTGAAAGCATGTATGGACTAAAAGAAATGGATGTCCCCAAAGAAAAATGTCCTATAGACATAACAGGGTTGTTACACGTACGCAGACAAAGGCTTGCATGGCTGTGCAAAAGATGGTGTCCTAGAACTGAAAGAAAATTGAGCATGTGACCTCACCCCTAAACCAGGAGTTATCCTCTACTGATAGCCACTTGAAAATGAAAGTACAGTTTTCTCCTGGGAGTGTCACTGAGAAAACAAACCACTCTTAAGGGCAAGGTCTATGCATAGCAGTGTAGAATGGCCAATAAAATATGAACTCAATGGCAAATATGGAGGTAGTTTGTCTCATAATATTATGTCGGCATTTTTTTAAAAACCTTACCAACTCACTTACAAATACGTTATGGCTTCAGTTTCTGTACGTTTAAGGGAGTCTATTTTGTATGAACTTATGTCTTAGTGTGTCTGTATACATTTCCTGTGCATTTTCTTACATTATTTTTCTTTTTATTTGTTTTGTCCTATTCCAATTTGTTCGTTTTATTTTATCTTATTTTATTTTACTATTATTTCTTAGATGCCTATTTGTTTTCTAAAGAGAGGAAAGGTGTGGATGCAGACAGAAGAGAAGATGGGGAAGAACTTGAAGAAGTGGAGGAAAGAAAAAACTAGAATCCAGATATAGTCTATGAAAAGTCCTATTTTCTTTGAAGAAAATCCCTCCATATGCTAGCCACATTGGTTTCTTTTTTTCAGAAGTTGTCACTGTATGTATTTAATGTAAAAGGCATGATATTTGTATTGATGTGCCTATGTATCTATGCATATAATTATTCATGTAGTTAAGCAAAAAAAAAAAAAAAATACACACAGCCTTACATAGTATTTGTGTTAAATGGTATATTACCGTTAAATGATGTAGAAACTTAGAGTTTCTATTTCTGTGATGACACACCATGACTACTAACAACAACCAAAAACTTAGGGAAAAGTGAGATTTATTTGGTTTATACCACTGTTTGCCATTAGAGGAAATCAGTACAGGAACTCACTCGAGCAAGGCAGGATCCCAGAGGAAGGAGCTGGTACAGAAGCCACAGAGGAGAAATGTTACTCATGGCTTCTTCAGTCTTTTTTCTTAAGGAACCCAGGACCACCGGCCCAGGTAGCCCCAAACACAGTGAGATGAACCCTTCCTTATCAATCACTAATTAGGAAAATGCACTACAAATCTTGCTGATAGCCCAATCTTATAAATGGTAACATTTTTCTCCTCTAGAGTGACTCTAGAATGTGAAAAATTGACATAAAACTTGCCAGATCAGTAGTAAAACAACCTAATTTTTAGTATCTGAAATGTCATTTATAATAGAATTTTATTACATGTAGAACCCGTAGTATATTCACTCTTTACTGCTGTTTTTCATATGTATCTCTTATTTTGTTTCATCTGACTTATATCTCTCATTTCCTCTTTTTTCAAAATTAACCATCTTTTGCTATCTGCTATATATCTATAGATACAGATTATAGATATACTCAATAAATTAAAATAGATTGTGTATGAACTACTTTTAAAAATCGTGTGTGTGTGTGTGTGTGTGTGTGTGTTAAATTAGACCGTGTGTATTAGTCTATTTTTGGTTCTATTGCACCAACTTTCAAGCTATAGCCCCTAAACTAACATTGGAAACTTTATCCAAGAAATGCAAATGTATTAAATTTCTCTGTAACTAACAAGTTGTTTTTGTTTTTTTTTTAATCAAGTTTGCCTTGTGTATGGTATGTATCTGAAAATTCAGACATCACTGCTAAGAGATGACCTCAGTGCCTTAGGAGCTATGCCTGTCCTTTCACCAGGACTAGAACATTCCCCTCTGGCTTTAGCTTGGCAGGGTTATGGAGGTCCAGGGTGGTTCTGTTGAATCTAAAGCCTTTGCTCCCATTAAGTGTGATTGAATCACTTGCTTATTGTATTATCTGTCACTCTCTCCAAAATGCAAGCTCCAACATGGCAGGGCCTTGTCAGTCTTGTTTAGTACTTTAATAAACTCACCACTTCACTGTCTGACATAGTGTAAGTTGTAGAGTGCAACTGTGTGCAAGAGGAGCAAAGCATATTCTGTCTAAGCTGTGGAGAATAACTCGATGAAAGAGTAATTGTGTAAATTATACAGAACTAACTGACCTTTCTCTTTTGATTGAAAGGGACAATGTTCCATATTTCCTTCAGAATGACAACAAAATAAAAAAAATCATTAGTACACAATAATGTTTTTTTTTTATGAAAGTTGCTATATTGTTCTTCAACTAATAAATTAACAAACAACTTTACAGGCAATATTCAGTATAAAATACTCAACCATTTACTACGGCTTATAAAGTTATAAATACAGCTTCAGAATTATGTTGTACATTTAGTTGAAAAGAGGAACAATTTGACATCTGTCTAAACATGTTTGTATACAAAGCACAACTACAATTTGTAATATATATGTGTGTGTGTGTGTTTATTTGTATATTTAAATAATTAATATTAGCCTATTCTTGTTCACAGTATTTTCCTTTAGTTAATTCACTTTACATCTTTTTCCTCTGTCCCCGACACCCTGCCCCTTACTCTTTTCTCCCCTCTCCTTTGCTCTTCAGAGAAATGAAGCCTTCCTACAAATATTAACCCACATTTGCATTGAAATGGGAGTACGTGCAACGTTTACCGAGACTAGACAAGGCATCCCAGTTAGGAAAAAGAATTCTACAGGTAGACAACATAGTTAGAGATGGACTCTGCTTCTGCTGGTAAGGGTCCCACATGAAGATTCAGCTGCACATCTGTCACATATGTGCAAAGGGCCTGGGTTCATCCCATGCATGCTCTCTGGTTGGTGGTTTAGTCTCTGTGAGCCTTTATGGGCTGAGGTTAGTTGACTATGTAGGTTTTCTCTTGCTGTCCTTGATCTCTCTGGCTCCTTAAATCCTTTCACTCTCTCTTCCACAGGATTCCTCAAGGCATGCTTAATGTTTAGGTGTGTGCCTTGACATCTGTTTTGATCAGCTAATGGGTGAAGCCTCTCAGAGTACAGTTATGATAGGATCTATCTGCAAGGCAGCAGAATAGCAATCATAGTGTGAGGAATGTTCTCTTTCTCATCGCAAGGGTCTCAAGGTAGGCCAGGCATTGGTTAGCCATTTCCTTCAACGTTATTCCTGCATATCTTATAGGGAAAAAAATTGTGTGTTGAACGTTTTGAGCCTTGGGTTGTTATCCTCAACCTTCCACTGGAAGTCTTCCCTAGTAACAGGAGGTGTTCCTGTATTTTAGTTTCCATATCCACCATTGCTAGGAGTCTTAGCTGGCCCAACCCTGATAGATTCCATGGAGTTTCCATTTTTTAAATTTTAGCTCATCCCAGAGGTATGCCTCATCGATTACAGTTCTCTCTCCATCCTCCCTATGCTTGATCTCTTCTTTTCCTTTCTCTGCCCTTCCTCTATCCAGTTCCCCTTCTCCAACACCTCCCAATGTGTATCATATTTCCCCTTATCATTGAGATTCAAGCATTCCCATCGTGGACCTTCCTTATTACTTAGTTTCCTTGTGTCTGTGGAGTATAGCATGGTTATCCTGCACTTTATGGCTAATATCCACTTATAAGGGAGTACAACCATGTTTCTCTTTCTGGATCTGAGATACCTCACTCAGCATGATCTTTTCTAGCTCCTTCCATTTGCCAGAAGTTTTCATGATGTCATTGTTTTTAAAAGCTGAGTGATCTTCCATTGTGTAAATGTGCTACCTTTTCTTTATTCACTGTTTAGAAGAAGGATATCTAGATTGTTTCCAGTTTCTAGGAATTATTAATAAAGCTGCTATGACTATAGGAGAGCAAATGTCATTGCCTTATGAAGGAGCCCAGGAGTGCTCTAGGGTGATTCTTGAGGCGGATCTATTCCAAATTTTCAGAGAAATAATCAAATTGATCTGCAAAGTGGTTGTACAAGTTTGCACTCCCACTGGCAATAGAGGGGTGTTTCCCTTGCTCCAGATTCTCACCAGCATGAGCTTGCTCTTGAGTTTTTTATGTTAGCTCTTCTGATGGGTGTAAGATGGAACCTCAGAGTTGTCTTTAATTGCATTTCCTTTACGACTAAATATTTTTCAGCATTTTTAAGGTGCTTTTCAGCCTTCAGAGAGTCTTCTTTCAATAATTTTCTGTTAAGATCTGTATCCCATTTTCAAATTGAGATATTTGATTTGGTAATGTCTAGCTTTTTGAGTTCTTTATAAATTTTGAAAACCAGCATTCTGTCACATGAAGGGTGGGTGAAGCTTTTTTTCCCCATTCTGTATGCTGCCATTTTGTCCTTTTGATGGCATGCTTTGTTTACATACGTGTTTCAGTTTGATGAGGTCAAGTTTAATGATTGTTGATCTTAATGCCTGAGCTATTGGTATTCTGTTCAGGAATTGTCTTCTGTGCCAGTACATTCAAAACTATAACCAACTTTCCTTTCTATCAGATTTATTGTGTTGGTTTTATGTTGAGGCATTTGATTCACTTGAAACTTTTTATGTTCAAGGTGATAGATGTGCATCTATTTGCATTCTTCTACATGCAGGCATCCAGTTAGACTAGCAAAATTTATTGAAGATACCTGGTTTCCCCAATATTTTAGCTTCTTTGTCAAAATCGGGAGTCCTTGGTGTGGGATTACTTCTGGATCTTTGAGTCAGTTCCATTTATCAATCTGTCTATTTTTTTTGCCAATACTACTTAGTTTTTATTAATATTGCTCTGTAATAGAACTTGAAATCAGGGGTGGTGCTATTTCCAGAGACTCTTTTATTATACAGGATTTTTCTTTTTTTAATTATCCTGGGCCTTGAAGTTCTTCTCTTTCTTCTCCTTCTTTGATTCATTTATTTGTAGGTTTGTTCTTTATACAATGTCCCAGATTTCCTCATTGTTTTCTTTCAGGAACTTTTAAGATTTCACCATTCCTTGGACATCTGTATCAATTTCTTCTATAATATCTTTTTTTTTTTTTTTGGCTTGAGATTCTCTCTTCCATGTCTTATATTCTGTTCCTGATAATAATGTCTGTTGATTCTGCTTCCTTACAAAGGTTTGTCCATCTCCAGGGTTTCCACGGTGTATGTTTTCTTCATTGCTTCTATTTTAATTTTTAGGTTTTGAACAATTTTATTCCTTCCCTTGACTACTTTGATTGTATCATTCTGTATTTGTGTAAGGAATTTATTCATCTATTATTTAAATGCCCATTATTGTCATAAGATTGGATTTAAGGCCATTTTCTTGTGCCTTAGCTGCGCTATTATATCCAGGGCTTGCTGGAAGAGGATACCTGTTATCTGGTGGTGTTATATTTCCCTGGATCTTGTTGTCTGAGCTCTTATGCTGCCCTTTAGCCATGGGGACCTGATGAAGTTTACTGCTTTGGATGTGCCCCAAAGGAATCTAGCAGGCAGGGGCTTGGAAAAGGAAGGGAAAAGGCCCTACCTGACTGTCCTGGTTGCAGGAAGAACCATGCCAGACCAGATTATAATTTAAAGAATATATAGGACTTGAGCTGGAAATATCTAGAACCAATTGTGACATAGTTTTATGACATGTATTTGAAGGAGTGCAATCATATTTGAACCAGACAAATAAAATTTAGTCAAAAACAGGACATTTTGGGAAAATAATACTGTGCTGAATAAAATAAGCTTGTTGGAAAGGTAGCATAATTCCAAGGGATATTTGACTACATAAATACACACAGTCATAACATAAAGAAAGAATCAGTATCTCCAAAAAGAAACCTAAAATCTCTTCCTGATTTTACTCACTTTCATTGTAATAACTTATATCTGATTACTGTCTACTATTATTAAATAGAAAATTGTAGTATCATTGTCTTAGTCAGGGTTTCTATTCCTGGACAAAACATCATGGCCAAGAAGCAAGTTGGGGAGGAAAGGGTTTATTCAGCGTACACTTCCATACTGCTGTTCATCACCAAGTAAGTCAGGACTGGAACTGAAGCAGGTCAGGAAGCAGGAGCTGATGCAGAGGCCATGGAGGAATGTTCTTTACTGGCCTGCTCTCTTATAGAACCCAAGACTACCAGCCCAGAGATGGCACCACCCACAAGAAGACCTATCCCCTTGATCACTAACTGAGAAAATGCCTTACAGCTGGATCTCGTGGAGGCATTTTCCCAACTGAAGCGCCTTTCTCCGTGGTAACTCCAGGCTGTGTCAAGTTGACACAAAACTAGCCAGTACAATCATACTGACAATCATACTGTCATAAATTTTAAAGCACAAATGGTTTTAAGTAATGCGGTAAAAAGCTGATATTTTTATCTCCTTACCTGATTCATATACAGGTAAATGTACAACATTCATATCATCAATGTTACTTAGCTTTTAGCCACTTTGAAGGCATCTTGAATGTCATGCCAATTGTTAATTTTATCATAATCTGCATGTTTGAGTAGACATTACTGTCTTTGATAATGATGTCTTAATAATTACCTGGTGCTGCTTATCCAAATATACTGAAGAGAAGTCATGAAGGGATTCCTTTAAGTAAAAATGTGTAAGTTACTAATTTAACAAGGCAAGAAGTAGGGCTATGATGATGTGGCTAAGAATTGGTATCTCCTTCCTGAAAATATGCAGAAGAGAAAATAAATTAATAGTAGTAATTTTGTCAGCTTTCCAGAGCAGTTGTGACAATGATGCATGCAATGTCCCTAGTTTAGTGAAAACAGGTCTTAAACTTGTATATCTTTGCATAGGAAGACAAAGTAGAGTTTGATGCTGTCTGTGTTTCAGGAACCAACTGGGACTCTTGGCATATTGACTAGAGTCTGGGGAGCCATACAAATATAAAGGTGATATCATAGCAGAGTTTTAAGCAAGGCATCAAGAATTTAATTTAAATATTATTTTTGACACTTCAAATATGTTGAAAGTGAGAAAGTTTTTGTTGTAGGGCAGCAGTTAAGATTTTCTCCCTGCTACTTGTTTGCCAGGCAAGTTAAGTCTCCAGGTATCAGATGGTCATAAAAATTCCATCTTCTACTGTGCCTATAATTCATTCTTATTGCTGCTATTGATTTTAATAGATGTGTTGGGCACAGTTTTATGTATCTCACAAACCAATCTTGATTCTTGCTTCATTAAATCCTAAAAAGAAATAGGAAAGAATCAGAAACTAGAGACATACTCTTGTAGTTCTTGATTTACCCAGAAAAATGATCTAAATGAAATAAACTCTCCATTTCTGAGCAACAATATGATGACAACATGAGTTGCAAACACAGAACCTTTCACTGCATTATAATCCAAGTCATTCCTATCCCTGCCACACTGTGGAAAGTATCCCTCCCTTCACAGGCAGCTCCATCTAATCAAAACCAAGGAACACATTTCAGTACATTTCCCCTTATATTTTCCCAGGTGCTAATGGAAGCCGTATATATTTTTGTCTTTTATATTATATTCTACATATTAAAAATTCATATTTAGAATATAAGGTATTTTGTGTTATTCTATATTTTTTGTTCTGTGTATATTTCTGCTTCATTTACCTAAATATGTCCCACACTTTGCTCTCCCAGGTTTCCGTATTGCTCTGCTTTTACCATGAGCAATGTGGTTCGTGATTACAAGTTGTATTTTCTAGGGTTCGATTGTACTTTACTTGGTGAGCCTGAAGTTCTCCACTGTCCTAGAAACCCAAATGGGATTAGCATTCATAAAGGCATACAGATGTATATGGATATGGAAAACTTTTAACTCAGCATGTGTAACATTGAGTTTCTTATACCATGACTTCTATAGAACATCTTCCCAAATTTCAAGTATCATGTTCACAATTCTCATAACTTCATATTAGAACTCATTTGAAGATACACTTTTTATAGCCATAATCAAGTGCATTTGAGTCCATTATTGACAGTTGACTTTAAATATATGTGACTAATGTCCCTATTTTATAAAAAAGCAAATTTGGTATAGGAATATAAAAAGGAATCTAGGAGTGTCATGTGCCGTATAGAGAGAACACAGTGGCGTTTTCAACAAACCAAAAAACACCAACATTTGTCTGAAAAGCTCCAACAGTCAGTAGAGAGGCCTGAAATAAAGTCTATCAACTCAGAGGAAACTAGCAGTGTACAGAACAGGTGTGTAAATGTCTAGTCTCCAACATCCCAAGAGAAAGTATTACTTTTCTGGAGTCATCTTATTCTGTGGTGTTTTATTACCATGATCCAAGCAAAATAAAAGACTCACAGAAGTCAATGTAAATACAGACAGAAGATTAGTATGAAGTACAGCAAAAGAGATAGATGAAAATAGGCAAAGGATGTATGCTCAGTGCCACATGGATACAAATGCAAATTAAGCCAGCAGAAAATATGATTAACAACAAATAAAATTGTAAAGAGATAAAATAAATGCAAGGTGTATTAAATTGCTAGGAGGAAAACATTGCATGCATTGGCTGAAGTGCTGAGCAACTAAAATGCTCATGGATGGCTAAAATATTGCTTTTTTCACAGAGCTCATAGCTGAGTACAAGGAATGTAATACATTGCACAATTATAATATCTGTCCATGCTGTACATCATTAAATCCCATTACCTTATGCTTAGACCTTACATTATCTAGGTTTTCTAACATCCTTCAACAATATTTACTTAGATAAGACTTATTGTCCTAAAGTATCAATACTAATATTCAGCGGTATTTCCAAAAATAGTCTTTAAAAACATATTTACTTTAAACCTTTACACATAACCAAAGTAAAGTAATTAAAGTCTTCATTGATAAGAAATAACAACTGGTAGGTCAAAACACAGTGAGAAAGTGAGAAGGCTCTGTCAGAGGAATTTCATATGTGAACAGAACACATACAATCACTCATTTAACCAAGAATAAAGCTTCCACATAGGCAATATTCATGATGTAAATTTGATATTTCATGATACATAAATGTAAGTATTTGTTTTCCTAATGTCTAAAGCAGATTGAAATCCATAGGCTGAAATCACCTTGTTATACATCACTAATGCTTCTTATTGTCCATGAGAGATGAAACTTTTTGTTCCAAAAAATATGAGTTGATGAGTTGACTCATGTAGTTAACCCTTAAGATTGTACAGAAAGTCAGTAGTGATAAAAGCTTGAAACTAGGTCTTTGCCTGGGTTATGAAATAGAACTCTAATATTAGCTCGCAAAGGGATTAGTCATAAAATAAATCACTTCCTACAATAATTTTAGATACATAGATATAAAGTTATCACATTATACAACTAAACTACACATAAGCATATATACTTAGAAATTTCTTATGGGGTATATTTGTTGCTTTTTCAATATTTGTGTTGTGTAATTTATTTTCATTGTGTATGTGCGTTTCTTTAGGATGCTTGCATGTTGGTACATCTACAAGGGTACCAATGTGGAAGTCAGAAGAAAACGTGTAGCGTTGGTTTTAATCATCTACCTTTATATGGGTTCTGTTAATCAAATTCAGGATATAGAGTGCATCTTTAGACTGCAAGTGCCCTGACCTGCTTAGCCATAATTTAGACCTGTTTCTTTTTCTTTCCTTTCTTCTTTCCTTTCTTCTTTCCTTTCTTTTTTCCTTCCTTCCTTCCTTCCTTCCTTCCTTCCTTCCTTCCTTCCTTCCTTCCTTCCTTCTGTCCTTTCTTCCTTCCTTCCTTCTTTCTATATTTATTTTTCCTTCCTTCCTTCTTTCTATTTTTCTTTCTCTTTTTCCATCCTTTCTTACTTTTTCCTTTTTAACAAGTGAGTAATTCTAATTGAAAGACTAATTTGAGCTTGAGAAATAGAATACATTATTCCAACTATATTTATTTTGCCCTCACATACAATTTTCTAATGGTTTCTTCACAAATAAAAATATGACAGACTGTGTCATATTCAACAAAGCTTAAGTATGTTTATATCTTAATGAGTTACTAAAGAATGTACATACTTTAAGTACTTTAATATACCTGGAAGTTACAGTAGTTTTAGATTTCAACACATTTCAAAGCTTTACAGTTTAGTCTTGTGCTTTTTATCTTTTGATAGACTCATTTTCAGAAAATTTTAGAGTTGACTTCAGAGCCTAGAAAGAAGACTCAACAGTTAAGAGACCTTAATCTTGAAGAGGGTATGAGTTCTGTTCCACAAACTCATATGGGGGCTTAAAACATTCTATAGGATGTTGAAAAGTTTTACGAATATGCTTACTACTAATAAAATAAATATCCACTGGGATAGGCCATGGTCTTGATGGAAAGGAGACTGAAATAGTGAAGAGGCAATAGGGTTTTTCCTTCATGTAGCTCATGTTGCACAGAGGAGATAAAACTCAATTAAAAAAATCTGAAAATATGTAACTGCAATTATGATCTTAATGGAATCTGCTAATATGGACAAAATATGTTTTCTTTCCAGTGCAACTTAGTGTATATCATTCCCTGAGAAAATTTTCTCAATAAAATTTTATATATTAGTAATCATTCAGATATGATTAGATAATCCATATTTAAATTTTAATATCTTTATAATATTCATTTAATATGATCAAAAAATCAAAACTAAGTTCACTTAATTTTATGTATATTTGCAAAGTATAAAATCTGATTCAGTTTACATATGACAATGTGGGATTTTGTTATCTATTATGATTATTATAACTTATATTTTAGGTACAATATTCAATAATGGAAATATGAATGTTTATTATCATTTTTACTACATTTTTACTCCTCCCTTTTTGATAAAGTCATAGAAAGGTTTTCAGTTAGATTCTTCAACAATTAGGTCATGTTGAAAGAATAATCTTAATCAATTCTTCTTCATCAAATGTTTCTTTGTGTAAATTCTTTGCTGGGTTTTTGACATCTCTGTTTCCAAAACTTTTGTTTTTCAATAATATTAAAGTTTATGCAATAATATTGTAAGTATTGGTTTTAACGCCAGTGATTCAGTTATATAATATAGCCATATTCCACAGCTTAACATAACTATGAATATTGTACACATGAGTACTTGATTTGTTCTCTTAATTTAATCAAATGAAAAGGAAACTAAGTTTGTGTTTGAAATGATGTATAACAGCTTTTTAAAAAATTTACAATCTAGCCACAGTTCTTCATCCCTTTCTTCTTCTCCCTTGTTTCTGAGAGGGTGCTTCCCCAACACCACCACCCCCTCCCTAGGGCCTCGAGTCTCTCTGGGATTAGGCTCATTGTTTCCCACTGAGGCCAAACCAGGCTATACATGTGTCAGGGGTCTCGGTCCAGCTCCTGTATGCTGCCTGGCTAGTGGTTCAGTGTCTGGGAGCTTTCAGGGTTCCTTTTGGTAAACACACAGTTCCATCAGTAACAGTGTCAGGCCTTGGATCTCCCCATGAGATGGATCCTCAGTTGGGCTCATCACTGGACTGCCTATCCCTCAGTCTTTTCTCCATTTTTGTCCCTATAGTTCTTTTTGACAGGAACACTATAGGGTCAGAAATTTTGACTATCAGTTAATAATCCAATCCCTCCTTTTGAGGCTATGTCTATATACTGGAGGTGGACTCTGAGGTCCCTCTCCACACTGTTAGGCATTTCATCTAAGGTAGCTCCCATTGAACCTGAGAGACTTTTACCTCCCAGATCTTTGCTACTTGCTATAGGTTCTCCCCACCTCCCACCTCTAAGGCTGGTTATTTCTATTCATTCTTCTGACCCTCTAAGATTCTCTCTTGTCCTCTTCTCCCATACCTGATCCAGGTTCCCTTTTCCTCTCCCTTTCCCCTCTCCCACCCAAGTCCCTCCCTTTCTCTGTCTCCCCTGATTATTTTCTTTCCCTTTATAAGTGTGATAGAAGCATCCTCATTTGGCCTTTGTGCTTGCTAAATTTCTTAATTTCTGTGGGTTGTATCCTAGGTTTTCTGTACTTTTGGGCAAATATCCATTTATTAGTGAATAAACACTGTGTATGTCCTTTGGGTCTGGGTTACCTCACTCAGGATGATATTTTCTAGTTCCATCCATTTGTCTATAAAATTTATAATGTCCTCCTTCTTAATAGCAGAATAGTATTCTACTGTGTAAATGAACCACATTTTTTGTGTCTATTCTTCTGTTGTGTGACATGTGGGTTGTTTCCAGTTTCTAGCAATTACAAATGGGGCTGCTGTGAACATGTTAGAACATGTGTTCTTGTGGTATGTTGGGACATCTTTTGAGTATGTGCCCAAGAGTGGCACAGCTGAATCTTCAGGTTGGTCTATTTCCAACTTTCTGAGGATCTACCAGATTGATTTCCTGAGTGGTTGTCCCAATTTGCAATTCCACCAGCAATGAAGAAGTGTTCCTCTTTCTCCATATCCTCCCCAACATTTTTGTCACCTGAGGCTTTGATCTTAGCCATTCAAATTGGTATAAGGTAGAATTTCAGGTTCATTTTGATTTACATTTCCCTGATAACTAAGGACTATGAACATTTCTATAAGTGCTTTTCATCCATTCAAGATTCCAAATCAGCAACCTACAGATTGGGAAAAAAGTCTTCACTAACTCGAGTTCCAATAGAGGGCTAATATCCAAAATATATAAAGAACTCAGGAAGCTTACTTCCAAAACACCCAAATAGCCAAATTAAAATCTGTGGTATACAGCTAAACAGAGTACAGAGCCTCTGTGATAGGAAATCATCTGCATGTAATTTGATGTAAAACTACACAGCTTTATGCTTCTGAGACATTCTTGGGCTGTCCAATAAATTTTTCACTAAGTTTATTCTATTATTATAGCTATGTTTTGTAGAAGTATGTGGAAACTAATAATACAATAATTAATCTTTAGAGAAGACATAAAAATAGTTTCACAACGTGTTATGTTTTATGAGGAATGGTTTCTCCTTTGTACACATTCAATTTGCTTAAAAGCCTATAGGCTTACCATTAATATTTTCTTAACATCATTTCCAACAAAGAGGAATTCATATACTTTTCTTCAGGGATGGAGGTCAGCTTGCACTACTGTACTTCACAAACAAAGAGCAACTAACTGATAGTCTCCTAAAAATATCATCAAACTTCTGGTGTGTTTGTGAATTTCCTCTCATCTTTTGCTTTTATTGCATTTAGTGTATCATCTTAAGGTATTTCATTTAGTCTAACGTTTAAATTTACCACACATCAGTGCCCATCTTCTTTATAAAGACTTTCTGACTGAGTTAGATCCTGATTAAACTGGGTCTGTCTCTAGATTTCAATATAATTATCATGGGGTGTAATAAATGCATGCATCCTCATTTTTAAATCCTTTATGTATTACCATTGTTTCAAATTACTTGATTTACACCAAACAATCTTAGAGGATGAATATGAAATGTAGATGTGGTATGCCATAACCTATGCAAATATTCTTATACCCATGAAAATTCTCTTCAGTTCATGATTATTTTGTAAGTATAAACAATTTTATCATATAGTGATTAATTCTGTATCTTTATAAGTGGGTGCTTTTGTTATCTGTGAGATAATTCATCAAGACTCACCAGGATATATATATATATATATATATATATATATATATATATATATATATATTCCTAATATATATATATATATATTCCTAAAATATTTCCAAAAAGTTTAACATTTTACATTTATGTAGAATACATTCTTCAGGGTTCTTGGACATACTTTACAACAGAAAGGTATAAAAGAATTTAATTGTGACATTGTGATTCTGGTGTGATATCACAGTGTTCCTTTTCTCTGCATTACTCTGAAAACTAATGAGTCTGAGAATCTTTTCATTAAAATTTGTTCTTGTATTAATTGCCTCTCCAAGTACTTTGCACATTTTCTAATATTTAGCACCAGTCCTATCATTTATCAAGTACCATTATAAATTAAAGATAATAACTCCATCTTTAGCATTGCCAGACTTTGGAATAATTCATTTCCTATCCCTGTGTTCTGTGCATGTTATTATTTTGTCATATGAACATTTTTTATTAAAGTTTGCCTATCATTTGTAACTTCTGAGCGTCTACTCTTTGTTTATGAAGTTTCAGTCACTACTTTTGCTATGCTTTTAGTCTTATTATTTTATTAAATTTCACACTTATGAATTTAATAAATGAGTATGTTATTTTTGTACTTATATATAATGAATTTGTTGGTATTATTTTATGTCTCCATGAAAATAAATGTGTTGTTAAACCTGTTATTTAGAATTTAATGTTTTCTAGGCAACGTAAATGCATTTTTGCCCCTAAATAAATGAAGGTAGACATTGAGCTCTCTTTCAGAATTTCTAATCTTGTTTAATAATTTTGTTTCTTTAGTTGATGTAGTTGATAAATTTAATACTTGTTCTGTTACCTAGAAACGAAAATACTTGTAACCACTTTTAACTGATGATTTTGTGGGCATTTATTCTCACATAAAAATACTGAAATGGAAGCCATCCCTTTCATTTAATGTCTAACAATGGTCCTAGTATTTTAACCAGAATGCTTAGGTTCATATTTATTTTTAGTCAGATGAGATGGCTAAAACAGGCAGATTAGAACTTCAAGGTTGTTATTGTCTACAAAGTACATTTGAGACAACCTATGTTACATATGGCCCTGTCTCAAATACAAAAAATAACCAAACTGTGATGATAAAATATTTGTATAATAATTTATTTTCTTAAAAGACAAATAATTTTTATATAATAACATTTGATTTTGTTTGTTGGTTTTACCTTTCTCATGCTTTTAATTACACTCTTTGACTAGATTTGTATTAATTATATACTTTGCTTTAAATATTTTTAAATGTTTCTAAAAGTAATATTGCACCAATATAATGTCATACATATGAATTTTTATTTCTGTGGTCTTGGAACAAAAATTAAGGAAACCTTTTCTTTTACTGTGATAGCAATATAAAATAAAATTATTAAACATTAATTTTAATTTCAGCATTTAAGCCAGTGATCATTAACAATAAGCAAGATTTTTTTCTTTTTTCCTGACTGTACCATTTAGAATTACTTTAAATATATCAACAAAAGCATCATTTTATTAATGATTCTAAGAAGAAAATTCTGTCTACATGTTGCTTAGATCTTGATTTTAATAGTAATTATTTTAATATTTAATTATAGGTTATTTTCTTCTTTTCTACCTATTATTTCATTAACAATTATGACATAATTTAGGAAATATTTTTCATCATTAATAAGATGTTTGTTTTTCTTGTTCAATTTGTTGACATCATAAATTATGATAATAGATTCTCTGATGCTAAACACAATTTAGCATCATGAACAAATCATGCTTAATCACAATATTTAGTATATTTTTAACGATTCATTTACTCTTTCACAAAATTCTATTTAGATGTTTTTATTATTGTGATCATTGTTATTTTTGAGACAGTGTGTTGCTTTGTAACTCTGTCTGGCTTGGAGTTCACTGTAAGAGAGAGGCTGTCCAGTGATTGAAGTGATCCACCTGCCCCTGACTACTGAGAGATGATATTAACGATATGTATTACCATACTTTGCTTTATTCTGAACACATTTTATCGTAAATAACTTTAATTATTTTCATTTTGAATATTTTCGTCAGAAAAAAAGATTGATCAGCCGTCTGGGTTAGTGGCAGTCGAGAATCTGATTCCCTAAGCCTGAGTGGTAGTGATAATCAAGGTAATTAAAAATAGACAATGCCAAAACAACTTAGAAATTCACAACAAAAATGAAATAACTGAAAAGGACTGAGAAAATATAGAGAATGTAAAAACAAGAAGTAAGCTAAGTACAGCTTTAACTTCCGACTTAAGAAAGGAAGGGACTAGAAACTCTTCCCAAATGATGAAACAGGTGAGAAACAAGAAATCTTACCACACACAAAAAAATCCAATTATAGTTGTCCTAGATTCATCTTTCCTGTTGCAATGATAAAGTATCCCTTGTAAAGCAACTTCACAGGAGAAAAGTTTTATTTGGATTATATCCCAAATTAAAGTCTATCATCACAGGGCTACAAAGATAGGAACTGAAGCAATTCATACCCATATACTCATATTCACATCTGAGAATAGAAGCAGAATGGAGTCACACACTTCTAGTACTCAACTCAAATTTTCCATGCTTATACAGTCAAGGACCCAAATCCAGGGGATGTTGCCACCTGCAGTTAATGTCACATCAATTAGTGCTGTCAAAACAAACTTCCACAGACATGCCCATAAGCCATCCTGATATAGAAAAACCCTGTATTGATGAACATTTCTTAGGTTATTCCACATTATAAAAAGTTGCCAAACCAGCCATCAGAATGATTTTTGATCAAAGAGAAATTTTTCAACAAACGGATGAGCAAAAAGAGAGACATTTCACAGTATAATATTATATGACTAAGAAGGAGGTAACCATACACCATCTTGAGAAAGACCACAGAGCTCCACTTGGAACCTGAGAATAGGAAACAAACATATTTCAATTTGGAGCCCCTTTATCTTCCATGACTCAGAAGTGAGAGAAGGCCCAGGGAATCAGCCATAGTGAACTGGAGGGCAAGACATTAAAAAGAAACTACAAAGTACAATTAACAGGTGTTTGTGATTAGATATGGAAATGTATAGAGAGTTTTAAGTCCTTCTAGGCAAATCACAGCTGAAAATGTCTATGGAATTTGATAGCACTCAGACATAGGTAGATCAAATTGTGGAATTGCTTATCTGCCTTTTATCACTGTGGAAAATGAGAACAATGATGTGCCAATGATGTGCACAATATCAACGGCTGTGTCACTCCAGGACAGTGATAAATACAGAATCTTAAAGGTAGAAAAACATTCCCTTTACCCACACCAGTCTCAAATGCTGCCTGCATGCTCGTCATACTCCCAAGGCAAAACTTATTATTAAGAAGATGTTAAAAATAAAGAGATGATATTAAAAACTGAAAAGAAAATGCCAGCACACCCACAAATCAAATAAATGAGAATAGTGCATATCTCTTATCACAAGTCATAGAACCTGACAAAGTGTGTAATGATATCTTTTAATCATGAAAGAAAATACTTACAAGAACCCTACCTCCAAGAGTTATCTTAATGCAAGTAATTGATGAAGTAATGAGGGTGTTGCAATAAGCGTACAAACAAAGGATTTCATGACAACTAAGACATCATTGCAGAAGATAATTGAAGGAATACTAAAAACAACAACAAAAAAGAATAAAGTCTCAAAGATTCAAACACTTTAAAGTACAAATTACATGAGAAGAATTTATTAAAAGAGAGCTATGAATGACTCTGCTATGTCCAAACAATATGCTATTAAGCAAACCTTAGTACTAATAAAGAAGGAAGAAAAGAGCAAACCAAAATGCAACCAATCAAAATGCCAACAGGGACATTTGTAAGATTAGGAAGCACCTTTCAACAATAAACTTAAATCTAAACATTTCTGATCGAAAATAAGACATTGACTGGGTGCACAGACTAATACAATGGATTTAAGGTGCTCTGGTTTCCAAGAAACAGAACTTATAGGTAAAAATATCCATACATAGGGAATAAAAGGATAGAGCGCTTATGATTTCTACATACTAAACCCAAAATCATCAGAATAGATAAAGAAATTTATAAAGAAATTATAACAACTGTGGTATAATACATATGCCAAATGGTGAGGTTCCCAATTTAAAAAAAATACTAATAGACATATAATAATAGACTTGTTTTGAAATAAATTGTGTTAATTTCAATACCCTTCTTTCATCTTTAGATAAAGCACCTGAACAACATATGGCAAAAATATTGAAAACTAAACTCTACAATATGCCAAATGGACATAAAGGAATATATCAAAATATTTTATTCAGCATATAAAGGATATACATTTTCAGAAACCAATGGAATGTTCTGTAAAAGAAACCACATTTTAGGTTACCCAACAACTCTTACCAAGTACAAAAGAAATTGGAATGGTTCTTATATCTTATCAGAAAATAGCAAATAAAACTAGAAATCAATAACAAAGGAAACTACAGAAACAGGCAAGTACATGGATGTGAACAATATATTCTTGAATCAACAGTGAGTCACTGAATAATTCACTGAGGAAATTTTTTTAAAGTAGAATCAACAGAGAATAAAAACACAATTTATGAGAATCAGTTTAGACAGTTTGAACAGGAAAGTTTATAGCTATGAAACCATTCATCAACACCCCAGAAAGATCTCATACCTAATATCATAGTGTGCTTCAAGGTTTTAGAAAAAATAACATGTCCAACACAAAAGAATTGATGCCAAGAAATCATATATACCCTGGAATCAATCAATAAAATGGAGACTAAAATAACAATTCAAATAATCAAACTAAGAGTGACTTTGAGGAGAGCAAAAAGCAAGATTTATGAAACTGTAATAAAACTAAGCAAAAGAAGCAGAGAAGATCTAAATTAGTGTAATCACGCAGAAAAGAGGAATGGCACAACATTCCTCCATTATACTACAAAGTGTAAGGGTCATTAGCAAAGAGTTTGAAGATTTTTATTCATAAATACTGGGAATTCCACTGGAAGCTGTTATTGGAATAGCCAATACAAGTGAAATCAAGACAATGTAAACAAAGTAAGTAGTTTTATGACAACACTGAGATTACAGTGGTAATAAAACAGCTCCCCACTTCCCAAGTAAAAAACCCTAACTAGAGAGTCACAACCAAATACTTACAACTTCTTTTTATTATTAATCATATTACTCATTTACATTTCAAATGATATTCCCCTTCCTGGGTTCCCCTCCACAAAATCCCCCCATCCCATACCTTCTCTTCTTTGTCTCTATGAGGGTGTTCTTCCACCCTCTCACCCACTCCTGCCTCCTTGCTCTAGCATCCTCCTATGCTGGGGCATCAAGCCTCCACAGGACCAAGGGCCTCCCTTCCCATTGATGAATTCTCAGCCTGTCCCATTAAATATTGGTACGTATAACATCACCATACTCATTTAACAATTGTAATATTGCACTGGTAACAAAATAATTAAAGATAAACAAAAGATGAGAACTATAGACCAGTTCCCCTGTTAAACACAAACATTATTAATAAAAGTATCAATATCTCATTTATGAATACATATTTTTAAATGCCATGTAAAGGTTGCTTTTTGTTGAGATAGAAATTTAGTTCAACAAACAGAAATCAATAAGTGTAAATAAATAGAATTGGACTCTACATGACCATCTCAACTGAGAAAGCATCTCCCACAGATATCAGTGTCCCTTTTTGATAAAATGTCCCAAGGAAACTTGAAAAAATAGGAACATGACAAACTTGCAGGCAACACTGTACTAAATGGGGATAATCTAAGACCATTTTTCTAAGACCTTAGGAAGAGATAAAGATTTCTACTCTTTTCATCCTTATTAACTATTACCAATTTAGAACATGGATCATAAGACAAGTAAAATAAAAAGTATACAGGTTCAAATAGAAGAAATTATTTTGTTTCTTTTTAATCTTTGAGAGTTTTTTCATGAAGGCTGAGAAATTTAGTGATTGCATATTAAATATTTTTATTTTTTATATGTTGGCTGTTTTATTGAGGAGTTTCAGAAATTTGTGCTCTTAAATATTATCTCATTTGAACTTTTAAAAAAATTCTTTAATCATATTTTTACAGTCCAGTCTTTATCTGCCCTCTGACTGTTACTTCCCCTCCCTATCTCCAGAGGATGTACCTACCCCCACCCTACCAGAACTCCCCAATCCTGGGGGCCTCAAATCTCTAGAGGGTTAGGTGCATCTTTTCTCACTAAAGACAGACCAGGCAGACTTCTGCTGTATGTGTTGGGGGCCTCATATCAGCTGGTGTATGCTGCCTGGTCGGTGTCTCAGTATCAGCAATGTTGGGGATCCAGGTTAGTTGAGATTGCTGCTCTTACTTTTGGGTTGCCCTTCTGTTCAGCTTCTTCCAGATTTTCCCTAATTCAACCACAGGGGTTCCTCTTCAGTCCATTGGTTGGGTGTAAGTATCTGCATCAGACTCTTTCTTCTGCTTGTTGGGTCTCTCAGACGGCAGTCATGCTAGGCTCCTGTTTATAAGAACACCATAGCATTAGTGATAGTGTCAGGCCTTGGAGCCTCCCTTTGAGTTGAATCCTAATTTGGGCTTATCACTGGATCTCCTTTCCCTCAGTATCTTCTCCATTTTTGTCCCTGCAGTTCTTTTAGACAGGAACAATTCTGGGTTGGAGATTTTGACTATGGGATGGCAACCCTATCCCTACACTCTTTTTCAACGTAAGTGATTTTTCAGTAGCTTTGATTTCTACTTTTTTGGGGGAGGGGGTGCATCAAATGATATAGGTGTAGAAATTAACAAACAAGACATTCACATTAGAATATTTTTTCAAAATAAGTTGCCCTGCTAACTTGTTCCCTTTGGAAGTTGTCCAGTTGGACATCAGAGACAAGAAGGCAGCAATATCCTGACTGTAAAACTCTATCTCATTCCTTCTTCTTTCGTAATAGAATTTCAGGTCAACCACTATGCAGAGAATCATAGAAAACTTTCATTATTAGAATCATACTCCCTTACAACGTGACTGGTTTCACAGTCCTCAGTACCATCTTGAATATGGAAGGAAGAAAACCCCTTTTTAACAAACCTGCAGCCCTAAACCTATCAATTGAATATTGAAACAATTATCACCTTGCTGTGTGTCTCTGTGTGTAAGTCAGAGAAATTGACATAAGATTTCTTCCTTAGTCATTCTCAACCTTATATTTTTAAATTGTATGTGTACGGTATTTTGCTTTAATGTATATATGAGGACCTGGTGTTCATGGAGACTAGAAAAGGATATCAGACATCCTGCAACCGTAGTTGCAGATAATTGTGAAACACTGTGCTAGGAATCAAATCTAGGTTCCCCAGAAGAACAGCCACAGGGCTTGTAACCACTGAGGCTTATTTCAGCACTTTACCTTTTTTAGTTTTTAAGAACTAGTTTCTCATTGAACCTCACCCATTCAGCTGTCGAACAATCCCTAGATATCCTCCTATCTCCTCCTTTGCAGCATCAGAATTTGGGGGGCATGCTACCAAGTCAGGCTCTTTATGTGGTAGTTGTAGGTCTAAACGCAGGTTTTCATATGTTCATGGCAAGCGCTTTACCAACTGAGCCATCTCTCCAATCTTCTCAACAACACTTTAAACTCAAAAGTTCTCCTTTGCAAGAGGATGTTCATTTAGCACCTAAAGAATTGACTTGGCCTTCACATTTAATGTACCCCAGGAGATCATTCAGGACAAATTCTGTATGGGCTATAGCACCTGGGAGAGTCACAAAGTTTGCTGGGACTTCCTGTTCATCTCTACCTTGTGTTCAGAGAGGTGCAGTCATTGCATGCCATCTTATTCCTTCAGAAACGTGGACCCAGGCTCAGATGAAGACTTCAAACACCAAAGGTTCAAAAGGTTAGAGCTGTAAGTGATTCTTGATATGATAGTCTCTTATTGTCAGCGATTGGCTGGCTCACTTCATAACTCATAGGATAGATATTCCATTGATAAAAGTCTATTTTAAGATGAAATTAGCATCCTTCTCATCCATAAAATCAGATGGAAATATGGCTCGTTCCTGAAGCTTTCTAAACCTCATATCTTCTTGCAGAAGTTTTTTTGAACTATTTTCATTGCCTCTCCATGTGACCTTGAATGACTTTGTTTCCATGACACTGTATAAACTCACACAGTCAAAGCGAACATCCCAAGTGAGCTCCTTATGACTTCCTCACACCAGCTTGATTCACACGTTTCCCTCATTTGCTCACTACTACCACCTGATAGAGCTTTGAGTTTTATAGAATCATAGCCATGGGGTTTAGGAGTGACTCTGCTCCTAGACACTTTAGGTCTTCATTCTGCTTTCAGACCCCCAACTGTTCACTACTTTTGAACACAGCTAGCCCTTAGGTTCTTGGGAGGGGTTTCTATAGGAGGAATAGCAGTGGCTACATTTGTGTGTCATCTGTGTCAACTTCTTAGAGACAAAGTGAAGGTAACCTCTCTTCATTCTTGCCCTGGCATCTTTCTCCTGAGAGTTTCACAATCTATTGTTATTATAGTCTTTCCCATTTCCCCAACTCCTGCTAGACTGTCTACTCCCTAGCCATTCAACTTCATGTTTTTGTTTTAAAACAACAACAGCAATAACAACAATAATAGCATACTACAAAACAAAACAAGTCAGTAAATTATGGTGTCTGACTTTGTTGACTAACTGTTACTCCTGAGTATGGTCCTGCACAGTAATATGCCTGACTTTTCTGGTCTGACTCTATTGGTTACAGAGAAGCATCCACAGATTTTCCCCTCTTCCAGAAACTATGGTTTATAAATAGCTTCTTGGCTAGGGATGTACCTTTATGTTTATTTCTGCTGCTTTCTGCTGGAATTTTGTCCTTCCCAAGCTTAGCCAAGTCTTGTCTGTTGCTCAGCCCTTTGTGGGATGTCATCATCAACTCCTTCTCCATTGTGCTCAGAGAGTTATACAGAAGAGGGGATAATAGAGGCTGTAAAAGCCACAGAAGGGAGACAATTGAACCATGGAAAAACAACCAAAACATTTTCCAGTCGCAAAGAAGGCAAGTGTACATATGAACTCACAGAAACTGTAACAGTATGCACGTGATTTTTTTCTTAAGTCCTTAAAGGATCCATTAGAAAACTGTTAGAACTGACAAGTAGTTTAATAAGGAGGTTGGGAAGAAGTAGTGGGTGAGGGGATACATTAACATATATTAACACATTCATGCAAGAACATTATAATCCTATTACAGTGTATAATATCTTAAGATTGTTTAAAGTAAATAAATTATAAACTCATCTATATTTTTGCAACATAGATTGTGATTATCATCCATTTTGTTGTCTAGTTTGGAATACTTTCTTCACTTTGTTTTTGTGATAGTCTCCATTTTTATATTTATATTGTCAAATAGAGTAAAGAGTACTTATGTTTGTGGAACTTAACTAATTAAAAATGGAGCTAACCAAATTATTAAAACAATTAAAATGTGTGTTATGTAATCAGTTTTATTAGCTATGTATGGATTATTTAATAGGCACTTGTATAGTACCATTACTACTATTTTACAACAGACATCTATAACATTTCTTAGGACAAAACAGGCATACAAAAATGTAGTATTAGAACTGGTAGAGATTATCAAGCCACCAGAGTTCTTCATCGATGAGATACGTAGTTACATATGATCAAAGGAGATATATAGTAAAATTGTAAAACTTTTGAATGGGGTCAGTTTTTGAATTTAGATGATATAAGCATGTTTTAGTATTATGTATTCAAAAGCTGTGGTTGATACTGTGAAAAATATAGTTTGAGAAGAACAGCTATCAAGTTGCTATTCATATATCATATATTGAAATAGACATATGTTCAGAACAAATCCCTAAAATTCAGAAAAAGCCTTGAAATGTTTTACACCATAAAAATAAAAATTGATTACAGTTAATTGATTATTCTATTAATCCATATAGATTGATATGAGATGAAGTAATGATATCACTTTGGAGATCCTTCTAGAAGGGAAAACAATTATTTAAAAGAATAGCTAAGTAAGTAGAAGTAGACAACGCTTAGAAGAAAGTGCTACAAGATAAAACATAATACACAAATGATGTGTGAAGAAACTCTAGAAACTAGGTAAGAGGCCATCCTATGTGAATATAGGACGAAAGAGAATTTTGTGTTTAGACTTGGATCTTATGTCCTAAATATGTCACATGAGGCTGAGAATTAAGATTGTGTCTCATATTCTTTTAGTCAGCAGTCATGACACATATCGCTTTTCTTGGTTTCCTGGTATACATCACCTTCTACCAGTTTTCTTAATTCACAATTTCAGGTTCATTTTAAACATTAAATATAACTTCCTGTGCCTCTCCTATCCCTCTTCATTTGTTTGATGCCTATCTAGTATTTTATCAGACAATTATTTTTTTCTTCTATTAAACATGAAGTGTAATATGTCGATAAGGGCATGGAGAAGAATTTTATTTATTATCATTGCTGAAGGTCATTTATTTCTTTAATAATTTATTCTCCATATGAAAAATTCATATATGAAAAAAGACAATGATAAAATTTATTTTTGCATATGTAAGATAAATTGAATATTTTCAATATGTGCAAAATTTTAGGTGAATTGCTAAAGTCAGGAAGAGAGAGTCATAATAATTCATATTATTAACCACAAAATAGCAGTTTTTTTTTTTTTACTTTGAAAAATATCATATGACACAGCATTCAAAAATTTCCATCCTGGTAGTAACCATTATAGTAGTAACACCAGTTTTGCTTTTTAATACGCTTCCCAGGCAACTGCTATTACTCTTCTAACTTAACTTCAAAGAATATAATTACCAAAGATACTTTGTCAAGATATTTTCACAAAAGAATAACAATGATAACTTCATTTTAATAGGAACTGTCATGAAGACTATTTAAATCTGGGAGAAATGAATGAAAATAGCTATTATAATCCTTAAATTAGTCTTAATTTTACAAACATTATGTATGAATAATAATGAGGCAAAAATTATGTGATAGTTGTTAAGTGTGTGTCAATATTTCTGCCTCAGAATCTTAGTTCTAGAATTCATCAGGTATATTACATTTAACATCTCTTATAGTTTTTATTATATGCAGAAGATTGTTAAATCTATATTTAAAGAGTTCTAAGATACCAGAGTTACAAGATGCTGTATTGTTTTATATATAATTAATAAAACATAAAGACAACAATTAAACTTTGATATTCCATCAATCATAAACTGAATTGTAATTTCATATGATAGCTAGATAAAAGAAATCGCTTATAATCTTAAATATATTATAAATGGAGTGTTTGTCATAATGGAATGATACATTGAAATCATAAAACCTAAATTATATTAGCATCATAGTAATAATTATCTCAGCTTTAAAGTATCTGGAGTCAAAATGATGTGCAATCATCCTTTTATAGTATCTATTTTCAAATATTTTGTATACATTTTAAAATGGCATGTGTTGATAGAGTTATGCTTAATTTTAAGTATTAAATGTGATTTATTTTCTTTAAAATTCAACAATATTGTTTTATAAGATTTATTTTCAATTGTGTATGAGTGAGAGAGACAGAGACAGAGACAAAGACAGAGATTTGCATACACACAAGAGGATAGGTACATACTTAATCTGGAAAAGCTTGTCAGATCTCATGGAGCTGAGTAATACTCCATTGTGTAAAAATGTCACATTTTCTTTATTCATTCTTTGGTTGACAGACATCTAGATAGTTTGCTTCCAGTTTCTGGCTATTATGAATAAAGCTGCTATTAACATAGATCAGTTAGTGTCCTTGTGGTAGAAGAGAACATCCTATAGCATTCCCAGGAGTGGTATAGATGGGTCTTGAGATAGGTCAATTTCCAATGTTCTGGAAAACCACCATGCTGACTACCACAGTGGCTGTATAAGAGTGCACTCCCACCAGCACTGGAGGAGGTTTCCTCATGATCCACATCCTTACCAGCATGAACAATCAACTGTGTTACAGATTTTAGACGTTTTGAGAGGTGTAAAATGGAATATCAAAGTACTTTTGATTTTCGTTTTCCTGACAGATAAGAATGTTGATCATTTCCTTAAATGTTTCTCACCCATTTGAGATTTCTCTATTGAGAACTCTCTGTTTAGATATGTACACCTTTTTTTTTTTTTTAAATTGGGGTCTTTGATCTTGAGTTCTTTATAATTTTGGTTAGTAGGCCTCTACTGGATTTGGAGTATCTAAAAACCTTTTCCCATTCTGAAGGTTGTTTATTTGTCCAACTGACTGTGTCTTTTGCCTTACTGAAAATTATTAGTTTCTTGAGGTCTTGTTTATCAATTCTTGATCTTAATGCCTGCTCTATTAGTCACCTATTCAGAAAGTTGTCTTCTCTACCAATCTTTTCAAGGCCATTCACAACTTTCTCTTCTATCAGGTGCAATGTGTTTGAGTTTAGGTCTAGGTTATTGATCCAGTTGGCCTTGTGTCATATTCAGGGTAATAGAAATGGACCCATTTGTACTCTTCTACATGCAAATATTCAGTTAAACCAGCAACGTTTGTTGAAAAAGCTTTTTTATTTTCATTTTCTATTTCTATCATTTTTATCAAAAATCAGGTGCCCATAGGTATGTAGATTTATATCTGGCACTTCAATTTGATTCCATTGGTCAATATTTCTGTTTTTATGTAGATATCATGCAGTTTGTGTTACTATTGGTCCATAGTATAGTTTGAAATCAGGGATGGTCATACCTACAACATTTCGTTAATGGTTTACAATTATTTTTCCATATGAAGTTGAATAATGTTCTTTCTAGGTCTGTAAAGAATTTTGTTGGAATTTAATGGAGAGTGAATTGAATCTGTAGGTTGCTTTTTGTAAATAGTCATCTCAATGTTATTCCTACTGGGCCATGAGCATTTCTGTCTTTTGAGATCTTGAAATTCTTTCCTCAAAACCAGAAGTTTGTGTCTCTAATATTGATCTTTTACTTGCTTTGTTAGAGTTACCACAATGTATTTTATATTATTTGTAGATATTGTGAAGAGTGTTATTTTCCTGATATCATTCCCAGCCCATTTGTCAACTGTAAATACAGGAACTACTTAATCTTATATTCTGCTACTTCCTTGAAAATGTTTATTGGTTGTAAGAGTTACACAGTGGAATTGTTAGGGTCATTTATGTATACTGTCATATCATCTGCAAATATACTTCAACTTTAACTTTCCAATTTATATCTCCTTGATATCCTTCAGTCTTCTTATAGCTGTAACTACAACATCAAGTACAATAATGAATATAAATAGAGTGGTGAGGCTTATCTTAGTTCAGATTTCAGTGGAATTACTTTGAGTTTCCCTCTATTTAATTTGAAGTTGGCTATAATCTTGTTGTAAATTATTATTTTTCAGTATAGCACTTTTATCTCTAATCTCTCCAGTACTTTTTTTCACAGAGAGGTATTGAATTTTATCAAACACTTCTTTTGGCATATAATGAGATGAACATGTCTTTTGTTTTCATGTTTACTTATACAGAGGCTCACTTTGATCAATTTTTATACGTTGAGCCATTCCTGCATCTTTTTGATGTGTTCTTGGATTTAAATTGTATTTTATTGAGTATTTTTTTAATCAATGTTCCTTAGGCAGACTGGTGTCTAATTCTCCATTTTCTTCAGTCTTGATGTGGTTTTGGATCAGGGTAACAGGCCTCATGAAATGAATTTGTCAAAGTACTCTCAATTATCAATTTATCATGTGTTTTTAAGTTTACACGTGTTCTGTCTTCATGCACACCAGAAGAAGGAATTAGACGCCATTATAGACAATTGTAAACCACCATGTGGTTGTTGGGAATTAGTTCTCATAACCAGTCTCTCTCTCTCTCTCTCTCTCTCTCTCTCTCTCTCCCTCCCTCCCTCTCTCTCTCTCTCTCTCTCTCTCTCTCTCTCTCTCTCTCTCTCTCTCTCTCTCTCTCTCTCTCTCTCTCTCTCTCTCTCTCTCTCTCTCTCTCTCTCTCTCTCTTTCTCTCTCTCCCTCTCTCTCTCTCTCTCTCTCTCTCTCTCTCTCTCTCTCTCTCCCTCCCCTCCCCTCCCCTCCCCTCCCCTCTCCTTTCCTCTTCACTGCCCCCAGTTTTGCAAGACAGGGTTTCTCTCTGTAAGACCCTAGCTGTCCTAGAACTCTAGCTTTGTATACCACTCAAACTCACAGGAATCTGCATACCTCTGACTCTTTGCCAGTGAGATTAAAGGCATGTGCCATGCACATAGTAGACCCCATGTCCTTGTGATATGGTAGAGCATTTTTAGGTATATGCCCAGGAGTGGTGGCTGGGTCTTCAGGTAGATTATTTTCAGTTTTCTGAGGAACCCCAACGTTGATTTCCAGAGTGGTTGTGCAAGTGTGCAATCCTACCTGCAATGGAGGAGTGTTTCCCTTTTTCCACATCCTTACCAGTATGTGTGTTCACTTCAGTTTTTAGTCTTAGCCATTCTGATTGGTGTAAGATAATTTTGAGTTGCATTTCTCTGATGAGTAAGGACTTTGAGTATTTCTTTACCTGGTTTCTTTCAGACATTAAAGATTCTTGTGTGGAGAATTCACTCTGTAACCCATTTTTTTTTTAATTGGGTTATTTGGTTTTTGGAGTATAATATCTTGAGTTCTTTATATATTTTAGATATTAGCCCTCTGTTACATATAAGGTTAGTGAAGATCTTTCCCCAAATTGTAGGCGGCTGTTCTATACTACTGAAAATGTCCTTTGCCTTTCAGGAGCTTTTCATTTTCAAGAGGTCCCATTTATCAACTGTTGATCTTAGAGCGTTAGCCACAGGTGTTCTGTTCAGAACCAGTATTTTCATGTATGTAGTTAACCTCCATGGTTTACATTTTTCCTTCTAACACCTTTCTGAAAGGCTGAATTTGTAGATAGATATTGCTTTAATTTACATTCAACTTGCAATATCTTATTTTCTTCATTTATGGTAATTTAAAGTTTTGCTGGGATCTGAGATGACATCTGTAGTATGTTAGAGCCTGCAACACATTTGTTCAAATTGTTTTGTTCCTAATTTTAGAGTCTCCATTGAGAACTCATATATAATTCTACTAAGAATGTGCCTTTATATGTTACATGGTCTTTCCCTTTACTTTATTTAATATTCTTCCTTTGTCCTGTATATTTGAATTTTTGTGGGAATATTATGTGCTGAGGTGGGCTTTCTTCTCTGGTCCAATCCATTTGATGTCATACATATTTCTTGTAACTTTATAGGCATGTCTTTTTTGAGGTTGGGGAATTTTTTATAACTTTTCTGTTGAAAATATTTCCTGTAATTTTGGGCTGGTGTTCTTCAAATGTCTCTATTTCTATTGCTTATGGGGTTTATCTTTTCATAGTGTCCCTGGTTTCCTGGATTTTTGTGTCAGGAATTTTTTATAGATGTAGCATTTTTTGACTGATGTATCCATTATTTCTCCTATCTTTGATGCCTGTAATTTTTTCTTCCATCTCTTGTATTCTGTTGGTGAAAGTTGCCTATGTAGTTCCTGTTTGCATTTTTAAATTTTTCATTTTTGGTTGTCCCTTAGTTGTTTTCTTTATTGTTTCTATTTCCATTTTCATGTCTTGAATAGTAATATTTGTTTCTTTCTACAACTTTATTTTTCTTGGTTGTCTTTAAGGCATTTATTCTTTTCCCTCAACTATTTGTTTGGTTTTCCTGGGTTTCTTTAAGGGATTTATTTACATCTTTTAAATGACTTCTATCATCTTCATATTGCTGGTTTTAAGGTCTTTTTTCACTTATGCTTTTTTAATGTTGAAAATTTCAGAGCCTGATATAATAGTTTAGTAGGACTCTGGTGGATACATATTGATTTGGTTAGTATTGATTGTTTTCTTAAGCTAGTATCTAGACAACTGGTTTTGGTTGATTATAGAAATAGGTGATAATTTCTGGATTTGTCTAGGTTGGGTGGAAATTTTGTTCTTTGTTATTTGTTTCCTCTCTGGTTTTTCATAGCGTGTGCTGGCTAAGTTCTACTGGTTGCTCAGCCATTGTGTTCATGAAGGAATGATTGCTGGTGTGGGAAGCTGGGAATGCGAAGATAATGGGAATTTTTTTGTACTTTCTCTGTAAATTAATGTTTTGATGCCATAGACAGATACTAAGTTGTACTTCTTATTTATTTATTTATCTATCTATCTATCTATTTATTCTTTCTTCTAAATAACAATAGAAGTTTTTCTTTTATTTTTTAAATTAAATTTTACTTTTTACTTATAAACTTTTATCCTGCTAACTATCCCCATCCCAGTTATCACTTCCCACAATCTTTCACCAAGCCTCCCCTGACCTTCTCGTCTGCACAGGTTAGGGCCCCCTTGATATACTCCCCAGGGACATCAAGTTGCTGCATGGCTAGGTGTTTCCTCTCCCACTAAGGCCATACAAAGATGATCAGCTTTTAGAACATATCTCATATATAGACAATGGCTTTTGGGGTAGCCTTCACTCCAGTTATTCAGGACCCAAATGAAGATCAAGCTATATATCTGCTACATATATACAGGGAGGCCTAGGTCCAGCACATGGTTGTCGTGTTTGTCATTTGGTTGTTGGTTCAGACTCTGAGAGCCCCAAGGGTCCAGTTTAGTTGAGTTTGTTGGTTTTATATGTATAGCTCCTATACCCGTTGAGGCTTGCAATCCTTCCTATTCTTCCATAAAAGTCCCTAAGCTCCATCCACTGTTTGGCCGTGTCTCTATTTTCTGAGTGTGCTGCTGTGAGGAGCCACTAAGAAGCAACCATAACAGAGTACCATTAATAGTGTCATGGATTGGTGCATGGAATGGTCTCAAGTTGGACCAGGTATTTGTTGGTCATTCCCTCAGTCTTTGCTCTGTTCCTCATGCCTACATTTCTTACAGACAGGATAAATTTTGTGTTGAATGTTTTGTAGGTGGGTTGGTGTTTCTATAGCTACATAGTTTCTGACTGGTTACAAGAGATAATCTCTTTAGATTTCATATCTTCAATGTAGTGAATCACAGCTACTGTCACCAACTTGTCCTAGGTCTCCTTGTGGAGATGCTCACCTTCATCAGGAAGATATCTAATCATGTTCATAACCATCTAGCTATTTCTTCTGTCCTTTCCCTAACCTGGTTATAAATGCCCCATTTTCTCCCCCTCCTCATTTCTACCAGATCTCTCCCTCCATCCATATCTTTTCCAAAATGGTTGTATCAAATTGTACTCCCACCAGCAAGGTGCTTAGCATCCTTGCCAGCATGTGCTGTCTCCTGAGTTTGTGATTTTAGCCATTCATCTTTGAATTTGAGATAGAATCTTTTAAAGCAATATTGCTTCTGCAGAAAGATGTGTATCTTTCAGCAGAAGCAATATTGTACAGAATAGAATCTCCAGGACCATATAGTCTACCATCTACAAGATTCAGATTAAGAATGTATTAGATCTCCAAATAAATTCCTGATTTCTTTTTGTTTTGTTTTGTTTTTTTTTCCATTTTTTATTAGGTATTTAACTCATTTACATTTCCAATGCTATACCAAAAGTCCCCCATATCCACCCACCCCCACTCCCCTGCCCACCCACTCCCCCTTTTTGGCCCTGGTATTCCCCTGTACTGGGGCATATAAAGTTTGCAAGTCCAATGGGCCTCTCTTTCCAGTGATGGCCGACTAGGCCATCTTTTGATATATATGCAGCTAGAGTCAAGAGCTCCGGGGTACTGGTTAGCTCATAATGTTGTTCCACCTATAGGGTTGCAGATCCCTTTAGCTCCTTGGCTACTTTCTCTAGCTCCTCCATTGGGAGCCCTATGATCCATCCATTAGCTGACTGTGAGCATCCACTTCTGTGTTTGCTGGGCCCCAGCATAGTCTCACAAGAGACAGCTACATCTGCGTCCTTTCAATAAAATCTTGCTAGTGTATGCAATGGTGTCAGCGTTTGGATGCTGATTATGGGGTGGATCCCTGGCTATGGCAGTCTCTACATGGTCCATCCTTTCATCTCAGCTCCAAACTCCGTCTCTGTAACTCCTTCCATGGGTGTTTTGTTCCCAAATCTAAGGAGGGGCATAGTGTCCACACTTCAGTCTTCATTCTCCTTGAGTTTCATGTGTTTAGCAAATTATATCTTATATCTTGGGTATCCTAGGTTTGGGGCTAATATCCACTTATCAGTGAATACATATTGTGTGAGTTTCTTTGTGAATGTGTTACCTCACTCAGGATGATGCCCTCCAGGTCCATCCATTTGGCTAGGAATTTCATAAATTCATTCTTTTTAATAGCTGAGTAGTACTCCATTGTGTAGATGTACCACATTTTCTGTATCCATTCCTCTGTTGAGGGGCATCTAGGTTCTTTCCAGCTTCTGGCTATTATAAATAAGGCTGCTATGAACATAGTGGAGCATGTGTCCTTCTTACCTGTTGGGGCATCTTCTGGATATATGCCCAGGAGAGGTATTGCTGGATCCTCCGGTAGTACTATGTCCAGTTTTCTGAGGAACCGCCAGACTGATTTCCAGAGTGGTTGTACAAGCCTGCACTCCCACCAACAATGGAGGAGTGTTCCTCTTTCTCCACATCCTCGCCAGCATCTGCTGTCACCTGAATTTTTGATCTTAGCCATTCTGACTGGTGTGAGGTGGAATCTCAGGGTTGTTTTGATTTGCATTTCCCTGATGATTAAGGATGTTGAACATTTTTTCAAGTGCTTCTCTGCCATTCGGTATTCCTCAGGTGAGAATTCTTTGTTCAGTTCTGAGCCCCATTTTTTAATGGGGTTATTTGATTTTCTGAAGTCCACCTTCTTGAGTTCTTTATATATGTTGGATATTAGTCCCCTATCTGATTTAGGATAGGTAAAGATCCTTTCCCAATCTGTTGGTGGTCTTTTTGTCTTATTGACGGTGTCTTTTGCCTTGCAGAAACTTTGGAGTTTCATTAGGTCCCATTTGTCAATTCTCGATCTTACAGCACAAGCCATTGCTGTTCTGTTCAGGAATTTTTCCCCTGTGCCCATATCTTCAAGGCTTTTCCCCACTTTCTCCTCTATAAGTTTCAGTGTCTCTGGTTTTATGTGAAGTTCCTTGATCCACTTAGATTTGACCTTAGTACAAGGAGATAAGTATGGATCGATTCGCATTCTTCTACACGATAACAACCAGTTGTGCCAGCACCAATTGTTGAAAAGGCTGTCTTTCTTCCACTGGATGGTTTTAGCTCCCTTGTCGAAGATCAAGTGACCATAGGTGTGTGGGTTCATTTCTGGATCTTCAATTCTATTCCATTGGTCTACTTGTCTGTCTCTATACCAGTACCATGCAGTTTTTATCACAATTGCTCTGTAGTAAAGCTTTAGGTCTGGCATGGTGATTCCGCCAGAAGTTCTTTTATCCTTGAGAAGACTTTTTGCTATCCTAGGTTTTTTGTTATTCCAGACAAATTTGCAAATTGCTCCTTCCAATTCGTTGAAGAATTGAGTTGGAATTTTGATGGGGATTGCATTGAATCTGTAGATTGCTTTTGGCAAGATAGCCATTTTTACAATGTTGATCCTGCCAATCCATGAGCATGGGAGATCTTTCCATCTTCTGAGATCTTCTTTAATTTCTTTCTTCAGAGATTTGAAGTTTTTATCATACAGATCTTTCACCTCCTTAGTTAGAGTCACGCCAAGATATTTTATATTATTTGTGACTATTGAGAAGGGTGTTGTTTCCCTAATTTCTTTCTCAGCCTGTTTATTCTTTGTATAGAGAAAGGCCATTGACTTGTTTGAGTTTATTTTATATCCAGCTACTTCACCGAAGCTGTTTATCAGGTTTAGGAGTTCTCTGGTAGAATTTTTAGGGTCACTTATATATACTATCATATCATCTGCAAAAAGTGATATTTTGACTTCCTCTTTTCCAATTTGTATCCCCTTGATCTCCTTTTGTTGTCGAATTGCTCTGGCTAATACTTCAAGTACTATGTTGAAAAGGTAGGGAGAAAGTGGGCAGCCTTGTCTAGTCCCTGATTTTAGTGGGATTGCTTCCAGCTTCTCTCCATTTACTTTGATGTTGGCTACTGGTTTGCTGTAGATTGCTTTTATCATGTTTAGGTATGGGCCTTGAATTCCAGATCTTTCCAAAACTTTTATCATGAATGGGTGTTGGATCTTGTCAAATGCTTTTTCTGCATCTAACGAGATGATCATGTGGTTTTTGTCTTTTAGTTTGTTTATATAATGGATTACATTGATGGATTTTCGTATATTAAACCATCCCTGCATCCCTGGAATAAAACCTACTTGGTCAGGATGGATGATTGCTTTAATGTGTTCTTGGATTCGGTTAGCGAGAATTTTATTGAGGATTTTTGCATCGATATTCATAAGAGAAATTGGTCTGAAGTTCTCTATCTTTGTTGGATCTTTCTGTGGTTTAGGTATCAGAGTAATAGTGGCTTCATAAAATGAGTTGGGTAGAGTACCTTCTACTTCTATTTTGTGAAATAGTTTGTGCAGAATTGGAATTAGATCTTCTTTGAAGGTCTGATAGAACTCTGCACTAAACCCATCTGGTCCTGGGCTTTTTTTGGTTGGGAGACTATTAATAACTGCTTCTATTTCTTTAGGTGATATGGGACTGTTTAGATGGTCAACTTGATCCTGATTCAACTTTGGTACCTGGTATCTGTCCAGAAATTTGTCCATTTCGTCCAGGTTTTCCAGTTTTGTTGAGTATAGCCTTTTGTAGAAGGATCTGATGGTGTTTTGGATTTCTTCAGGATCTGTTGTTATGTCTCCCTTTTCATTTCTGATTTTGTTAATTAGGATTTTGTCCCTGTGCCCTTTAGTGAGTCTAGCTAAGGGTTTATCTATCTTGTTGATTTTCTCAAAGAACCAACTCCTCGTTTGGTTAATTCTTTGAATAGTTCTTCTTGTTTCCATTTGGTTGATTTCACCCCTGAGTTTGATTATTTCCTGCCGTCTACTCCTCTTGGGTGAATTTGCTTCCTTTTTTTCTAGGGCTTTTAGATGTGTTGTCAAGCTGCTAGTATGTGCTGTCTCCCGTTTCTTCTTGGAGGCACTCAGCGCTATGAGTTTCCCTCTTAGAAATGCTTTCATTGTGTCCCATAGGTTTGGGTACGTTGTGGCTTCATTTTCATTAAACTCTAAAAAGTCTTTAATTTCTTTCTTTATTCCTTCCTTGACCAAGGTATCATTGAGAAGAGTGTTATTCAGTTTCCACGTGAATGTTGGCTTTCCATTATTTATGTTGTTATTGAAGATCAGTCTTAGGCCATGGTGGTCTGATAGGATACATGGGACAATTTCAATATTTTTGTATCTATTGAGGCCTGTTTTGTGACCAATTATATGGTCAATTTTGGAGAAGGTCCTGTGAGGTGCTGAGAAGAAGGTATATCCTTTTGTTTTAGGATAAAATGTTCTGTAGATATCTGTCAGGTCCATTTGTTTCATAACTTCTGTTAGTTTCACTGTGTCCCTGTTTAGTTTCTGTTTCCACGATCTGTCCTTTGAAGAAAGTGGTGTGTTGAAGTCTCCCACTATTATTGTGTGAGGTGCAATGTATGCTTTGAGCTTTACTAAAGTGTCTCTAATGAATGTGGCTGCCCTTGCATTTGGTGCGTAGATATTCAGAATTGAGAGTTCCTCTTGGAGGATTTTACCTTTGATGAGTATGAAGTGTCCCTCCTTGTCTTTTTTGATAACTTTGGGTTGGAAGTCGATTTTATCCGATATTAAAATGGCTACTCCAGCTTGTTTCTTCAGTCCATTTGCTTGGAAAATTGTTTTCCAGCCTTTAACTCTGAGGTAGTGTCTGTCTTTTTCCCTCAGATGGGTTTCCTGTAAGCAGCAGAATGTTGGGTCCTGTTTGTGTAGCCAGTCTGTTAGTCTATGTCTTTTTATTGGGGAATTGAGTCCATTGATATTAAGAGATATTAAGGAAAAGTAATTGTTGCTCCCTTTTATTTTTGTTGTTAGAGTTGGCATTCTGTTCTTGTGGCTGTCTTCTTTTTGGTTTGTTGAATGATTACTTTCTTGGTTGTTCTAGGGCGTGATTTCCGTCCTTGTATTGCTTCTTTTCTGTTATTATCCTTTGAAGGGCTGGATTCGTGGAAAGATATTGTGTGAACTTGGTTTTGTCGTGGAATACTTTGGTTTCTCCATCTATGGTAATTGAGAGTTTGGCCGGGTATAGTAGCCTGGGCTGGCATTTGTGTTCTCTTAGTGTCTGTATAACATCTGTCCAGGCTCTTCTGGCTTTCATAGTCTCTGGTGAAAAGTCTGGTGTAATTCTGATAGGCCTTCCTTTATATGTTACTTGACCTTTCTCCCTTACTGCTTTTAATATTCTATCTTTATTTAGTGCATTTGTTGTTCTGATTATTATGTGTCGGGAGGAATTTCTTTTCTGGTCCAGTCTATTTGGAGTTCTGTATGCTTCTTGTATGATCATGGGCATCTCTTTTTTTATGTTTGGGAAGTTTTCTTCTATTATTGTGTTGAAGATATTAGCTGGCCCTTTAAGTTGAAAATCTTCATTCTCATCAATTCCTATTATCCGTAGGTTTGGTCTTCTCATTGTGTCCTGGATTACCTGGATGTTTTGAGTTAGGATCCTTTTGCATTTTGTATTTTCTTTGACTGTTGTGTCGATGTTCTCTATGGAATCTTCTGCACCTGAGATTCTCTCTTCCATTTCTTGTATTCTGTTGCTGATGCTCGCATCTATGGTTCCAGATCTCTTTCCTAGGGTTTCTATCTCCAGCGTTGCCTCGCTTTGGGTTTTCTTTATTGTGTCTACTTCCCCTTTTAGTTCTAGTATGGTTTTGTTCATTTCCATCACCTGTTTGGCTGTGTTTTCCTGCTTTTCTTTAAGAGCCTGTAACTCTTTAGCAGTGCTCTCCTGTAAATCTTTAAGTGACTTATGAAAGTCCTTCTTGATGTCCTCTATCATCATCATGAGAAATGTTTTTAAATCTGGGTCTAGATTTTCGGTTGTGTTGGGGTGCCCAGGACTAGGTGGGGTGGGAGTGCTGCGTTCTGATGATGGTGAGTGGTCTTGATTTCTGTTAGTAGGATTCTTACGTTTGCCTTTCACCATCTGGTAATCTCTGAAGCTAGCTGTTTTAGTTGTCACTGTTAAGAGCTTGTTCTTCAGGTGACTCTGTTAGCCTCTATGAGCAGACCTGGAGGGTAGCACTCTCCTTAGTTTCAGTGGGCAGAGTATTCTTTGCAGGCAAGCTCTCTTCTTGCAAGGCAGGTACCCAGATATCTGGTGTTCGAACCAGACTCCTGGCAGAAGTTGTGTTCCACTCACTAGAGGTCTTAGGATCACGTGTGGAATCCTGTGTGGGCCCTTGCGGGTGTCAGGCGACTCAGCTGGCAAGGTAGCCGGGGCTCGAGTGGAGTGGAAGGGGTTTGTGCCCCAGATCAAGCCCGGGTAGCCTGCTTCCCTATGTACCGCAGTCTCAAGTTCCACGCGATTGGATTGGGGTAGGCGCTGTGTTCCACTCACCAGAGGTCTTAGGGTCCCGTGGGGAGTCCCGTGTGGGCCCTTGCGGGTGTTGGGCAAGACTCTGCTGTCAAGGTAGCCCGGGGCTCGAGTCTCGAGTCGAGCGGAAGGGACTTGTGCCCCAGATCAGGCCCGGGTAGCCTGCTTCCCTATGTACCGCAGTCTCGAGTTCCGCGCGATTGGATTGGGGCAGGCACTGTGATCCACTCACCAGAGGTCTTAGGGTCCCGTGGGGAGTCCCGTGTGGACCCTTGCGGGTGTTGGGCAAGACTCTGCTGGCAAGGTAGCCCGGGGCTCGAGTCAAATTCCTGATTTCTTATGAGTAAAAATAGTTCTCAGATATGACAACAGATTATCTGGATTTTTAAAATTATAACCTATTCTGTAGTTGATGTTCTACATGTGATAATCTGTAAATTCATACTGACAATGATATTCAGTATGATAATGACTATATGGCTACTATTTTAATACATAAGATGTGAAACCAAACATATGACATTGAATGTAGCTGAAGGAGAAATAGATATCACCTCTACTACCTTAGACAGACAGCAATATAAAATAAGCAAATATTTAAGATTCTGAAATGTAATGGCTTTAATGAATCTAAGTTGTGTGTGTGTGTCTCTTTAGATAAATCATCTTCTTTAGAATTTTCTAGTAAAATTTTAATTTTGTTTGCTTGTTCTTCCTGCTGATGGATACTTATAAGTATTAGGAGACTAAAGATGGTCCTGTTGGCCATAGTATGTTGTCCTACTTTACTCATCAAATGACTTATTAAGGGAGAGACAATATCTTATCTGAACTTCAGAACAATAATGTTTGATGTCTTCTATTGAGAAAACACCTTGTTAGCAATACTGACTGTGACCTTATAGCAAATTGCTTTCTTTTCACAAATATTCATTAACATACGTTTGAATGTTCCACATATAGATACATGTGTTATCTCCTTTTAACATCTGAAGATAATATGCACTGTGACTATGCAGTAGATATCTACAACTCTTCCAACATCATAAACAGTTCAGTGGTTAATAAGAACATTCCAGGCAAAGATAGTCTTCATAAATTAATGATGGAATGGCTGAATTCTTTTCTTTAGTAACATTGTAACCACTGGAAATTGTCAATTTTGAATTACTTATATGGTTGGGTTTCTGATGCTGTAAACAAACCCACTGCCCAGCAAGTCATATGCAACTATGGCACAGATAATTACATACAAAACATATTACTTGATAAAAATAATGAATAACTTGTCAGTCAAAAGACAAATTGATGCATGTTGAATACAAGAACAAAGAGGCTATTCAAGCAGACTGCAAGGAGGATTGAATTCTAGCACCTACATTTAACTCTACTCAAATGTTATCTAAGAGGACAGGATTTTCAAAGAGAAAGCAGTTTTCAGAAAGGCAGTGGTTGAAATCATATTGGATGACAGGCAGTGCAGGACACAAATAGTGTTTTCTTACTTATGTTATGCATCAAGTTAAAATTTGTGATACGAAAAAAAAAAAGAATTTTAGTAAGATTTTTTATTATTACTATACTTGTGGTATTGCAGAGCCTATTGAAACTGCCATGCTGTGTCACAATGACCTTGGTGACTGTTCTCTCCTGTCCTGTCCCATGATACCTACTGCAGGAGAATCTGTTAACTCCATTTCAGGTGTGTGTGTGTGTGTGTGTGTGTGTGTGTGTGTGTGTGTGTGTGTGATACTAAATTGTTTCTCATTGAGTCACTTTTAAGATTTATTATATTGTGTTTATCAGCATTTTTGAGTGTACTTATTTTACTTATAAAATAAAACTGTCATTATAAAACATCTTGTGCTGACAGCAGCCTTGTACTTCTTGTGTTTACTGTGTCTCGATTGTATTAAGAGGCCACAGTCAATGACTGTGAAGTATACTGTATGATATCAGCATAATGACAAAAATTACCTCCCAGCACATTTCTTAGAATGTATCATGAAGCATGTCTCTTTGTTTTGTACTTACTATTGATTTTAGAAACCTCACAATACAATATTCCTTTCTTCTTTACTGAATGAAAATCCCACTTCTTCACTCTAAGGAAATATTTAAAAGTCTTCTCTTTGGCACATTTAAATTACCAATTCTCATGCACACAGAATTCATTATTAATTAAAATTATGGGTACTTGTACACAATTGCCAACACTGAATCTGACTACTAAGTGGCCACATATACAGTTGCTATAATACAGAAGTGAAAAATACTTTTCCAAAGGAAGGCAAAGAAGATTGGTGTAAAAGTTTCATTCCACTATCAAAATGGCATGCCATTTAAAATATGTGGATTGATTATTATTGGGAACTCCAAGATAGTATTTCTGGGCATTGGTTAACAGAAATTAAAGTCATAGGTAAGGATGGGCTTCAACGTGTTACTTAATAATTGTACTTTACTCATACTTAATACAAAATTAATATTGAACACTAGATTTATAATTTTAATATATTGGAGGATTCAAGTACGATTGCTACTAAGGACAGGAAAGAATGGCTAGAGGCAAGCGGATTCTCTCACTGTGGGGAGTGTTAGTGAAGACTAGGGATGTGGCAAGAGGCTAAATGTTGTTGAAACAGGTATATGACTACATTTTGGAATTAAAAGTATATGTGAAATGGTATACATGTATCTCACATATCTAAATTTATGATCAGTGGAGTTGTTTGAATTATTCCCCAATTAGAGCCTTAACCTATTGAAAAGCAAATGTCTACAAACCAGAGTGCATAGGCTTAGAAAATTCCTGTGATATGTGGGAGATCAGGTACACACTTTTGTGCTGCTTACCAGATGCCAGAAGATATATAGGTGATGCTCCAGGCAGGAGGGAATTCTGGTCACTAAGCACAGCAATTCTGTAACCAGTGGCTGCTTTAAGAGTATTTAAAGACCATGGTATGGGAGGTCACTTCTTTCCTTCCAGGTCATACCTGTAATAAAACCTCTTTGAGCAGCTGCATGGCAAGTTCTAGTACACATCATTGCAACATCCTCAGTAACCTTCTAAGCCATTTGAAAAACATATTAATAATCCTAAGGTAAATACAAAATTTCTTGTGGAAGACTTTCTTCCATATTATCATCTACTTGTTTCACATTCTCATGGACGCTTTTATATATCCAGAGACTACATAAACAGGCCACATTCTTGTTATTTGTTTAAATCCATTTCCTTGTATTATATGGAGATTGTACAGGAATCACTATACTTTCTTTTCATTAGTGATTCTCTGGTCTAAGGAAGACCTGGACACAAACTCCTAATACTACACAGAATACTCCCATCTCTTTATCTGAAGGAATAAAGTTTCTTCATGTAAAACACAGTTCATTAGTTTTAAGTGGTATTTCCATCATAGGCATAAAAATGTTGAAGTCCTTTACTGTATTTCACTCACTAATAACTATTTGTATATTACTCTATATTAATTTAGTGTGTTGCTAATAGTTACGGTTTAAAGAGCTAAATGAAATAAAAATAATTTGGATCAGAATTAAGTCCTATGTTCAATTAATTCAGATGGTTGAGGTGTTATAGGAGTAGGAGAAGTGTCTGTTTTTCAAAAACAGAAAGAAACCACAGTATGCCAGGCTTCAAAGTTATTGGTGGGAGGGAGACAATTGGAAAAGAACAAGCTGTCTCTTGCCAAAAACAGTGAGGTTTTCGAGTCCTATCCCACTGCAGCCACAGATGGCATTTATGGGAAACCACAGGAAACAGTGACAGACATATTCTTAAAACTGGAAAGGACCTCAATTCTAGTATGTTCACCAATGGGTGAAACTGAAATTTAAAGGAAATAACTTCAACAAGCTTGCATTTAATCGTAAGTTTCGGCCTGAAAGGCATCAAACTAACTACATGTAACTTGATACTATTTTATTTTTCATGCAAGCGTTATTCGGTGTGACTGACTCCAGGAAGTCAATTTTGTTTACTGCTAAATTAGGGTCAAAGGATAAAGAGAAAAGGATTCATTTTTCTTAAAATTAGCCAAACTGTTCAAGTCAAGAAGGTGAATTTGATAGAAACTAAAGAGAACATACTAAACGATTAGTTGAGAGATATGTCAAAGGGATCCTAAAAGCAAGTTAATTGAAAGCAAGATTTGAGGCCTATTGTGGTAAGCCAAAGGAAGTTTGGTCACAAAATCAATTGTCAGTTTGGATGCCTGGGCAAAGAAGGGGACACTGCTCTCCTCTGCATATTTGCAATAATCAGGGAAAATAAATATTTCATATGATCATAACATGTGATAGGGAAGGAAAAGATTGGGTTGTTTGTATTAGCATAGGAACCAGAAAACTTCACAATTAATAGTAAAAGAAGTTTCTGGAAACAGTCTGCAGGTATATTAAGCTTGTGTCATAAAATCTTACTGCCTCTAAATTCAAATGTGACAGTATATGACCACTATCACTCTTTTCATAGAAATTTTGTAATATGGTCAATTTCTGAATATTAACTCAAATTTTATAATGTAAATTAAACATTTCTTAGTGAATGTTAACAATTTCTATACTTAGTTTATACATGTATAATTATTAATGTATCAAATCTTATATATTTTTGACTTAATAGAATTTTCTAAGGTGAAATTTAAATGAAGTATGTTAACTGTGTGAACAGAATCAGTTATTTTAGACAAATTCTGATTCAAAACTAATAAAACAAAAAAATCATATCCTTAGCATTCCTGAAACATTCTCTCATTTTGTGGTACCTTTATTTTCCTAGGTTATTGATCCTAAAATTACTATTCACGAGATCTATTTAAAGCTATGTATTCTCAATGTTTGTAAAATGTAATTTATTCCCCTTTGATTATTACATAGTCAAAGAAAATTTAACTGAGTTGCCACTTCACATGATGGTTCATTGAATCAAATTTACTAAAGAACATTAAATTTTTCCATAGCCAAGCATTTTTGTTACTTACACTTAAATTAGAAATTAAAATTTGTAAGAGATCTAGAGCCCTGTGCAGGAAGGCCCCTGCTAAATTTAATGTTTTATCAAACTCAAGACACATCAAAAGCTTGGCTACAACAAACTTGTAATCCAGATACTGTACTGTTAAATTGTTACCCAATATCCAAAGAATAAATGGGTAATCAGCCAAAGTCACGAAGAATAATAGCATATTGATTAGGCAGCTTTACAACCTTTCTTTAGATTATTCTCAAATAGACATTCTGAAAAATCAATGACAAACTGGGAGTCAAATAAAGGAAATCTTTACAGTAGTCTCATTGATTCTAGAAATGTGTTAAAGGATTAAAGCCCATCAAAGACCACAGTTTGGTGTTTTGATGCTGACTATAAAAGAAAAGCTAAAAATATAAGTAGATATAAAAAGACAAAAATAAAATTAAGTGATTATTTCACGTGTACAGAATTTTAAATCAATGTATATTTTTCTATATAACAAACATTCTTTTGCAGACCTAGATTCTAGTACCTTTTATAAGTCCAGGTGATATTCTAGCATTCACTGTTTATAACAAAGTAGGTTCATTTTCTAAACTGTCTGCCATATATATATACATATATATGTGTGTGTGTGTGTGTGTGTGTGTGTGTGTGTGTGTGTGTGTGTGAGTGTGTGGTGTGTGTGTTTTAAAGCAATGTATGTACATTTATATATTTATATGTATATTTATACATATATACTCATGCATGTCCCTGAAATTTACTTGATAAATAAACATAGGTAATATTTGTTGTCCTAATTATAAAATGTCTACTCAGAAAACGTTCACTTTGGAATTTGGATATATATGAAGTGGAAGTTTCTGTTGTGTCGTGTGATACACACTTATATGATGTTTTGCTGAGAAACACGCATGTGATATTTTGCTGAAGCAAGACCAATGCGAGGACATGTGATGTTTGGAGAGAGTATAAGTAGAACCCAACAGGCAGTGACTGGGTGCTTGCATAACTAGCTTTGCAATATCTCAGCCGATCTTCACTTCATTGAGAGAAAGGCAGTGAGGAGAAATTCTCCTGGCGTTTCTGTTGGTTCTGATCACTCACAGTAACTCAGGCCAATTATGCAGAGGCCTGTGTGTTCCTGCTGGATCTCCACAGCTCTTGATTCCTGTTTGGTGACACTCTTTAACTGTTGATATCCTGACAATGGAGATTGGAGTCACCCTCAAAAAACTAAACAGATCCACATCCACTATCCTTGTCCTATGTACCATTTTTCCTCCCCTATATTTTGATGGTGTGTGTGTGTATATGTGTGTGTGTGTGTGTGTGTGTGTATGTGTGTGTGTGTGTAATGGAATCTAGCTCTAAATGTTATGTTCATGTCAGTGTTCTTTATGAGTATTAATTATTAATGTTAGGTTTTATTGTCACATTTCTATAGATACTATATCCTATATCTATATGTGTATGTGCACAAGATATTTGTAAAAAACAAACACAATTGACTATTTTAAGAATGTTTCAACTCAGTCCTGGAGCTGTGGCTCAGCAGTTCAGATCACTGACTGATCTGTTGTCAGTTTCAACTCAGGTTGTGAGTTCACGAATGTTTCAACTCATGTGTCCTTTTTACAATTTGCAGCATCTTCTGGTATATGTCCAGGAGTGGTATAGCTGGATCCTCAGGTAGTACTATGTCCACCTTTCTGAGCAGCCACTAGACTGATTTCCAGAGTGGTTGCTATAGCTTGCAATATCACCAACAATGGTATTCCTCTTTCTCCACATCCTGCCAGCATCTGCTGTTCCCTGAGTTTTGATCTTATGCATTTTGATTGGTGTGCGATAGAATCTCAGGGATGTTTTGATTTGCATTTCCCAGATGACCAAGGAAGTTGAACATTACTTTAGGTGCTTCTCAGCCATTCAGTATTCCTCAGTTGAGAATTCTTTGTTTAGTTGTACCCCATTTTTAATAAGGTTATTTGATTCTCTGGAGTCTAACTTCTTGATTTCTTTGTTTATATTGGATATTGTATATATCAAATGTGAGGTTGGTAACAATGTTTTCTCAATCTCTTGGTTGCTGTTTTGTCCTATTGACAGTGTCCTTTGCTTTGCACAATATTTGCAATTTTATGAGGTACCATTGTTGATTCTTGATATTACAGCATTAGTCATTGGTGTTCTGTTCATCAAATCTTACCCTGTGCCCATGTGTTCAAGGCTTTTCCCCACTTTCTCTTCTATTAGATTCAGTATACCTGGTTTTACTTGGAGGTCCTTGATCCACATGAATGTGAGCTTTATATAGGGAGACAAGAATGGCTCAGGCTGCATATGTGGCAGAGGATGGCCTTATTGGACATCAATGTGAGGAGAAGCAATTGGTCCCGTGATGACTCAATACCCAGTGTAGGGGAATGCCAGAACGGGAAGGTTGGAATGGATGGGTAGGAGGAAATTACCCTCATAGTGACAGGGAAGAGAGGATAGAATAGGAGATTTGTGGAGGAGAGACCTGGAAAGCAGATAATATTTGAAATTTAAATAATGTAAATATCCAACAAAAGAAAAAAAAAGAATGCTTCAACTCACTTGACATAATAGTGAACGTATTAAAGTAAGAAATCCCTTATGTTATTTAAATTTCTAAGAAAGTTAAGAAAAATATTTTATGCCTTAATGGAAAGCAGGAACATAAAGCAAATCTGGATAAAATAAAAATATACGTAAATATATTTTTCTACTTTTTTCTTTTTTGATGTGCTACAACAAATCCATACATGGCACTGGAAGGCTGTGCTCAAGTCAGGCCTGAGTTTTCAGCTGAAATCAAAGGTCCCTCTGAAGATTCTCTGCAGGAGTAACTCTGCACTTCACCTCCACTAGATAAGCCCCTTTTTCTAAAGACAATTTACTTCTAGCCAGACCAGCTCCAAAGCACAAAGAATCAATCAGTATAACATGCAAGGTCCAACGTTTGCATAGCCTGATGGGTTCTTCTCATCTCAGAAGCAAAGATGATACAGATTTTCATTAAAATAATAAAAAAAAAAGGAGCATGGATCAGAGCAGTTGCTTCATTGCTACTTAGTGTGATCATGATTGCAGTTTTAAAGGAATTCACTCCATGTGTAACTGTTCAAAACAACCCCATTCAAGTGAAATGTAGTGCATAATTATGTGTGCATGTGTGTATGTGTGTGTGTGTGTGTGTGTGTGTGTGTGTGTGTGTGTGTGTGTGTGTGTGTGAGTGTGCTGATACAAGGGTCCAGCCATTTATCTCAGACTGATACCATAATAATGCACTGTACAATGTAAACAAATGAGAAATCCTACATTTCTGACTACAGCAATAGCACAAAACATTTCCACTACAGGAGGCCCAATGGACTTGACTGTCCTCAAGGACAGGATACTGGACTGCTTGTCAGTTGGGCTTTACGAGTAGAAAAGGTCAGGAGGGCCTTGGGGGTCTGCCTTGAGGTCAGGCAAGGTCACTCAGCCCTCTATGTTTGTTCATTGGCCCTGGTGAATTCAGGTTCCTGCCTTCCCATAGACACTGGGAGACAAGGCTGCCTTTTTCTCCTGATGGTTACGTTTCAAAAGTACAATCCTTGGTTGTAAAACTTGACAAGAGGTACGAAAATAGTTCATATTTTAAAGAGGCAGAGAAAGAAATCATAATTGCACATTTTCTAAATTAAGTCCTCTAAGAAAGGAAGATCAGGACCTATATTGAAATTGACAATTACCTAAAACTTAGTCAAGATGCCTCGAGCTGTAAGGTCATCTTGACCATTGGAGTGTGCATAAGGAAATGGTTTCTAGGCACAAATGGTATACTCCAGCTAAAACAAGAGAGTACTGAATTGCAAAGCCCAAGCTTCTTGCACAATATGAACTATTATTCTTTATCTTGCCGAATTTATTTACCTTTTTGTTTGCACCTCAAATATCACATAGGATTTCCTGCCTACAGGTTTCATTGTTCACACTCTGTGAATCAAAGTTCACATGCTAGAGGTCGGAATGGATAAATAATACATATTACAAATATATATTTGTTAACTATATCACTATTACAAGTACAGGACATTAATACAGATCCTAAATAAGCTTAGAGTATGACATTATAGATAAACTATGTACATATAAGTGACAATTTGACTACATATATGCAATTATTTTTCATACACCTGTATGTTGTTCTTTAAGACCTAGAATAAAAGAACAAGAAAAATGTGCAAATTAGAGTAGGAAAATGAATGAAGGAATTCAGGGTTTTTGTTTTTCTCTAAAATTTGCTCGTAATTGAGGGTAATTTTGTTTTCAATTTTGTTTTAGCTAATTAGAAAATTATTGTAATTTTCCAATTCATTGGCAGATTTATTTTTTCTCATGTAAACACATATTAACTCTGTTTTAAGTTTTAAATGGAGTCAGTGAAATGGAAATGACAAAATTTTTTCTCATAGACAGTGTTTATCAAGCTAGTGTAACAGCCGTCAAACATGATGGATTTCAAATGTCACTATAGAACTTAAAAGCAATCGTGACCACGCAGAGATCATGCAATGACTGACAAGTCACACTAAGAAGCAGTGAGTACAGCAGGCACCATCTGTGAGAAACTGAACCCCAGACATCAAGACTATCAGCAGCTTATGGGCTAAATGCCACATAAGCTGCTCTCTGAGTGAGCCCCACCCTGGCATGACAGTGGGAAATGAGAACATTGTAATGTAAAACCCTGTCTTTACAGAAATCATTTCCTTGAAAAGCTCTTAAGTCCTTAACAGATCCTGAGCTCATCGGTTCTCAAATTCTAGTAGAGTAAGAATTAAGGAGGCATGTAATCTTCCAAATAATTATTTAGTGATCCAAGACGGGCAGTTTTGTAGAGGCCCCTTCTGTTTTGTGAATAGTTATATGATCTTGATAAGGAGCTCACTTTCGTTAGAAAAACTCAATTGCCCGAGTGTTTGAGACAAGGAGTACAGGGATTTGCCCTATTTTACTCTACATAATTCCTTAAGGTGCCTTACCTCCTTCCTGAACTCCGTGGTGTATAAACACAGATAAGAACAGGAATGGGGAGTTATTATATTCAGATGCTGAGATAATATAGAGAGGAGTGGTGACAGGCAACTACCCACAACCTTACCCGGGAAACAATTTCCTAAAACACAGTTTGTCACAGGCACTATTGCTTATGTGTCAGACATGTCCGTTCCGGTTATTATTTCTAGTCACTGCTAACGCCACTGTCACAGTACCATTCAGTGAGTACCATCAGTTCTCACTAGCCTCAGAATGAGAAATCTAAGATATTAAGTCCTATATGTGCTAGATAATGAAGATGAAGTCATTTAAACAAGGCCCAGCTTCTGATGAAGAATAAATACGGACTGAGTAAAGGAAACAATAAATGAACATGGAATGGAAAACTTGGTGCTTTATAGCCTATCTCACACTTACCTAGTTTTGTATGCTCAGTTTGTTCCTTAGTTCCATTCACATGACCACAGAATTGGTCTTTCCTCCTTATACAATTATTTGTATCATTTTATTTCTTCCAATGATACAAAGTTATAGTCATTTACATTTGAAATTTTAAACTGACAAGAAGAAAACTCAGTCTCCAAATTAACTTTTTAATCCACTTACAGACTACAGCCTGTGTGGAAACTCTCCCTTTTGAACTTTTATTTTTATTTGCAATTGATGTTCCAAATGACAATTCAGCATTACTAAACCTACTCTGGTATTTTTTTTAAACACAGATTCTCAGTGTATTAGTAACTATTCTTGCCTTTGTGACCAAATATATGATAGAACAAAACATAAAGGAGACATGCAATCACATCACAGAGGAATGCAGTTTATCACAACAAGGAGGCCATGGTGGCAAGAGACTTGCTTCCATGATATAAATCAAGAAGCACATCACCCAGGGCATATGGGCAACACAAATTGGAAACGATGTTTGTAAATAATTAATGTGCAAAATTGACAGTATAGGGGAGAAGGGATAAATCTAAGAGCTGTTTGGGGGGATGAATATAATCAAAATACGTTACACAAATTCCTCCCAAAAAACTAACCACGGGGAAAAATATCTTTGTAGTATTGTACTATATTTAAAAGTCATCATATCATTCTGCTAACTTCTAATTTTAATTAGGTAAATGTAATAATATCTACAATGCACGCAGTAGCCTTGAATTTACTATGTAGTACTGGCCAATTTTCATCTGGTAATCCTTTTGTCTTAGATTCAGAGTGCTTGAGTTACATATAACATGTGCCATGACACTTTTTCTTAAATGTTACTTAACAAATAACAATAATAATAATAACAACAACAACTTCAGAGTTTTGTAGGAAAAAAATATATATATGGTTTCTCTGTGTAGCCCTGGGTGTCCTGGAATTCACTCTGTAGACCAGGCTGTCTTAAACTCAGAGATTCACCTGCCTCTGCCTCTCAAGTGCTGGGATTATAGGCGTGCGCCACCACTACCCAGCAGAAAATATTTTCTAAATTTCCTCCTTATTGTTGCAATGTATATCATTCTGACACATGAGTGGAATGTAAAGACTTTACCTAAACATTCCACAGGAAACAGTAAGTAAGTCACGATGATTTAAAAATATAAAATATAAACAATCTAAAACAAAAGAACATATATATTTCAACAACAAAAGGTGTACGTTTATTTATTGTTTAAATTAAAAACTTTTTTAGAAGCTCTACTGTCCCCATATAAAATAAGGTTTCATTTTTCCTGTTAGTGACTATGTAAATGCAATGGATGGCACAGACAGAGAAGTACAGTGGCCAGGCAGGAGCTCCGGTCAAAGGAGAGAGCAAAGATTTTGATTTCATGCAAAGTGGCCACCGATTCAGCTTTTAAATGACAGGCAGTGGCTGTGCAAAAGCATACTCCTTGCTATTTTCAACATTTTGTGAAAACTGGAAAGTTATATATTAATATTCCAGTACAAAATGAGAAAACTAAGGGCAAATGGAATTTATCTTGGTCTAAGTAGTAGTTAAGGTCAATTTCCTTTTCTCAAGAAGATTAATACCTAACTATATCAGTTCAAGAGCAATTGAATAGATATTCTGTTGTATAGGAGAAGAGAGAAAAGATTAGGAAAAAAAAAACTACTCAAGGGAAATCACAGAGGAGGTGCTGCTTAAATACTAAAATGATGATAAAACACAAATAGTTACAGGACAAAACAAAGGAAACAAAACATTTATCATAGTTAATAAGGAAACATTGTTTTAGTGGATGTAATTGGTTATTACAGAAAAATTAGTACAGGAAAATTATTTGTAGTACACAAATTTGATTGGACCATTCTTAGCTTTCTTTATTATTTAAAATTTTTTTTTCTTGTATTATACAAGACATCTTGACTGCACCTTTACCTATCTCCTTTCCTTCCAGTATATACTACCACCACTACCCTTCTCTCCCAGAAACATATTTTTTTTATTTCTTACAAAGAATAAGCTTTTTTCATTATTGAATATGGAAATAAAATGGATGGGATGGGAACAGAAATACATTAGCGAGGCAAGTGCTCCAGTCAAGGAAAGAGCAAATGTTTCGACTTCATGCAAAGTGACCACTAATTCAGCCCCTAAATGGCATTGCAGTAGCTGAGCAAAAGCATCCTTTATGCTGTATTTAACCTTTTCTGAAAATTGGAAAGTTATAGATTAGTGTTTCCAGCACAAAATAAGAAAACCGAGGGGCCAATGGAATTTTTCACTAGGTAGAGACAGATCTGAGCTTCTAATCAAATCTAATTACTACTTGAAACTTTTGTTGTTGTTGTTGTTTTCTTCAGATGCTGATAACTTGTTTATCAGTGGAAAGGGTCAACTATTTCCTTTAAATGATAGGTAGTGGTTATGGTGGAGGTCTGAATAAGAAGTAAGTTGTTTTGTTTTGTTTTGTTTTGTTTTGTTTTGTTTTGTTTTTTTCTTCAAGACAGGGTTTCTCTGTGGAGCCCTGGCTGTCCTGGAACTCACTATGTAGACCAGGCTGACCTGGAACTCAGGAATCCACCTGCTTCTGTCTCCCGAGTGCTGGGATTGAATGCGTGCGCCACCACCGCCCGGCTAAGAAGTAAATATTTTAAAGTGAAATATGACTAGAAAAATCTTTTTTTAATATTTTTTATTACGGATTTTCCTCAATTACATTTCCAATGCTATCCCCAAAGTCCCCCATACCCCCCCCCCCACTTCCCTACCCTATTCCCATTTTTTGGCCCTGGCATTCCCCTGTACTGGGGCATATAAAGTTTGCGTGTCCAATGGGCCTCTCTTTCTAGTGATGGCCGACTAGGCCATCTTTTGATACATATGCAGCTAGAGTCAAGAGCTCCGGGGCACTGGTTAGTTCATAATGTTGTTGCACCTACAGGGTTGCAGATCTCTTTAGCTCCTTGGGTACTTTGTCTAGCTCCTCCATTGGGGGCCCTGTGATCCATCCAATAGCTGACTGTGAGCATCCACTTCTGTGTTTGCTAGGCCCTGGCCTAGTCTCCCAAGAGACAGCTATATCAGGGTCCTTTCAGCAAACGCTTGCTAGTGTATGCAATAGTGTCATCGTTTGGAGGCTAATTATAGGATGGATCCCTGCATAAGGCAGTCTCTAGATGGTCCATCCTTTCGTCTCAGCTCCAAACTTTGTCTCTGTAATTCCTTCCATGGGTGATTGTTTCCAATTCTAAGGGGCAAAGTGTCCAGACTTTGGTCTTCGTTGTTCTTCAGTTTCATGTGTTTTGCAAATTGTATCTTATATCTCGGGTATACTAAGTTTCTGGGCTAATATCCACTTATCAGTGAGTACATATCATTTGAGTTCTTTTGTGATTGTGTTACCTCACTCAGGATGATGCCCTCCATCATCCTGGGTGAGGTAACACAATCACAAAAAATCTTAATTTGAACTAAAATTGTGCGGTATTAGGGAAAAATAGAAAAAAAAATCTCTGTGTATCTACTAGATGCAGCATTATAGGTAACACTTCTCTGTAATATTTCACCAGAGAAATTGATTACTATGATAGACAGATGAGTTACACATCTCCTTTCTGAGATTCATTTGTTAAAATGTGTACATCCAAAATTAGGAAAGAATCAATGACAATAATTTAGGCTTTGCATGGAAAATTGTCACTCTTGTAAATTCATAGATTCTGGCTGATGGAGAAAGGTACAAAAAGTCTTGATTTAAGGCAGTTCTTTTAGCTTATGGCCAGATTCAGACAAGTCAATAGCAGGGGACTATCATCTGGCAGTAAAAGATAGATAAATCATTCCATTCTAAAGGGACATAGTACACCTAACATTTTTACCAGTATTAACATACAACAACTGTATTCATATTTATTATATGTAATTTTACATTTCCCTTGTTTACCAGGTATCATTTCCAAATTTTGTTCAAATATTTAATAGTATTGGAGGCTGGGGAGAGTGCTCAGTTGTTAAGAACTTCATTCTGGTAGAGGACCTCAAGTGAGTTACCAGTACACATATGGAGCACACAGCTCTCCAACACTAGAATTCAAGTTCCAGAAGATCAAATGGCAACTTTTTATCTCCTTGGTTTCTAGATAACCATGTTGTATACATATGTTAATTTATGCAAACACTCATGTCCATAAAATAAAGATAAATAAAACTTGCAATTATTAGTATTCATAAATTGAAACATATGTGTTCAAACTTTTATTGCAGAATAAAAAAACAGGAATACAATTTGTATAGTTCTAGTTTGAGACTGTAACTTTCTTCCAGTATGTATAGCATCTACCCTGCTAAACATGAAGGAAGAGTCTCACTGCAATATTGATTTATAGGATTTGTACAACTTTAATGAGGGAGGCTATGCTGTAGCCTTATCTCTCATCCAGTCCTGTTTCTCACATGGTTGTCTGGGGTGGTACTATTGTTTGCCTGCGTATGCTGCTAGTAGAGTATATTGTGTGACAGTTTATCTATAAATCTAAGACTAAGAAAGAAAGCGTTGGGATGGTAAAACTGGGAAATTAGAGGTTAATCAGAGTTCTCTAAGACAGGTATACAATAAAAGAACAACTTCGTTGATTATATTGGGCAGCTTCTATTTCTCTAAGAAATAGACCTGAAAATTAGGGCAACACATTTATCATGAAGTATAAATGAGGTTTATTCTGTTAAGTTTTAGATGTCCTTTTAAACTAAATATGTCAACTTTATGTCTCTACTGCCTACTTGGGAAATAATAGATTCAGCTAGGGTACTGGAAACAATTACAAAATAAAAAGAAGTTTCCACTCTAATTTTAATTTGAACTATCTTTACAGAAGAGCCTAGATCCTAGATTCTACTTTCTTTTACTCCCTTGTTATCTTTTCATTATTTGCTACTTGGTATGTAATAAGACTGAAAACATAGAAGATTTTTCATCACTGTTTTCTTATTACTATTTAAGTAAACAACATATTTTCTTCATTATTATAATAGGTAGAAATAGCAATTTTCTAGAATACTTTTGGTGATTCCATACAGCACCTATACTTGATGATGAACTCTTTACATACCAGTTGATACTAGTATATTTTTTCTCATTAGTACTGTGTTTTATGTTACACTAAGTTAATATTGCATTTGTGTAAAATATAATTGAATATCAGTGAATATATACATATATATAATCAATAATATGATCAATAAGGGGGTGGTAGGCTTTAATTGCAGGAATTGAGAGACTGTAGACACTCTTTTATCACAGTTCTCATGTTGCACATTCTCTATTTCCTTAATGCCTTAAGATGATCGACAATGTAAATACTCACATAGAGGTAGTACAAACATATCCCTAGTCATTTTTCTTATCATTGTCTGAACACAAGCCTCTAAGAATAATTACCTTAAAATTAGTTTTTTAAGAGTTCAGCAAAGATATACTGCTCACGATCAAAGATACAATTATGATTACATTGTAAATTTCATCATTATTAGAAAACCATGCAGTCTTGAAGAGAACAAATGTCAGGGTTTTGAATAAGTTGTCAAATTCACCTTATTACTATGGATAAAGTAAATTTCTTTAGATGTAAATGTATACATACAAAATATAAAAACGGTTCTTATAAAAGGAACTCGCACAATATGTACTCACTGATAAGTGGATATTAGCCCAGAAACTTAGGATACCCAAGATATAAGATACAATTTGCTAAACCCATGAAACTCAAGAAGAACAAAGACCAAAGTGTGGACACTTTGCCCCTTCCTAGAAATGGGAACAAAACACCCATGGAAGGAGTTACAGAGACAAAATTTGGAGCTGTGATGAAAGGATGGACCATATAGTGATTGCCATATCCAGGGATCCATCCCATAATCAGCTTCCAAACGCTGACACCATTGCATACACTAGCAAGATTTTGCTGTAAGGACCCAGATATAGCTGTCTCTTGTGAGACTATACCGGGGCCTAGCAAACACAGAAGTGGATGCTCACAGTCAACTATTGGATGGGTCACAGGGCCCCCAATGGAAGAGCTAGAGAAAGTACCCAAGGAGCTAAAGGGAACTGCAACCCTATAGGTGGAACAACAACATGAACTAACCAGTACCCCGGAGCTCTTGTCTCTAGCTGCATATGTATCAAAAGATGGCCTAGTCAGCCATCACTGGAAAGAGAGGCCCTTTGCACTTGCAAACTTTATATGCCCCAGTACAGGGGAACGCTAGGGCCAAAAAGGGGGAGTGGGTCGGTAGGGGTTGGGGGGGTGGGTATGGGGGACTTTTGGGATAGCATTGGAAATGTAAACGAGGACAATACCTAATTAAAAAATATGTAAAAAAGAAAAAAAGGAAAAAAAAAGAAAACATGTATTTGCCCTTGAAATCTAGAAAACATATTGATCATTTGAAATATGGAAAATAAATTGTACATTTTAGTTGTGAAGACTGGGGGAGAATGATGATAATTATGAATATTCACCAAAATGCAATACTGTTGAGAAACGAAATGTTGTATCAAAGAAAATTAATACTGTATCAGTGGAAGGCAGTTAGTTAGCAAATTATGAGTTTATAAGTTCTTCCCTTGAAACTTAGGAAGTTATACATCAAAGAAAGAAAAAAGTGTAACATAGATATTACAACTTTGATATAAAAGATTTCACCCAACAGCTTATATGCTAATAGTTTAACCTTTAGCTGATACATAGAGTTATTGAGGGCTAATTGGTCTGTGAGGGCTTTGATCCAATTAATTGATTGGCCTAGTGATAGATTCACAATTTGGTAACATTATGTAAAGTTTTTCAAATTTTACAAGGTATGACCAGGTTTAAGTTCACTGTAGACATCGTCTTTTGAGATTTATTATATTTTGCCATTTCCCCCCCTTTTTCTACTTCCTGGAATCTGTGGATTGAGCAACTTTGTGCTGCATCACCCTCCTGCTTCTGTGAAAGCATTTCTCATCATAGTCCATGTCAACAGAGTCTTCTGATCATGAGTAGAAACCTCAAAAACAGTATTCATAATAAATTCTCCCCATTTTCTTATGTATTTTTCCTGTACAACATAAAGTCAGATGATGTAAAAGATAAGAGAATTCCCCAAATAGGATACAACCATTAAGTATGGTTCTGTTCCTGAACAATGTTGGATACAAATAGCACAGTCTTCAAATTCCTCATTGAAAACTCAGACTCAAGTGTATAATTTCCAAATTCCAGTTGTTATATTAGTATTTAACTTAAATTTTAAAATCTTTGATGACATATTCAACCATTATTGGAAAATATTCATAATGTTATCTTCCAGACAAATATTAATTCAAAATGATAAATTTATAAATATGTATTACATGGTTTGCTAAAAGAAATATAGACATCACAAATGACTCATAAATTGTGCATCCAGAGCTTTGATAAAACAGGAAGCCATGTTGTCATAGAAGATAGAATTATATGCTACAGATAGGGCTTTATGATTTTTCCTTTCCATTCCCATAAAAGTCAGTTTTTGTGCTGACAATTAGAATTATTTTGTCTGAGTTTAATGTGAGAGTGTATGGATATAGAACCTCTTTTGCATTCAATTTTGTTCTCACGTGAAGTTCATTAGTCTGGGACCATCTGGTAAACAAATGATCCTTTCACCAAAATAAGAAAAGCTGAGGAATCTATTGACCACATAGTAACCAAACAACAGCTATAACAAAAAGGAAACATTATTAAAGCCATTATAAATATCCAGCTGCAGCTGTCCAACTATCCAAAATATGAAACAATCTTATATATAATATACTACCTGATTCAGATAGGAAAATCCTTCCCAAAAGGGAATAATTTGAGCCCCAAACCTGTGTAGTTACTTGTTGCATCAAATGTAATAATGTAATGGATATAAGAACGGGTACTAGAAGTAGGAAACTACTTTAATAAATAACATAAAATGGACAGCAATTGTGTTGGGACTGTGTGGCTAGAAAGTAACAAAATACCAAGTAAAAAATAAGAAAGCTCAGCTGTGTAGGTAATCAGAGAAACTCATATTTTTTTCTTAGTAACATCAATTGATATAGTTTCCAGAGATTTTAAAGAATTTAGTAAGACTTTGGTACAACTACCAAAGTCTATTTATTTTCCTTTTAAAAATATATTAGAAGAGAAAAGCTTTAGAAAGCTTTAAACACTTTTATTTTTTAGCTATTTTTACTGCATAAATAACATTTGTACCATCTTCTTCTTAGTAGGATACATAGTATAAATTGAATACATGCTGTCAATTGAATTGTGACCTGCCCAGTCATAAACTGAATGACCTACAAAAATCCATTTGATGGTACTAGCTGAGGAGGACTTTTGGGGGCAGCCAGATGATGGTGATAGTATACTTTATTAATGATTTTGCTATTTCTGTGTTAAAACCCCATGATCAAGGTTAGATATTAAAGCAAGTGTTTTTTCTGGTCTTAGGTTCCAGAGGGTGGAGGTTCGTGGTGGAGGAATGTAGGTGTCAAGATAATAGGATGCTGGAGTAAAAATTGAGAGCTCACATCATGAACCAGAAATAGAAAAACCAACTATACTGGAGAGGGTAGACTTTTTGAAATCCCAAAGTCTGCCCTCTTCCATTAAAACTGCACTTCTTCCTCTTTAAACTTTTTCAGCAACAGAGGAATACATATTAAACAAGGGAGATTATGGGGGGGGGGCATTCTTATTAAACTCATCACAAGCTCTTGTATTTCACAGTACTGAGAGACAATATTGAAGGACTAATCAACTTTATGTTGGACAGGTTCCTGTTCTTTTGATAAAATATCTAGCAAAAAATGTAAACAAAAGGGGGTTTTCTGTACTTACATGACTTCAATTCATGGTCAACTAAGTCTGGGGGTTTCAAGTCTGTGTGAGTTATCCCATCATGGCAGACATGGATAGAAGAGCAAAGCTCTCGCCTCATGAGGAACAGGAGGTAGAGAGAAAACAAGAGCAAGAGGGAAAGCATGCAGGAGAAAACATATCACTTTCCAAGCATACACTTGATGATTTGCTGCTGCTAATTAGTGACTACTTTTTAAAGTCTATTCAGCCATGAGCTCAGTGGTGATCAATCTGTTGGTAAAAGTAGGACCTCACGAATCAACCACATCTCATAGCAGTTGAGAAATAAGCTTTAAATGGAATAATTTAATATTAATAAATTTAATATTAGTAAAATACAATATTAGTATTCTAGCCAAGAAGAACATTCTTCCCACAATCCAGAAATAGACACATTTTCTTGGAATTTTGATCCCCATAACTACAAGAAAACAAATTAATGTCATTAAAGATGCTCAGATTAGCCGGGCAGTGGTAGTGCACACCTTTAATTCCAGCACTTGAGAGGCAGAGGCAGGCAGATTTCTGAGTTCAAGGACAGCCTGGTCTACAGAGTGAGTTATAGGACAGTCGGGGCTGCACAGAGAAACCCTGTAATGAAAAACAAACAAACAAACAAACAAACAAAGCTCAGATTATGGTATTTTGATAAACTCACCATAGATTATTAAGACACCATGATGCTTTAGGGTCTGATATAAGCCTACTTAAGAGACCATATATTTTGGCATCATATTCATAAAAAAGCATTAAAAATCTAAACAATGTCTCTGGTTTTATGTGAAGTTCCTTGATCCACTTAGATTTGACCTTAGTACAAGGAGATAAGTATGGATCGATTTGCATTCTTCTACACGATAACAACCAGTTGTGCCAGCACCAATTGTTGAAAATGCTGTCCTTCTTCCACTGGATGGTTTTAGCTCCCTTGTCGCAGATCAAGTGACCATAGGTGTGTGGGTTCATTTCTGGGTCTTCAATTCTATTCCATTGGTCTACTTGTCTGTCTCTATACCAGTACCATGCAGTTTTTATCACAATTGCTCTGTAGTAAAGCTTTAGGTCAGGCATGGTGATTCCACCAGAGGTTCTTTTATCCTTGAGAAGAGTTTTTGCTATCCTAGGTTTTTTGTTATTCCAGATGAATTTGCAAATTGCTCCTTCTAATTCGTTGAAGAATTGAGTTGGAATTTTGATGGGGATTGCATTGAATCTGTAGATTGCTTTTGGCAAGATAGCCATTTTTACAATGTTGATCCTGCCAATCCATGAGCATGGGAGATCTTTCCATCTTCTGAGCTCAGGAAATTGGACATAGTACTACCGGAGGATCCAGCAATACCTCTCCTGGGCAAATATCCAGAAGATGCCCCAACTGGTAAGAAGGACACATGCTCCACTATGTTCATAGCAGCCTTATTTATAATAGCCAGAAGCTGGAAAGAAAACAGATGCCCCTCAACAGAGGAATGGATACAGAAAATGTGGTACATCTACACAATGGAGTACTACTCAGGGGAGTGGGGGTGGGTGGATATGGGGGACTTTTGGTATAGCATTGGAAATGTAAATGAGTTAAATACCTAATAAAAAATGGAAAAAAAAAGATATTCTTTGTAGTACTATTTATGATAGATAAAAGAGAAAAAGCAACATTGTGTAAGGAAAAACTTATATAGTGTATATAATTTATAGTTACAGAATACTATGCAGCTGTGATTAATATCTATGACATTGGTGATAATAAAAATGTTTATGTAATATTAATTTAGAAGGTAAACATGTATCGCATGTCTAAAACTTTTGCTTATAAAAATGTTTATGAAACTAAAATTTCTCAACAATACAAAAATTTACAATAAAAAAAAAATCTAAACAAAATGAACAACATTTTCATAATCTCATGGGTTCAGATTATAGAGGCTAAGGATTTTAGAAAGAGTATGATTGAGTTCATTGTGTGAAATCATTCAAATATTAATACTTATAAAAGAAAAGATATGAAAATGGGACTGGTAACAGGAATTAATCCATCATTTGATCATGTCAATGGGATGTTCTAGATCAAAGGGTGAATTTTAAGTGAAATTTGACTAAAAACTGGATTATTATAGATGGATTGTTCATTTTAAACATGACAGCTTCATTAGTATCAGTATCATTAAAATGAACATTTCTCTAAAGATAACCACTGATGATGATCATAGTCAGAAGATATTTTCACATGCTACACAACTAGAGAGCCAGAACTTTAACAAAATTCATGAAACCTACCTCCAGTTAATCCACATTTCATCTTGTATAAAATCATAGATTATAGATAGATAGATAGATAGATAGATAGATAGATAGATAGACAGACAGATAGATAGATAGAAGTATTTTATTGCATTCTAAATTCCTCTCTAATAGCTTAACTATTATGAATGCCTAGGTATTCCTGAGAGATGTTTTACATTCTTTTGCTTTGTATAATGGGTGGATATATTTTCAACACAGTAGAGCAAGATGATATCAACAGGATTTCTATGCACAATTTATGCTTCATACATGTCCAATCTTGGAATTTTCTTCATTTTGGTTGAGGATAAGTAACACTTTTAAAAGTGCACATCTATTTCTTCACTTCAGGTCATGAAGATGAGATGCCAAGAGAACACAAGTAGTAAGGGTAATTAATTTTTACTTTCTTTTGTGTGGGTACATGTGTTCACATGCATATGAGGCTCAGAGGATAATTTCTGGTTTTATTCTTCAGACACCATCTTTAGAGAGAGCTTTGATCTAACATTGTCTTGATCCTCGTCCACGGGACTAGGATTGGCCAGAAAACTTAAAGACTATATCTGCTGTTGCTTCCACAATAGTGGAATTACAAGCAGGTTCTATGTTGAATAATCGTGATCAAGTTCAATTCTACCTGCTTTTAAGGAAATTATGTTACTGACTGAGATATTCTTCAGCACTTTTTATAATTTATTACTATTCCTGTTATAGCTTTTGGAGTATAACTTTCAATATTGTAAAGTTAAAGAGATAATGGGCTGACTTCTCTTCCTATTAATTGATCTCTTTTTACATATTATTGTTAGGGACACAATATCACAGAATATAACATGTAGCATAAAATAATATTTAAAAAGGGAAATGCCTCCAATCTTATACATCACTCATGTCTTCAACAAGCTTTCTTAATATTTTATCAAGGCAGTAAACTTTTGATATGATAGGAAACCAAACAAAGTTGCCCAATGTATTGGTCCCACTAGTAATTATTACTTATTGGTGAATTCCCTAGTCTAATATGTTGTTATGTGGTACATCATACTTACTCACCTCTTACTTCTTTTATATCCTCTGAGTCACTGACATATTTTCCTAAACACTCCCCTGATACTGAATTTTTTATGAAGATATATGTATGTACTAACTTCAAGTCTCATAGTTGTTTTGTTATATTTTGGTTTTACTTTTTTGTCTGCTGTTTCTCTAAGAAAATTAATGACCACATATACAATGTGAATTTTAGAAAAAATTCTCAATTGTCCTAATCCTGCTCTATTTTAGTGAGACTCGGGTCTTATTAAAGGGCCTTTTATGGTTTTAATATACATATTGATTTGATGAATAGATAAATCAAAGCTAGATACTTTCTCCCTCTTATTTTATCCAATAATGTACAGATTGAAATATATAGAAGTAGCTATAGATCTAGCCTGCCTTATTGTCCAGTTCCTATTAATACTTGCCTCTAGATATTTTATTACCATCATTGACTAGATTATAAAAATAGTGTGACTTTTCCTTTGTCAAACCTACATTGTAATAGGAAAACCTTGCAGGGGTTTTCAGTCTTCCATATTTGGAAACTCCTTCTTGTGCAACAGGCCAATAGGGTCTTTTATTTATTTGTTTGGTTTTTTTTTTTTTTTTTGTTTATCTGCTTGTTCACTTTATATCCCAATGTAAATTTAATGCCCTCCTTTCCTAATGCATCCTCCCATAGCCACACCCCCAGTTCTCTTCTGAGAGGGTGGAGGTCTCTCTGGGTATCATCCCTTCGTGGTCCAACAAGTCTCTGCAGAGACCCTGTACAGCATTTGTTCTCACCATGGATCCCTCAAGATTACAGTTTATAGGATCACATTGGTCAAATGACAAAGTATTTGGGGGCTTCACAATGTAATCCTTTGCCTCCAGAGCTGAATATAAACACATAGTCTTTTTTACTTTGTTCTTTGGTTTTGGTATTACAACAAACAATATTAAAAGAAGTGCCTTGTCATGTCCTGGTGTCCAGACGCTTACTCTTTAAGGATGTAATAGATTTTTGAGCCTTTATTAGGCTTAAATTCTGCTATCATAAACACACGAACTCTACTGTTTTCCAGGCTCCTATCACTGTCTCATTTTTTCCAGTTGACATAACTGCATTGATTAAAGCAGTCAAATGTGATATTCTGAGACTTTCTGACTAGTTCATATTTCTTTCAATTGTATTTTTGGGAAGAATAGAAAATTTGATACCACCTATATCCCAACAGTCAATAGATTTTTTAAAAAATTTAATGAAAATGGATGCTAATTCTAATATTCTTTATTATTAAAAATAACAAATTATTTTTCAGTCAAGACTGTATATCATGAACCTAAGACCTTACAGAATACATGTACAAATCAGAGCAGTAGCACCTGCTTTTATATTTGCTAAGCTTCTGATAACTTACTAGACTTCCCTGGATCCACTTTCTTCCTCAAAGAGTGTAGTAGTCAAGTAAACCAAAATATAATTAGTCGAGTATCTATGCATGATTCCGCAAGGCTGATATTTATCTTTATCATTTTCAGAGAATTTCACTGTCTTCTTAACTGCCTTTCTGTTGTTATGACAAAATAACTAAGAAAATCTGCTTAAATGGCAATTGCATCATGATTTCCAAAGACTCAGTTAAAGTATGTGTGATATAATTTTTTTGAGCCTTTAGTAATGTAATTTCGATGGTTTTGGTAGCTTGTGGTAAATAAAGCTACCAATGTTAAGGATAGAAAAAAGTGAAAAACTGAGAGGCTGGAGACACAACCTACTCTCAGTGACACCCATGTTGTGCAAGCTTACAAGTGGACTAAGCTATTGATGTGTTTAAAGCTATAATGTACGACTGTTTCATGTTCAATTTGAAGGAAACTGCCATACAACAGCCCATTGCTCTAGATTTACAAACAACGTTAAATAAGATTGGATAGTTGAGCCCATATTTGTGAATTATAAATGATAATTGTATTAAATATACTTTTTGTCAACATGAGGAAATTTACTGTGATGCACTGTATGAGTGGGAACTGAAAATTTGGATTCCAAGGGAATGTTCTCTTATGGATCTGTTGTGAGTTTTCTTTTTTTTGAAATTGTCTGAATAATCTTCCATGTTTTCTATTATCTTTCTTTATAATGTGTTTGAATCTGTGCTGATTGACTTATTCTTGTTTTTTTTTTCTTTGCAACTGATAAAAATTCACTAAGCATAGGTTTTTATACTAACCATATAACTTCTTAGTTTGAGGTATTGGGTGCTCACTGTAAAGATTATCTTAACAGAAACAGTTAAGTGGTGTTGGCTACTTAAGAGTCATCTCAAATCACTAATTTATTCTTTAGCAAAGCCCCATGATGTAAAAGCTCCATTTTATTGTTGGGAATGTCTCACTTTGTGCAATGTGTCAACAAACTGAATTAATTTAGGAGTTCAATAAACAAATTTTCATTATTGCTTGTAAAAAAAAAAAAAAAGAAAATAGCCGTGTGTGGTGGCTCACGCCTTTAATCCCAGCACTCGGGAGGCAGAGGCAGGCAGATTTCTGAGTTCGAGGCCAGCCTGGTCTACAAAGTTAGTTCCAGGACAGCCAGGGTTACACAGAGAAACCCTGTCTTGAAAAACCAAAAAAAAAAAAAAAAAAAAAAAAAAAAAAGAAAGAAAGAAAGAAAATAGAGAAGGGGGTTACTGAATTCAAAATGGTTCAATCAGACAATGGAGTGATGAAATTGGTGAAATGAGAGGATATGTGAAGAGTGAAAATGCAAAAAAAGAAGTATACACAGAGGTCCTACATGGGAACATATGATATTGGAATCCAAGCAAACAAATATAAAAGAGAGTATAGTAGAGCATAATTGAAATGGAAGAAAGGAGGAAAATACTAGAAGATAACAGTTCAATAGAAGTCAGTGAGGTGGAAGGGGGTGGGAAGCTAAGCAAAACTAAGGATGCATAAAGAAGTCTGATGAAGTTCTACTAATTTGCAGGCTAATTAAATAGTGATTTATTAAAGGAGTTTTATCAGGGATGTCTCACGTTAATGAATAATACTGCTCCCAGAAGACATGAGTTATTAAATGAAATCCTCAAAGCTAGACATAGGTTACCTCCTTATGAATTATTGGACAGAGGGGCCCATAGGCACCCAAAACAATACAGGCTACTGGGTGTTATTGCTCTTGGGTGCTCACTGCGACTAGACAAGAAAATCCCATTCTTGAAAATGACACATACTTTGGTTATAGGACACAGACAAATCAGTATTGAACTGGTCAAGAAGCTATCCCCATCAATTCTAGCTTTTATATGACCAGATTTTGCTATGCAGTTTGCTTAGTGTGAAAAGGCAACAATGTTTTTAATCTAGCACTGGACTTGGTGTGCTACAACAAACTGTCAAGCAAGACATGCCAACTGGTACAGTAGTGGCAAGGCTATTTATGAGGATAGCCAAATTATCTCTTTATTTGAGACCTTCTCCAAAAGAGATCATATGTGTAAACGTGATAAAAATCTACAGGGAGGGAAATCATAGGCTCTAGGGGAAATTTTATGGCATTGGTTTTCTAAATGATCATTCTGTCACACTGCCTTATAAATATTTTGTTTATATCCATAGATTTGTGCTATTCCAAATGTGTCAGAGAAGATTATTATACTGAGTGATGGCGAAGAGATAAATGCTGAAAATAAGCAACTGTGAGTGTCAACTGTAGCTGTATCATCTGTATTAACCCTTCCCCCACGACAAAGGCTCAAGTAACAGTGGAATGGGGAAGGTCAGAAAAATATAAGAGGCATGGGAAGAAGGGCTATGAAATGCCCTCTGTACATGGTGTGGCTGCTGTATGCATGGATTCGATGCAGCTGTGGTTGCCTGTATACCGATGTGTGTAAAATCAAGCCCTTTAAAACTTTGAGGAAGGGCTTGAGAAGAATTCCAGAGACCCTACCTTTAGTTTAGGAGCATGGGAAGCTGATGAAAGGTGGGGAAAGAGGAGTAACTTTTCCTAGGGATGTGATTCCTTAGAGATTTCCTATGACTCTCAGGGTAACCTTGGGTTTATGCATGTATGGCAACATGAGCTAGACAAAATGGGTTTTGATAAACAGACAAACAAACAAACAAGACCCCCAAACACACAAATATATAAATAATAAAATGACAATATGAAGTCAGGAGAAAGATATGATGGGGTATCCTAGGTGGATTTGAAGGCAGAAAGAGAAGGATGAGTTATGATCAATTTACTGCATACAAATATAAAAATGATCAAGAAAAAATTAAAAATGAAAACTTTAAATATGAAAATACATAATATAAGGAATAGAGGGATAATAAAAATTACTTTAAACTTTTAAATTAGTATTAGTAACATGGTAAGCTATGATGTTCTCAAAATTTAAAGAAAAAAATTAAGCTTATACTTAATAGTATGATTAGGCAAATAGTATGATAAGCAAATAGTAGTAGTATGATAGGCAAAATTGAGGTGAAGAAAAACTAAATTGGACAAATTGGCAAGATATCATAATTATCAATAAAATAATGACAGTGGAGAGATGTTATGTGAAAGAAAATCCAATCACTCTTAAAATAAAATCAAGGAACAGAATGTTATGACTGCTCACCTGAGTAGTCTGTCAACTTGACTGGATTGAGATTCTAGCTGTTTCCAGAGAAGCCATATGGGACTGGGAGTAGGAAGCAAATATCTGCCCTCAGCAGCAGTGGAACCAACAAGTGGGCAACCTGCTGTGGTGAAGAAAAGGGTGTGATGCAGCACCAAGCTTGCAGGCCTGAGCTGAGAGGTCTTTTTATCGCAGGCACCATGAACTGACATACAATCCAGATTCTTCCCCTCTCAGAACCAGAAACTAACCCTCTAAGTAGTTTCCAAGCTTTTAGTTCACAATTGTATCTCCTAAAATATCCTGTTTCCAGTATTGGGAGCCTGTTTCTACACCTTTCTAGAATGAAGAACCCTCCTAAGGCATACACGATAGAATAAATGTCCCTTTGCTGTATACAAACATATATTCTCTTGGTGCGGTCCTCTAGAGAACTCTGCATAATGCACTAATAAATTTATGATATTTTTAATAATTCGATACAGCAAATAGAAGATTTTTTCAAGTTAATGATCTTGGGAAAGTTCATGTCAAACTGAAAAAAATAATATTGAGCCTTACCTACTCAAATGTAGGACATTAATATGTTTGTTATAGAATTAGCATTAAACTATAAAACAATAACTTAATAACAATGATTTCAGAAGATATGTCTATGCTCTTGGATTTGGAAGAATATTTTAATATTAAAATGTCAACCAATACAATCATACAAAAAAGCCCTCTAAAATTACAATAAACAGTGACATTAAAACATAACTGAAGATATACACTGTTTGTGGGTATATAAATTACAACAGTCACTTTGAGAAACTGATAGTAAATTTTAGCACTATATGGTATATATTTTTGACCTAAGAATTTAACCCCTTTAAATTTATATAGTAGAAATAAATACATTTGAACCTATAAAAATGTGTAGGATATGTTTATAATGTTTATAATAGTAACAACTATAATCTCTGCAACCTGGGCTCTACACATGTATATCAGTTGTAAAGAAGATTAAATTTCTATTGAACATTTTCATAAATTGCAGGATTATGGACATGAATAATTCTTATTGTGTAATCACATACAATATATTATCATACACACCAGACATAATCATTATAGCAATAAAAGAAAAGTTCAACATGTATGTGATTTGATTTATGAACATCAAAACCACTCAATACTCTTTTACAACTTTAGAAGTCAGAAAAGTGGTTAGCTGTTCTCAAAAATAAATGGGCATAAGAGGAAAAAGGGAGGAATTATAGAGGCCAAATAACTTCAAATTTTCTAAGTATGTGGGTCTACAAAGACACTCAATTTGCAAATCTTCTCTGATTATTCACTTACTAGTCACACACTTTGCTTCATCTATATCATCCTTGAATATAGTATCTTGAATTGCTATATATATGCATATGTATAAAATAGTGACTATATATACAATATTTAGAGCTAGGATTATTAGATTTAAAAATCAATATCCATTTAATACATGATAATGCAATGCAGTACCTAAATCCCTGGAGAAGAAACTTTTAATCAAATTGATCTTGTTCAACGACTTTGATCTGACAATTCTTTTAGGAATATGATCATGGCATTCTTGACTCTTCTTCCTTCCTCCGTACACTTTCACCATTTATATAAAATTCTCCATATGTTCTTTATGGCATATTTTTTAAATTTATTTCTAGAAACATCCTGCTCTTCTGCCTTACATCTGTGTGATTTAGATAAACAGTGTTTAAGCACAGGAAAGAAAGTGAGAATGAGTCCTTTTCTGGCTCTAGAGCTCGCCACAGGGTGAAAGCAAAGACATCAACAACATGTTGTGTTTAAGAACCTATCCAGGTCAAAAATTATACAGCTCTGCAGAGCCGCTTTATGTCCTTCAAGAACACAATAAGTGGATGTGATGTTACTTTTAGACCATCCGGCTGCTCCCTTCCAAAGCCCAGAGCTTGATCATCATAATAGCTGCAAACCAGCATGGAGGGAAAAGGCTAAGTTCAACCCAGAGGAAATAATACAAGCTAAGGTTAGAATATAGCCACATGTGCCTCAAATATAAAGGGAAATGACTCTGCACTGTTTTGTCTATTGTAAGTGTTCATCTTCCTCACACAAATCAGACTTTTTTCCTGCTTAAATTTCATTATGTAAGGTCCAATAGCCTGTCATTGTGTACAGTAATTTGGTCTGGAAGGATCCAAGTTTTCCATTTTTAAGAGAGAAAAGAAAAGCTCTCAAATGGCAGCATCCAAGTAAATACTATGAAGAATAAAATATGACCAGACAGAACAGAACATAAGAAAACAGTACACTCCTCAAATTAAAATATTCTGTTTTTTTCTAATCCTCCTTTTCCCTTTGAACTTACTGTTCGGCTTTTTTTTACTAAAACTCCAATGTTTTTAAGAGACTCAATGTTTTATGCTCCACTTGGAATTTTACCCAGGGATGTAGTCACCTTTTCCATGGTGTGCAAGGTCTTAGGCGCATGCTGCTGGATACATAATGCTATCAGCTGCCTTGGATCCATTAGCCTCTGGGACCTGTTGGCTCTTCACCACCATGGATCACTGTGCTTCTCCTGACCCTGCCTGACTCAATGCTCATCACCATAAATTCAACTTACCCCACATTTCCCTGTGTAAGCTTATTCAAATAGAAATATCAGCTGAATAATTGACCTTTAAAACCCAAATATAGTTCTGGTTTATACCTTTATTGGCACACCCTTCATATCTCCTTATATCTATGGATGATCATTTTTGGGAGGAGGCTTTTCCTGACCGATATTTTTAAGTTAAGTATTATGTGGGAGCTTACAAATATACCAATTGTGAAAATTAACAAGTGCATTTTTGTGCAAGTCATCCCCCAATTAATATTCAGATATCTACAAGCTGACAGAGTGGATAATGTCTTTGACCTGGATGTCACCTACAAAGATTCAGGATCATAAGCTTCAGATACCAAGACACCCTTGATCTCCTAATATTAACCAAAAAGGAAGAAAGAAAGAAAGAAAGAAAGAAAGAAAGAAAGAAAGAAAGAAGAAAGAATCCACCAGAAGAAGATCATTTTGACACATCAAAGAATTTTTCAGAGAAACAACCTGATGATAACATCCAATTTATTCTGATGACTCCACAGGATCATAAGCCAAGAGCCTGAGGACAATGCTTGTAAATGCTCCTCTGTATTTTTTTTTTTTTTTTTTACAATTCACCACCAGGTAGTAACATGTCTTTTGCACAAGTCACAGATTTTTTTCTTGTCTCAGAATAACTGAGAATAAATTGAGGAGAGAAATGAGTTGTTCTGTCTTGTAATTTCTACAGTTCCAGTCAACGATAACTTATCTCTATTTCACTGAGGCCTGAATGTGGTAAGTGCAGGTCATCACAACATGGGACATGTATTACAAATGATTGTTCCATGGTGTCCAGAAAATTGCAACTGTCCTATGATGGCTAGGTGAGACAGAGTCCAGAGGTAGCATTTGATGTTGAAAGACTTGTTCCTAATGTTGTGTTTCTTTCAGTGAGGCAACATCTCTTTACAAAATATGAGTCTTCAATGTATGAAAGAGATGGAGCTAGGTCCTCAATGACCCTACAGCCTCAGCACTGTCACTGAGTCGTCATCAATTTTTCTATTCACCTGTCACACTCTTACTTTGTGATTGTCTCATCAACTTCACTTCATGGAAGCAAGATCATGTGGGATAAAGAGAGCAGATTCAGGATTTTATATTGGGTATGAGTTCCTGAGCATTTAATATTCACACTTAAAAATGACTTAATCTTGTTCTGTAGATCGTAATAGGCTTACACATAGAGATCTGTCTGCCTATGCCTGCTGTGTGGGGGGAGTAAAGTCATGTGCGAGTACAACTGCAGTTGCAGTGTCTCTGATACCTTAGTCTGTTCTTGGAACCTTTTCCCTTCTATTGATTTGCCTCACCCAGCCTTGTCTTATTTTAGCTTGTTATGCTATGTTTAGTTGCTACATCTGGAAGACCTGCTCTCTTCTGAAGGGACATAGAGGAGGAGTGGATTCGTCAAGGAAAGAAGGCTGGGAGGAGTTTGTACAGGGACTGGGAATAGTGTCAGGAGGAGAATCTGTGGTTAGCATCAAAAACACCCATGGAAGGAGTTACAGAGACAAAGTTTGGAGCTGAGATGAAAGGATGGACCATGTAGATACTGCCATATCCAGGGATCCACCCCATAATCAGCATCCAAACGCTGACACCATTGCATACACTAGCAAGATTTTATCAAAAGGACCCAGATGTAGCTGTCTCTTGTGAGACTATGCCGTGGCCTAGCAAACACAGAAGTGGATGCTCACAGTCAGCTAATGGATGGATCACAGGGCTCCCAATGGAGGAGCTAGAGAAAGTACCCAAGGAGCTAAAGGGATCTGCAACCCTATAGGTAGAACAACATTATGAACTAACCAGTACCCTGGAGCTCTTGACTCTAGCTGCATATGTATCAAAAGATGGCCTAGTCTGCCATCACTGGAAAGAGAGGCCCATTGGACTTGCAAACTTTATGTGCCCCAGTACAGGGGAACGCCAGGGCCAAAAATGGGGAGTGGGTGGGTAGGGGAGTAGGGGTGGGTGGGTATGGGGGACTTTTGGTATAGCATTGGAAATGTAAATGAGCTAAATACCTAATAAAAATGGAAATAAAAGAAAACAGAATAAGTACATAAAATTAGTAATAATTTTAAAGAGATTTATTCTCACCAAAAATGTTCTCTATCTATATGTACTGGCTAGTTTTGTGTCAACTTGACACAGCTGGAGTTATCACAGAGAAAGGAGCTTTTTTTGTGAGATAATGTTATCAGCTATTAGTGTTTTTAGGATGCTCCATGATTATGTGACTCACCTGCGAAAATTGTAGAATAAATGCTATCTTTTTCTGAAATGAAAAAAAAAAGTTTGAGGGGAGGACTACAAAGTAATCACAACATGGTGCTGGAAAGAACTAATGAAAATAAATGATGGCACACAACCAGCAGAACAACCTAATAGGGAGATGAAACATTAATATATATATTCTCATATGATATATATATATATATATATATATATATATATATTACTATATTTAAGACATGTTATTGAAATGATTATGGTTTTATATGAAATATAATCATTATATACTAATTAAAATATCATGACTTAAGAGAAGAGGAACATGAAAGAAATTGAAAAAAAAGAGTGTGGGTAGATATCTCATCAATACTGTAATCATGTATAACATTCTCAAAAATATTGGTTAAAAAGATAAAACATTTTTATAGGTATGAAATAGAGGTCAACCAGAACACACACACACACAAGCACATGCACATGTACACACGTCATACACACACATGTGTTCGTGTGTGTGTGTGTATTATTTACATATATAATCATCATTTTTAAATTTTGCCTCCTTAATATTAACTAGATAAGTAATATAAGAAATAATAAGAAATAAATGTACTTAAACTCTCTTCTCTCTCTCTCTCTCTCTCTCTCTCTCTCTCTCTCTCTGTGTGTGTGTGTGTGTCTCTCTCTGTGTGTGTGTGTGTGTGTGTTCATGGCAGTGAGCCTGTGAAGGTTATAGAACATTTTGTCATAGTATGTTTTTTTTTTCCTTTTATTATATGAATTCCAGGGTTTAAAACATCAGGCTTGATGGCAAGTACTATTACCACCAGAAACACATTGCCAGCCTATTCATTAATAGTTTCTTTAAAACTATTAAACTATGAGTATATAAGCTTGACTAGCCTTGAATTTACGGTAATCTCCCTGTCTCAGATCTCCAAGTGCTGTGATTACAGGACTGAGTCACCATACTCAGCTTAAATTTTTTTTTAACTCACTTGGAATTTTAATGTAAGAAATTATATTTCTGCATTTCAAACAATTGAAAATACATTTAATGATGTAGGTATTGCTTCAATTATTATGCTTTAGTTTCTATATTTTATGGGTCACTGGTTTTCATTTTTCAAAATATATGCTTTACTTTACAATCGCATGTAGGAAGATATTTTTTAAAATTAAAGCATAAATGCTGGGCAGTGGTGGTGCATGTCATTAATCCCAGCATTTGGGAGGCAGAAGCAGGTCGATTTCTGAGTTCAAAGCCAGCCTGGTATACAGAGTGTGTCCCAGGACAACCAAGGTTACACAGAGAAACCCTCTCTCGAAAACAAACAAACAAACAAACAAACAAAACTCTAAAACAAAAATTAACACATGAACTTAGTTGATATCTAAACAATGGCACTTATCCCATGTCCTTTACTATAATATATTTCAAGATTTCAAACATGTTTGATTATTTAATAAGGCATTCAAGAGCTTTGCCAAATTCTTCCTGTCATACCTGGTAAGATTTTAAACCACTAGTTGTAACTAAAAAAAAAAAAAAATTCTAGCACTCTACACCAATCCTATATTAGGCTAATGTAATTTCAAAATATACTTCATACCACATACTAAAAAGACAACTGATTTACCTCCCAATACTGCTTTTTGATTTTAGAAATAAACTTTAATGTATAAAACATTTTATACACAATTTTCTAATTTTAGAGATCAGAATGATGCCCACTTTTGTTGTTAATTTATAGGTGAGCCAACTCTGGTCTCAAGCCAAAGGATGCCACATGCTTTTCTTCATGAAGGCAATAACCCCTTTGCATTACTTCTACTTTTTGTGACACTGCGTAGCCAGTATCCATGAGGACATTCTTCTAGTTCCCCATTAGAACTGTAGGTCAGCATCATTAAAGTATAGCAGAAATGCAGCCAGACTCCAGTTTGACACTGGGTCAAGTATAGCTCATGTTGTGAAATACTACCCATCTGAGCAATTTGTCTGGTTTTACTATGGAGTCAAGAAGAGCACTATCTAGACAGAAAAGGTGCTAGGGAGAGGGATGTTTGATCATTTAAAAATGAAAATGAACATTATGCTTCATCTTATAGGAAAGTATAACAAATATGAATTTGAAAATGAAAAAGGGAAAATAGGAAATGTTTTTTCTAGTATTTTAAAATTTCATTATGAATACCTCAAAATGGTATTCAGTAGCCAAAGTCGTATCATGTTTTTCCTTCTCAAGTAGCTTTTAGCGTGCCCTACCTTCAACCTAGGTTCTGATATTGTTATAATGCTTGATACACTGTCTAGTGATTTCTATAAACTACTCTACTTTTCATTTAAAATTTTATCCTTTACATTTGCCTATGAATGTATCACCTCTCAGAATTAAGTATAACTGTTTTATAATCATTATAGCTTGTCTTTAATTTCTCGGAACATCACTTAAAAATTAGAGAATTTGATGGAGCTGATTAGTGATTATGCAGTTGGGTCATAGTGACTAATCAGTTAGGAGATCTGACAAAGGAGTCACTCACATGTGTTCATCACAACTGTGTATTTTTCTTATAAACAAAGTTTTCATAATCAAAATTGTGTTTGGGAATATTGCTTGTGTGTATACATTTGGTGTCTGAGTCTATACATGTGAGTTGGTTTGCATGTGTACATTGTGGATACACATATGGATGAAAGTCAGAAACCAGTGTTTCATGTCTTCTTCCGTTGTTTGTCAACCTATCTTCTAACACAAGTTCTCTCACTGAACTCACTCACAGCTGGCTGTCTAGCAAGCGGTTGATTTATATGTCTCTATGAACTAACATGTTTTGTAGGGCATTGCTACCTACTGTGTAAATAAATCTTATATATGATAAAGTACATTTTAAAAAATATTAATGAGTTCACCGCATTGTTACCTTTTATTATTTCTTCATGGATTTCTTGCAATGTTTTTTTGATGACATTCACCCCATTTCCTAAATCCTCCTAGATCCATCCCTACTCCCCAACTTTCTGCACTGGAGCATGATAGAACTAAAAGGGACAACACTCTTATTAAGAACTTGCTCTCTTTCCATTCAGCTATCAATTTGTTCCAACTCTTTCTCCAGCTTGGGCTTGTGAGGGATTTGTGCAAACTGTTTAAACAACCAAAGACCAATGTGAGACCACTGGTTACAAGTTTTCAAGTTGTTACCACTTAAGGCCCCATAGACCTCTAAACAGTACACATTATTGCTGCATTCCAGTGTTCTTGGTTACCTTCCAAAACTTGATGGAAAATGTAGTACTGAAGACCCCCCCTTACGCACATACTTGAGTCAGAAGGCATGGAGACATCAGGCTGGTACTGATCTGGATGCTTCTTCCTCTCTGGCTAGTCATTATCATGCTGGAAGTGAGAGGAATCATAATAGATGATATGAGAAGAGTGATCATCACAATTACACACCAGTGAGCCCAGAGAGCTGTAACAGCAAGGCAAGACATTGGGTAACAGTGGTGGAAATGTCACAGAAGTAACTAACCACTATCTGGTTGAATTTAGAGTCCTCTCCACAAAATGTACTAAATGTACTTAAGTGCCTGTACTTATATGTCATTTACTAGAACCAAGAACCTGTTTCTAGGCAGATCCCAAAGCAGAAGCCACTACTATTGATGTGTTACAATAGCAGCTCTCATGTGAACACAACATATGGGGTTCCAGCAGTTCCACATTTGAGAGGTTTATTGAGAGGGGGGGGGTGGCAGAAAGAGAAATGGGAAAAAGAGAGAGGGGCATTCCCCTTATATGATACAGGTAAAGGTGGGAGGTGAGCCAAGTGGATTCTGGGAATATGGTAGCTATTGTCTTGGTAACAGCTTTATAGGTCATGCTGTCATCTATGTATGTCATAGGTTTGGGAGATCCTGATGCCAACACGTATTATTTTGTTAAAGTGATTATTCAATTAACACAAATTTATTGGGCAGGTGAATTGGCTCATTGTCTAAAGGCACTTGCCAGATAATCTAGACAAAATGAGTCATATTCCAAGAGGCCTCATAAAGAATAGTTTCCACAAGGCCTGTGCCTTCCACACATGTGTTCTGGCATGCATAACATTGTTCATCATTCACATAGATATGCAATAACAATATGTAAGTAAAAGTTGAAAATATTCCTGGACCTGATAACACATGGACTTAAACCCAGTGTCCAGGTGATAGAATTCAAGACTAACCTGGTCTGCAGAGTAAGCTCCAAGAAAGCAAGAGTTATATAGTAAGCAAAGAATGATAAGTAAATAAATAAAAAATATGAAATTTGTGTAAGTAGAATATTGACATGTATATTCTAATTAAAAGTTACTCCTCTATATTAAAACTTTTAAATGATCATGTACCCGTGAATCACTGAAAAAAAAAACTAAATTTAAATTGTCTTTTCCACATTTCCATTTGTGTCACAGACACAGAATTAAGATTCTTCATTCACGTTTAGGAAAGCAATTTACATTCCTATAACAGTGTACCTCCACTGATACTTTTGTTCAGTAGAAAGAAGAAAATTAGTTTCAAAATTCATAGACTCACAGATAACAAATATGTGCAAAGAGGATACATAAATCCCACCAGCAGATTGGCAATCAGGCACAGCACATTATTGTAAACACGGATTGTTTACAAGATCATATTTTCCATATGTATGTCCTAATTTAGTTGACATCGTTCCAAATGCACAAGCTTGCTGTGTGTTTACCCTAAAGCAATATGTAGTATCATGTCTAACAAATTTCATCAACCAGGCTTTTGATATGAGTTTACTATTTTTCACTATCTCTATTTTACACTAGGTAAATTACTCTAGCCTCCTTTAGGAAAGTCAGAACATTATTTTTTTTTATGTACATTGTAAACTCAAGTATATTGACAATGTATGTGTGTTTTGTACTAAACTTGTCAGTTACTGCTTAGAATATGTTAATTTCACTTATCATTCTGATAGAAATTCTTAATCAGATAAAGTATTTGATGAAATACATTAACAAGAAAAACAGCATTTACAAAGGTGTATAGTTTATAGATATTGGCCAGAGAGTCTAGGTCACAGCGCAGTGCATTGTTAGCATCTCTTAGCTTATGCCATTGGATGCATCTGACAGGAAAGAATGAAGTACCTGTAGGTAAGAGAATCTCTATGTTATCAAAAAAATTTTTTTCTTGAAGTTCCTTATTTTATGTACATTTATTTTAATTGACATTAAATTTTAGAGTCACCAGAATAAAAATATTAACAGGATCTCATGAGGCTTATTCAGCCAACAGTTCAACTGAATGTAACTCAGTCCTACCACTGGAAGTCTGGATACAGAAGATATACAGTTCAGACTCTATATTGTATTCTATATTACAAGGAGTCTTCAGGAGGGTCACTCTCATAGACCTCAGGAAGTCTTCACTGCAGAAGGTTTCCTTACTGTCCCCAACCAACCCCCTCCAGGTCCAGCTGTCTTTACCCAGGTCTCTCAATCGAAGCTTGATCTGCTCCCTACAACTCCCTTCCCAACCTTTTTCCAACACTCGCAGCACCTACTGTATTTCCCCTTCCCATGGAAACCCATGCTTCCCTGCTATAGCCCTCCTCTTTACCTAGCATCTCTGGGTCTTTGAATTGGAGCTTGGTTAACATTTACTTGACAGCTAATATCCACTTTTAATTGAGAGAGAGAGAGAGAGAGAGAGAGAGAGAGAGAGAGAGCGCATTGGGTCAGTCCCTCTAAGTAGGAGGAAAGATTGTAAGGGTCAGAGGTTAATGATGATGCAAAACATGGTCCATTGGATCAACTAAGTTGTGCTCACATGTGTTCACTGAGCAGGCATGGGGCCTGCATGGGAGGGAAAACTGTGATTGGCTCTATTGTATTAGAGAAGAATCTATTTTCAATAATATAAATTAATAACAGATAATGTTATATTTACTGACGTTTCCTGAAAAATGAATAAAAGAACAAGCAATTTGTTAGAAACAACACACCACGTAGTGATTAATAGAGTAACAATATTTTGCCACTCTGTAATTAAAGCAATTAAATTATAGAAACTCTGTCAAATGCAGATGCCCAGTTTTGCACTTTGCAGTCTTCAGCACTATCTGATAAAATAGACGACTAGTTTGTCAATTCTCCAGTCTCAAATATTCCATTACAATGGTAGAATATGTATTATGATGATATAAGTAAAATACTATATGATTGGATAAGTAGAAGTAAGCTAGGCTGTCTTTTAAAAATCAATAAGTAAAATTCAGGAAATAATTACAAAATAGAACAAAGCCGTGTCAGGTTTTAAACTCGTCCTCTTACCCTGATTCCTGGGTTGCTTTCAATGTATAATAGTTTTCATGACATTTTATTGTCACCCAGGCAAACAATTATCAAAAAAGTAAAGTGGAAAGTAACAGCAAAACAAAATAAATAAATATTAAAATAACAAGAAAGAATTTTTGAATGTTTTTAGCAACAAGGTACCAAAATTAAAAAACAAATGTAGATTTTTTTTCTGATATTTGAATCCAGAAGGTACAGAAATAAAAGTATATCATAAAGCATTGATTTATTTATTAAACTGATGAACCATTAAAGGGATAAAAATATAATCATTTAAACAATCAATGTTTCTTATTCAAGCATCATATTAACAATTCTGTGGAAAGTAAACTTTTATCTGGTTCCATGTGGAATTATATTTCCTAAGCCCTCTCATTTTTCCTCCTTTCACTATTCCTTGCAGAGCAAGCATCAGGGTAGATCAATAATGTCTGGAACATACATAATGTGTTCCAATACTGCGATTGTACAGTAATTTAAAGCTGATGTCTAGTGGTCAACTGGAGCTCTTTACTCATTCTTGTTCTTTGGGTATCGAATGACTAAACTGTCAGGGTAAATATAAGCAAAGAAAGCTACCTAGTCCCAATCATATATCATGGGAATGAGAATGGTTTAGAAATGTGTGTTTATTGCATATCCCAATATTTATATTATTTCTAATAAATACGTTAAAACAGAAACCTATCTGTTTGATGTATAAGTGTGTGCATAGACACACATTCATCTGTTTGTAGGTGTAAATACACCTATGAGTGTGTATATGGAGCTGAAAGACATTCCTGAGTGTCATTCTTCTCTTTTTTTTTTTTTAAACCAGGACTGTACAGTCTAGCCTTTTATCTACTCTTTGTAGTGTCTTTTTTTAATTTAATTTTATTTAATTTTATTAGATATTTTCTTTATTTACATTTCAAATGCTATCCCGAAAGTTCCTTATACCCTCCCACCCCTGTGCTCCCCTATCCACCCACTCCCACTTCTTGGCCCTGGGGTTCCTCTGTACTGGGGCATATAAAGTTTGCAAGACCAAGGGGCCTCTCTTCTCAATGATGGCCGACTAGGCCATCTTCTGCTACATATGCAGCTAGAGACACGAGTTCTGGGGGTACTGGTTAGTTTTGCAGATTATATGATAGTATATATAAGTGACCCTAAAAATTCCACCAGAGAACTCCTAAACCTGATAAACAGTTTCAGTGCAGTAGCTGGATATAAAATTAACTCAAACAAATCAATGGCCTTTCTCTACACAAAGGATAAATGGGCTGAGAAAGAAATTAGGGAGACAACACCCTTCACAATAGGCACAAATAATATAAAATTCCTTGGTGTGACTTTAACTAAGGAAGTGAAAGATCTGTATAACAAGAATTTCAAGTCTCTGAAGAAAGAAATTGAAGAAGATCTCAGAAGATGGAAAGATCTCCCTAGCTCATAGATTGGCAAGGTTTAACATAGTCAAAATGACTATCCTGCGGAATGCAATCTACAGATTCAATGAAATCCCAATCAAAAGTCCAACTCAATTCTTCACTGAGTTAGAAAGAGCAATTTGCAAATTCATCTGGAATAACAAAAATCCTAGGATAGCGAAAACTATTCTCAACAATAAAAGAACCTCTGGTGGAATCACCATGCCTGACCTTAAGCTGTGCTACAGAGCAATTGTGATAAAAACTGAATGGTACTGGTACAGCGACAGACAGGTAGATCAACGGAATAGAACTGAGTGTCTTTCTTAAAGCATCATTCATCGCTTTGATTCGGAATCTGTCATTTTTCTAGATCTTAAAATTTAAGCTAGACTGCTGGACCATGAACCCTTGGGTTCCTCCCATTTCCATTATCCAAAACTGGTAACATTGCACCCACCATTTCTATGCAGGCTTTGCTTGTTTCAAGGCCCGATATATAATTCAAATTCATTCATATTAATAGCACTCAGAGATCAATACACAGTGTTGTTAAATATCCCACTTTCTGATTAGCTTGTCTCTGGACCTTACTCTCATTTTAGTGGTTCATTTTCAAATAGTTCAAGATTCTGCACTTTATTTCTATTCTAAATATTTTAATTTCTTTTTGTTGTGATTTTGTTTATCTTTCTTATATGCTTTGGCAATGTCTGAATAGGTTCAGTCAATTTCATACTTGATAAAGTAATTTTGTTGAACATTGTTCTTATAACTGTATAGGTCACATTACTGAATGTGCAGAACACAGGAAAGAATTTAAATTTTCACTGCAGAGGAAGACAATTTGCTTGTATTTTATTTGTTCGATTGTTGGAAGAATTCTACACTTAATGTCTGTTGTTTACATTCAAATTGTAGTTTCTAGAGCATTCCCCATAAGGACATATAAAACGTCCCTTCTTAACACTTTTTGCCAGATCTTCTGAGTTAGTAGACCTGAAACATGATGCAGGCCTGCACATGTCTAAAGCAGATGGAGCCCAGTGATGAGAGAAGTGGACACAAGACTTCATCCCTAACAATGAAGCCATCTTCAATCAATAACCACTCACAAAGGAAAATTGTGCCCAATCGAGTCTCACTGTGTACACAATCGACAGTACTGCCAACAGTAGATGACCAACACAAAATTAACTCACTGGTATTTTGGGGAAATGTTACTTTTTTAAAAACTTTACAGATATTTTCTGCTTCTGACTTTGTGATTCTGTGGGATTTAAGTGTGTACAAATGCATGTGTGAGTCTGTATGTACTCTGGGTGCCCTGTCTTTGGTTCTTTCTGTTTGGTTATTTTGTCCTATTCTGTTTATGTGTTTGTTCTTATTCTATTTTGTTTTATGTATTTATGTTTGAGATGGCCCTGTTTGTTTCATAATGAAAGAAAGAAAAGGTCGGGATTTAGGTGAGTGGATGGGGTAGGGAAGTGGGGAGGATCTGGGGAAAGTTAAAGGAGCCGAATCTTGGTTAGAAACAAACAAACAAACAAACAAAAAACAAAAATGAACTGTTGTGGGTAGCTTTTTATATATTCCGTTCTCCTGTGAGTGGCTGTGAAAAAAAAAAAATGAGTCAGTTTACAGGTGATTTCCTGTAAACCTGCTACCCACCTTGATCCGTAAAATAAAAGAGAACTGATGATTGGGCAGATAAAAGGGAAGGTGGAGCAGAAGGAGAGAGAGAGAAGGAAAAAATGGAAGAGGGAGAGGACGCAGAGGAGGAGGAAGAAGAAGAAAACTGAGCAGAAGCACATGGCCTGGAGAAACCGCAAGGTCTAAGGGGTCTCATAAGATGTGGAAGATGGTAGTGGAGCAGTAGATCTGCCCAATCTAAGGCACACAGCATGTAATCATATTAACTGTGTTGTGCTATCATTGCCTGGGCTTATTTGGGAGGAGATTTACCACAACAACAAACCTCAACACAATGAGCAGTAAAGGTCTCTAGAAAAATAATATACTTTAGGAAAGAGACATTGTAAGAAAGGATGTCTGAGTGATATAATAATATTTTAAAGGCCACATTAATTGCACTTACAGCTCAAACTATTTAGGTGGATCACAATAATACCCACTGCCACAACAGAGCCACTGTACAAAGACAAAGAATGATGGAGATTGTAGTGAAGAGTGATAATACAGAGGACTTAACTAAAATCTACAATAACAGTTATAAGAAAACATAGATAGATGTCCCTTTATTACTATTAACACTGGGGCTCTAAAGAGATTGTGTATAATTAGTTCCCTTATGTTTAGGCATTAGTCCAACTTGATGATATTTTGTGCTTACTGGCAAAACTACACCTGGGTATTTTCTACCACAAACTTTTGAAAAAAAATTATAAGCTTTTAACTTTATTTATTCACACATATGCTTCAATCTGCCTCTGTCTTTATATCTTCCTAGGGACACAACTGCACTCTCAGAAGCAAGAATTTGACATGTTGACATAGAGTACTGTTTGATGTGATTAATATTTTGTATTGTGTACAATTTGTGTTTCAGAAGAATCTAGGCCAATTTGTTTCTCATTAAGAGGATGGACTGTCCCCTCAGTATTGCTTTGTACTCTTTCCTGTCACTCAAAGCAGACAGTGTGCAAATATCTCTGAATCAATGAGGACATCAAATCATAATCAAACCCAGAAGAGTAGGGTAAATTTCAGAAATGGACTAGGGACATATTCAAACTTAGGAATAAGACATGAAGGTGCTCATTTTTTTTCATAGTTATCTGAAGTCTAATTTAGAAAATGGGAAGCAAAAACTCTTAAATATATTTTCAGTGTCACTTCTCAGAGTTCCATAAAAATATTCTCCGCAAACATTTTGAATTTTTGCCTAAAATAAAACAATCTGTCTTCAAGTAAACAGACATAGTAAATAGTCTATCTTCTTTCCCTCCCCTTAAGTTTTTCTTCCTTTTTTTCCTGGAATGAGATTGCATTAAAGCAGATTAAGTGAGTTGTTAAGCTTTACTTGTCAAAATAAATGAACTGAATATAAACAAAGGAATTCAAGAATGCATTTTCATTGTATTCTTTGTGTTTGCATTCTTTTTTATTAAAGACTGGTATTAAATAAATATCAGTGCGTGTATGTACACGTAACAAATATTAAATTGAGAATAGGCATAATTGATTAGTAATAAATGTGTTACTTTATTAACTATCATCATCATACAGTAAACAAAAAAGGATTTTCACCAATTTTTATGTTACTTTTAAAACTCTTTTATTGATAATTTTTTCATACAATACTTTTTAATCATATTAAATCATTTGATCATATTGTTTCTTTACTCAGTTCTCAGATGCTCATCTTGATACCTAGCCAACTTTGTGTCTTTTTCTTTATTTTTCTTTGAAACAAATAGCTGTCTCTTGTGAGACTAGGCCAGGGCCTAGCAAACACATAAGTAGATGCTCACAGTCAGCTATTGGATGGAGAACAGGGCCCCCAATGGAGGAGCTAAAGATATCTGCAACCCGGTAGATGCAACATTATGAACTAACCAGTATCCCAGAGCTCTTGACTCTAGCTGCATATGTATCAAAAGATGGCCTAGTCGGCCATCACTGGAAAGAGAGGCCCATTGGACACGCAAACTTTATAAGCCCCAATACAGGGGAACGCCAGGGCCAAAAAATGGGAATGGGTGATTAGGGAAGTGGGGGGGAGGGTATGGGGGACTTTTGGGATAGCATTGGAAATGTAATTGAGGAAAATACGTAATAATAAAAAATATTTTTAAAAAAAGAAAGAAAGATGTCACACCTTAAGAGAACTATCCAAATAAATACAATTAAGCTATCAAAAAAAAAAAAAAAAAAAAAAAAAACCAAGCACGATACTGCACCCTCTCATAAAAACAGTAATTAAAAATAAACAAAAAAAGAGATCAATAAAATAAAAGAGGTATACTCTGTCGGCTATGCTTCATTGTAAGTCCTTGTCCACAATGGCTGTCCAACACAAAGTGACAGAATGAACTCAGGAGTATATTTGTAGACTCTGTCTCATTATTTTTTCTTGTTTGAACACCTTTTTTTTCATTTTATGTATTTGTAGTAATTATATTTTCTATGATGTTAATTTTTTGTTTGTCTTTGTTTACTTTATTCATTAATCTATTTTGCAGTCCAGTGCAGACTTTGTTACCGTCCCACAACACCAGAGTTCCACATCCCATACCTCTTTCTCACCAGTCTCCAAAAGGATGTCCCCAATACTCTATCCCCACCCCACCAGACCTTCCCTTCCTGGAGCCTCAAATCTCTCAAGGTTTAGGTGCATCTTCTCTCACTGAGGCCAGATCCCACAGTCCTCTGCTGTATATATGTTGGGGACTTCGCATCAGCTGGTGAATAGTATCTGAGATACCTCAGGGGTCCAGGTTAATTGAGACTGCTAGTCCTCCTACAGGGTCACCCTCCTCCTCAGATTCATCCAGCTTTCTCCTAATTCAATCACAGTGTCAGCAGCTTCTGTCCTTTGGTTGGGTGTAAATATCTGCATCTGACTCTTTCAGCTGCTTGTTGGGCCTATCAGAGAGCAATCATGCTAGGCTCTTGTTTGTAAGCACACCATAGCATCATTAATAGTGTCAGGCCTTGAGGCCATCCTTTGAGCTAGATCCAAATTTGGGCTTATAGCTGCACCTCCTTTCCCTTATCTTCTCCGTTTTTGTCCCTGCAGTTCTTTCAGACTGGAGCAATTCTGGGTCAGAGTTTTTGACTGTGGGATGTCAACCTCATCCCTCCTTCTTGATGTGAAAATACTTTTTGTTCCTGAGTCAGTTGAAGTATGAGCAGGTTAGATTTTACTGTTAGCAGTTTGAGGAGCTATAATAATAAAGTCGAAGTGATACTATAATGAATACCTTCTTTAGTTGTATTTTTTTATAATTTAACTCATTTCAATCATATCTAAATTTTAAAAGCTACATTTAAAAGGCAAAAACAGAAAGAAAGAAAGAGAGAGAAGAATGAAAGAAAGAAAGAAAGAAAGAAAGAAAGAAAGAAAGAAAGAAAGAAAGAAAGAAAGAAAGAAAGGAAGGAAGGAAGGAAGGAAGGAAGGAAGGAAGGAAGGAAGGAAGGAAGGAAGGAAGGAAGAAAATCCTAAAGGAAAAACACCTATGCTATATGCTTTTTAGATGTTGACGGTGTGAAGGTCTTTTTCTTTTCTTTCTTTGTTATTTTAGACACCAATGCTTTTGATCTAGTGATGTCATTGACCAAGAAAATTATTTCAGTCATGTGAGCCAGGATCATTTTTCACAATGCAGCATTTGTGCATTCTATATAATGAAATTCCTATAAGGCCTTAGTCAGCATATTGATGATTTTCTTAGCACCTAATGCTTTACTCTCTACCTTCTGTAGTCTATGATGAAGGAAAGGCAATTGACCCTTAGAATTGTTTCACCCAAAGGAAGTGCTTTGCTAATCTCTTTTCCTCTTATATATCTAAATAACAAAAAAATTCCTAGCTCCAAAGGAATTAGATGAACTCTGAGGTTTTTAACCATTGCCTACCATACAATAGAAAACTTTTCTGTTCTCTCCAAGATCCTAAAACAGTTGGTGTGATGATTTCAGGAAATCAGATGGCAGATTTGAGATTAAATAAACATTCCCAATGTCATTCACATGTCTACCTAGGAAACGAAAATGGAAAACAAGCTCGTCAAATAGGTCATATAAATTTAACTAATTCTATAAAAATAGACTTGGGATCCTAGCTTCCGAACTAAATTTGTTTTAATAACCACATGAATGAACAAAGGAAAAGGAAGACTCCAACAAAACAAATTCACTTTCAAGTGAAACAATTGCTCTGAATCATATCCAACATGCTTTTTCTTTAGTCTGAAGTACCAGGAAACCAGGAGAAATCTACCTAGGATGAGGCAGACTCTGTAAGAGGTGTAAGTGGATATTCATATTTACTAGAAACAGAGCGCAACGCTAAGCAGATTGGCAGTCTGGGACAGGGCTGCCAAAGTGAATATCACAGTGGTACTGAATCATGCTTAAATTTTAATTTAGTACCTTTGATAAAATACCACACTTGTAATTCAGATTCTTTTATACTTTACATTAGATTTGTGGTTATTAAATGATCCAATCTCTCACATCTAGGGAGAAGTGGTATTTAAAACTGAATATAGTTGAAGCTATTATCATGACAAATATCTTGAACAGAAATCCGAAGAAAAAAAGGAAGTTCTACATACTCCATCTAGAACCTTGCTGAAATCAAGAGCACAGATTTGAGCATCATGAAAATAGTAAAACATTTGAGCCTCCTGAGGTACACTATGAAATAACAAGTGTAAAATGCCAACATGACCAATAATAGGTACTCAACAGAAAACATAAAAACATATTTGTAATAATTAAAAGCAAGTTTTATATTACTTTACTTAAAAAGAAAACCTCAAATACTCCTTTATTTATGACTTGATTTAGTTAGAGCAAAAATTCCTCAGCAGCAGCTGCCTATTCATTTTAAATTTCCTATACCTTGAATGTGTGTGTGTGTGTATGTGTGTGTGTATGTGTGTGTGTGCCTGTGTGTGTATATGTGTGTGTGTGTGTGTGTGTGTGCGTGCGTGCGTGTGTGTGTGTGTGTGTGTGTGTGTGTGTGTGTGTGTGTGTGTAGACATTGGAACATGATAATGCTGTGGAATGCAGGTGGGTGACCAAAGATACCTTGGCTAGTTGGATTTCTCTGTCCACACTCTGCGTTCTCAGGAGTGAATCCAGTATGCTAGACTTGCTAGTATACACCTTTCCCTGCTAGGCCATCTTGCCATTCCCTCATTTGTTTTTGAGACGGCTATCACAAGTTTCCATGCTTTTAGCCTTACTATCTCCCTACATGAATATATCTTGTTCACCTTATATTCCCCAAATATAACATACAACATGTAATACAGAAATTTCCTATTATAATTTTCAAATTAATTAAATTCATTATCTGGTAAAGCAAAATTTTATATCACATTTGACATCTTCAAAATGTCTTTCAAGGTTAATAATCAAAGCAGAATTGGCAAAAATCAGATAATTTTTACTCTTTGGCCCAACAAAATTGTACAAAAATATACATTGCTTAAAATTGTTTTACTATTAAATGTAACTCAATTTAGAGCCCAGTGTATATTATCTGTAGACAATAGTACTTAAGAAATTTAAAACTAGGTACTTATTTATTGGAGGAAAAAACCCTAAAATTAAAGAGAGAAATTATTTGTTAAATTTTGTCCAAGGGTTGGAGAGGTGGCTCAGTCATTTAGAGCACATGTTGCACTGGCAGAGGTTCAATACCCAGCAGGCAGGTGACTCACAAGAATGCATAGCTCCACATCCAAAGCATCTGAGGCTCTCTTTTATGACCCTGTGTTGGCACCGGGCACACATGTGGAACACATTCACAAATGAAGTCTAAAACATCATACAAACAACATAAATAAATCTACTTGTTTTAGTTGGCCAAGATGATAACATTGAGAATACTCATATTCAATGCATTCTTTGACATTGTCTACATTTAAGAAATTTTACTCTATTGAGAATAAAATCTTTAGATTTTGATTTTCTTTATGCAAGAGAAAAACCATGTTCTTTTGTGTTAAGTGTTGTAAGATTTGACGCAGGAAATTGTGTTACATTGCCTGAATCATCATGTAAAAAAAAATCCCTCCTTCATGTAACACAACTGTGATGTTCAAGTTTGTTTCTGGGCTTCTCTATTAGAAAACTGAAATGAAAATTTCTGGGTTTTTTTTTTTGAAGCTCGGGTGTGTTATGTATTGTTTTACAGGAAACTGTCTTATGAGAGGATGTTTTTAATATCACGTGGATAGATGTTTTGCTGAAAACAGACTAGTGGTGCTGGAGAAATGACATTTGATATTTTGCTAGAGAGCTGATGCTTGAGAGAATACATGATGTTTGCAAAGGGTATAAATATAATCCAACAGACAGTGGGTAACACTGTGCTGTATTGGTTTACTTTGCCACTCTCTGCTGGTCATCACTGGGCTTTGCTGATCCTAGTCCTAGCTAAAGATGCTGTATGGTTATGGTTTGCCTTGCCACTCTTTGCTGATCATTGTTTGTTGTGACTTCGGAGAGAAAACTGTACCAGAGAACTTCTTCTGGAGTTGTTATAGCAGAGCCCTCCATGGTTTCTTCTGAATTAAACTGCTGTTGCTGATTCATAAATGATGCTTGCGACCAGATAAAGCTAGCGCTCCTGATTTTAACTGGACTGCTGATATCCTGACAAGGCAGACTGTATTAACCCCAAAGAACTATTTCTAAACAGGATCGCATCCTTCTTTGCCCTATTAACTTTTCTTTTCCACTACCTCTGATGGGTAGCCAGAAGGTAGGTTAAAGCATTTAAGTATACTTATTAAAGTAGGTTTAGAAAAATGTAAGCCTATAGAAAAATCTTTGTTTTGTTTCTTTAATATTACCTTGTCAAGAGTAAAGTAAAATGAAATCATATAGAACATTATTTTGAAATGTAAGATTGGGCTCTCTGATTAATATAACTTTTTAAATTCATGTTTACTATTCAGTGATATACTTGTCACTGTGCCATTCCATACCTCAGTTCAGAACAACTTCACTATGCTTGCCAGACTTATTTATTTACCAGTGACTAGCATTCAATTGAGCTTTAGTCTGTAGACAGAATGAATAGTGATGTTGATTTTTTTATGTATTTTGAATAAAATTTACATTTTGGTTGTCCTTGGTTTATAATTCCCAACGTGTTTGTTAAGCTTTGTCCTTGTTAAAATATGTAGGAATTTTCAACATATTAAATATCCAAACATAACAAATGCCCTAATCAGTTTTTTGTTTGTTTGTTTGATTTTCTTTTTGTCTTTTAAAATGTTAGAAATTGCATGAGTGTGTGCTGGTATCTTTCTTAGTTGTCAGTTAAATTTTTCCTGGAAATTAACAATAAAACACTTTCTCTGTATTTATTTCCAATCCTCTATCTGTTCTTAGCAAAATGTCTGATCAAATATTTGCCCATTTTGTTAGAGTGCTTAATTCCTTGTTTTTGTTTTTTAGAGTAATTTATGTAATATACAAACATTCTGTCAACTGCATTTTAAAAGTAACATAACATAAGAGACATTTCAAAGTCCATATCTTATAATTTATTATTTGTAAATGTTTTTCTCTTTTTCAAACTGTTCAACTTTATTTTATTAGAGTTATCATTTTTAACAAATATGTCAAGCTTTTGATCTCTACGTATCCTATGTGCTTAGATATACATGTTGTTTGAGTGAAATAGCATGAACACAAATTTTCCATTAAGTGATGATAATGTTGGAAAGCAGTCCACACAAATAGTGAAATACAGCAATATAGTCAAGAAGAGATATCTTCAAGGCAGTTGTAACTTTATAAAATATTCTGAAAAGAAAAAAAAAAGCCTACTGCCCCCCTCGCTGGAGCATATATCATGTGATAATCTCCCATGATATAATACCACTGTAAATGAAGGCTAGTCAAAAGGTATGATTTCTTCATATTTATTACTTTATAAATATGTATTTGTGTATTTTTCTGTTTAATGTGTGTATGGTTCATACATGAGCCTGCAAGGGCCTGAAGAATGTGTGGAAGCCTCTGCACCTGGAGATAAAGATAGGTATGAGAAACCAAGTATGGATGTTGGGAGCCAAAATCACATTCTCGGGAAAAGCCACAAATGGAAATAACCGCTTGTCATTTTTTGAGCCACCTCCAAATTTTAACTTCCATTAAAGCCTCCATAAGGAGCATTTGTGAAATGGGTTGTCTTAAATACAGCTTATAAATAATCATTAATATAAGCAATTCCTTAAGTATTAATCAAATTAATGATTATCTTACTAAGTACTAAGTACACATAAACACTTTAGCAAGGAATATAATGATAAGAACTGTAATATTGACACACCCCAAGAGTTATCACTTCCTCAGCTACTAGCATGCTAATCAAACTTCTGCTGGAGGTTACTAGGTCTCTGTGATTAAACTGGGTATCCAGTAAAAGAGTTTTGAACACACTATGGTTTAAGAAACCACAACAGATGAAACATGGGAGAAAAGTGTGATGGAGGGCAATAAAAATATTATGAAAGATGAAAAAACTATACATAGTAGATCATTATACATGTATAGAGGAAATTAATGACATCATTCTCTAGTATGCTTATTTAAACAATTATCAATTGTTGTGATAAATAGTTCTCATAGTTGTATTTTTTTTAGTGAGCCAACATCCCACAATTGTGCTTTGGAAAAATTTGTTATCAAAACATGTAGAAATCCTAGTGGGAAACATGAATCAAAAAGAAAGCTTAAAGGGTAATGTAATTTGTTTTTTGATCATAGGCTTCAAAAGCTAAATGCATCTAAATGGGCAACATATAGGTCGTTAAATGAAAGATTAAAATATCAATGCAATAGTTTCCTTTGTTTATTATTTTTGAAAAGCCATATGATTAACAGGGCTAGCTCATCAATCACTCCAAATATGTTAGAAAATTTAAAATATGTTGAATTGATATAACAAAAAGTAAGCAGAGAAGAAAGCGGGGCTGTCTAAGTCGCTGGCAAGCAATTATTGGAATTTTTTCTTCCTAGCTTTGAAGCTTTATCAATGTCAGTTCAGTCTTTATGTTCTATTTATAAATTGCATTTAAAGTTTGCCTTTCTTAGTAGAAAAAATGTTTTCTCATTAATTATTTGCTAAATTAATGTATCTATTCTGAAGTCAGAAATGCAGATTAAGTGTTGTAGAGTGTAGTGTATACTTGGTAGAAATTATATACATAAATATGCATATATAGAATATATTATATAGAATATATTTCTTATACTTAAAAATTAATTTTTCCTTAATTTCTGAGTTTAAAGGGAGAAAATTTCTAATGGAAAAATTATAAATATAAGAAATCTAAACTCTCTGAAGAAGAAGACATACAAAGAAAGATGCTTCAGTAATTGCCCTATCTCTACGTATATAACATTTCTCTTATTATATAATAGCATAGCAGAATGCTATTGAGATTTTAGAGAACACATATTTGTTCCTTTGTTTTGAAGATTAGTCTCAGGGTCTCCTACAAAGGAGGCAAGACTTCTGTCACTGTATCTTCAACCTCAAGGATTCTTGGGAGAAATAAATAAAAGATGAACATCTGAATGACTAATCGTAACGACAAAATCGTCATGCTATACACAAACAGGATATCACTGTGGTTTCTGATAGCCTAAATAGTCAGGAATGAAATTAGCCTGCTGTTGAATTGAATCCTCTCTGTGTGTTTTGCATGTGTGCAGGAGTGCATGCACATTCACGTGAGTAGATGTGTCCCTGCTATTGTGAACATGTGGGATGAGAGACCAATCTTAAGTGTCTGTCTTCAACTCATCTCTTTTGAGTCAGGATCAATTTCTTGTTCATTTCTTTTTAATTTTTTATTGGATATTTTCTTGATTTACATTTCAGATGTTATCCCTGTTCCTAGTTTCCCCTCTGAAAAACACCCTTCCTTATCACATCCCCAGACCCATGCTCACCAACCCACCCACTACCATTGGCATTACTGGCTGTGGCATTCCCAAACACTGGGATATAGAGTCTTCATAGTACCAAGGGCCTTTTCTTCCATTGATGTTCTACTAGGCCATCCTCTGCTACATATGCAGCTGGAGCCACAAGTTCCACCATGTAAATCTGGTTGCTGGGATAGTGCCTGGGAGCCTTGGAGGTACTGGTTATTTCATATTGTTGTTCCTCTTATGGGGCTGCAAACCCCTTAATCTCCTTAGGTCCTTTCTCTAGCTCCTTCATTGGGGACACTATGCTCAGTCCAGTCGATGGCTGTGAACATCCACTTCTGTAGTTGTCAAGCACTGACAGAGCCTCCAGTCAGCAAGCACTGTTTGGCATCCACAAAAGTGTTTGAGTTTGGTGAGTGTATAGGGAATGGGTCCCCAGGTGATTCAGGTTCTGCATGGTCATTTCTTCGGTCTCTAATCCACAGTTTCTCTCTGCAACTCCTTCAATGGCAGTTTTATTCCATCTTCTAAGAAGAATCAAAGTATCAACACTTTGGTCTTCTTTCTTCTTGAGTTTCATGTGTTTTGTGGTGTGTGAATTTTATCTTAGGTATTCTAGGTTTCTGGGCTAATATCCACTTATCACTGAGTACATATCAAGTGACTTGTGATTGGTTTACCTCACTCAGAATGATATCCTCCAGATACATCCATTTGACCAAGAATTTCATAAATTCGTTGTTTTTAATGGCTGAGTAGTACTCCATTGTGAAAATGTACCACATTTTCTGTATCCATTCCTCTTTTGAGGGACATCTGGGTTCTTTCCAGCTTCTGGCTATTATAAATAAGGCTGCTATGAACATAGTGTCCTTATTACATGTTGGAGCATCTTCTTGGTATATGCCCAGGAGTGGCATATCTGGGTCCTCAGGTACTATGTCCAATTTTCTGAGGAAACACCAGAGTGATTTCCTGAGTAGTTGTAACACTTTGAAATCCCTCGAGCAATAGAGGAGTGTTCCTCTCTCTCCACATCCTTGTAAGCAACTGTTGTCACCTGAGTTTTTGATCTTAGCCATTCTGATTAGTGTGAGGTGGAATCTCAGGGTTGTTTTGGTTTGCATTTTCCTGATGACTAAGGATGTGGAACATTTTTTAGGTGCTTCTCAGACATTCGGTATTCCTCAGTTGAGAAATCTTTGTTTAGCTCTGTACAATATTTTTAATAGGGTTATTAGTTTCTATCTAGTCTACCTTCTTGAGTTCTTTGGATATTAGTCCTCTATTGCATGTAGGGTTGGTAAAGATCTTTTCCCAATCTGTCGGTTGCGGGTTGCATTTTGTCTTATTGACAGTGTCCTTTGCCTTATAGAAGCTTTGCAATTTTATGACGTCCCTTTTGTTGATACTTGACTTTACAGCACAAGCCATTGGTGTTCTGATTAGAAAAAATTTCCCCTTTGCCAATATGCTCAAGGCTCTTCTTTACTTTCCTCTATAAGTTTCAGTGTATCTGGTTTTATGTGGAGGTCCTTGATCCACTTGGACCTGAGCTTTGTACAAGGAGATAAGAATGGATCAATTTGAATTCTTCTACATGCTAACCACAAGCTGAGCCAGCATCATTTGTTGAAAATACTGTCTTTTTTCCACTGAATGGTTTTAGGTCTTTGTCAAAGATTAAGTGACTTTAGGTGTGTGGGTGCATTTCTGGGTCTTCAACTCTATTCCATTGATCTACCTGCCTGTCACTGTACCAATAAGTTTTTGTCACTATTGCTCTGTAGTACAGCTTGAGATCAGCAACAGTGACTCCATCAGAATTTCTTTCACTGTTGAAAATTGTTTTCGTTATGCTAGGCTTTTGTTATTCCAGATGAATTTGGAAATTGCTCTTATTAAATCTATGAAGAATTGAACTTTGACAGGGATTGCATTGAATCTGTAGATTTGTTTTGGCAAGATGACCTTTTTTACTATATTAATCATGCTAATCCATGAGCATGAGAGATCTTTTCATCTTCTGAGACTTTTGATTTCTTTCTTCAGAGTCTTGAAGTTCTTATCATACAGATCTTTTACTTGCTTAGTTAGAGTTACACAGCAAGGTGTTTTATATTATTTGTGACTATTGTGAAGGGTTTTCTTTCCCTAATTTCTCTCTCAGCCTGTTTATCCTTAGTGTAGAGTAAGGCCACAGATTTCTTTCAGTTAATTTTATATTCAGCTACTTTGCTGAAGTTGTTTTTTCAGGTTTAGGAGTTGGAGTTCACTGGTGAAATTTTGGGGGTCACTTTATTATACTCTCATATCACCTGCAAATAGTGATATTTTGGCTTCTTCCTTTCCAATTTGTATCCCTTTGATCTCTTTTCTTGTCTTATTGCTCTGGCTAGGACTTCAAACACTATATTGAATAGGTAGAGAGAAAGAGAGTGGGCAGCCTTTTCTAGTCCCTGATTTTAGTGGGGTTGCTTCCAGTTTCTCTCCATTTAGTTTGATGTTCGGTACTGGTTTGCTGTATATTGCTTTTACTATGTTTAGGTATGAGGCTTGAATTCCTGATTTTCCCAAAGTTTTTATCATGAAGAGGTATTTGAGTTTGTCAAATGTTTTCTCAGCATCTAATGAGATGAATACATGTTTTTGTTTTTGTTTTTGTTTTTATTTTGTTTATATAGTGGATTACATTGATAGATTATTGTATATTGAACTATCCCTACACCCCTGGGAAGAAGTCTACTTGATGATGATGGATGATCCTTTAAAAGTGTTCTTGGATTAGGATTTTGAGAATTTTATTAAGCATTTTTGCAATGATATTCTTAAGGGAAATTGGTCTGAAGTTTTCTTTCTTTGTTGGGTCTTTGTGTGGTTTAGGCCTCAGAGTAATTGTGGCTTCACAGAATGAATTGAGTAGAGTTCCTTCTGTTTCTATTTTGTGGAATAGTTTGAGGAGTATTGGTATTAGGTCTTCTTTGAAGTTCTGATAGAACTCTGCACTAAACCCATCTAGTCCTGGTCTCTTTTTGGTTGGGAGACTATTAATGACTCTATATTTCTAATGAGATGATCATATGTTTTTTTTATTCTGTTTATATGGTGGATTACATTGATGGATTTCTGTATATTAAACCATCCCTGCATCCCTGGGATGAAACCTACTTGGTTATGATGGATGATCGTTTTGATGTGTTCTTGAATTCAGTTTGTGAGGTTTTTATTGAGTATTTTTGCATCAATATTTATAAGGGAAATTGGTCTGAAGTTCTCTTTCTTTGTTGGATCTTTGTGTGGTTTAGGTATCAGAGTAATTGTGGCTTCATATAAACCTGTTTATATTTTGTGGAATAGTTTGAGGAGAGTTGGAATTAGGTCTTCTTTGAAGGTCTGATAGAACTCTGCACTAAACCCATCTAGTCCTGGGCTCTTTTTGGTTGGGAGACTATTAATAACTCTTTATATTTCTTTAGGGGATATGCTATGGTTTAGATCATTGATCTGGTCCTGACTTTATTTTGGTACCTTATACCTGTCTAGAAATTGTTCATCTCATCTAGGTTTTCCAGTTTTATGGAGTTAGACATTTTGTAATAGGCTCTGATGATTTTTTGGATTTCTTCAGTTTTTCTTGTTATATCTCCATTTTATTTTCTGATTTATTAATTAGGATACTGTCCCTGTGCCCTACAGTTAGTTTGGTTAAGGGTTTATCTATCTTGTTGATTTTCTCAAAAAATCAGCTCCTGGTTTTGTTGATTCTTCTGGGGACTGTTGGACTGTTCACAGAATTTGTGCCCAAGGTCACTTGTTAATTTTTCATGATACAAGAAGCCTGACTTGTAAACTTTTGATGATTCTTTGAATTATGTCTAATTCACTCAAAGAGGCATTAAGGTTAGTGAACCAGGTTTGTACATACATTAAAATAAAATAGTTCATTTCATTTAATATTTCCTTGGGATCCTACTGGTATTGGCTTATAAATATTTGTTGAATATTTAGGTATTTTTCATGATGTACAACCTGAATATTTTTTTAAATATACACCATAGAACATTGTCCCTGATAGTTACATAGCGATTGCTAAAAACTCACAATACTTTTATTTAATTACACTGGGGATAAAAATACATAAATCTTGCTGGCATATGCAATAGTGTCTGAGTTTGGTGGTTGATTATGGGATGGAACCCCGGATGGGGCAGTCTCTGGCTAGTCCACCCTTTCGTCTTAGCTCCAAACATTGTCTCTGTAACTCCTTCCATGGGTGTTTTGTTCCCTATTCTAAGGAGAAATGAAGTATCCATGCATTGGTCTTCCTTCTTCTTGATTTTCTTGTGTTTCTCAAATTGTATCTTGGGTATTCTAAGTTTCTCAGCTAAGATCCACTTATCAGTGAGTACATATCATGTGAGTTCTTTTTTTTTTTTTTTTTTTTTTGATTACCTCACTCAGGATGAGGCCCTCTAGGCCCATCCATTTGCCTAGGAATTTCATAAATTCATTCTTTTGTTTGTTTGTTTGTTTATATCTTTTTTATTATTACATATTTTCCAAAATTACATTTCCAATGCTATCCGAAAAGTCCCCCATACCCTCCCCCCCCCACTTCCCTACACACCCATTCCTATTTTTTTGGCCCTGGCGTTCCCCTGTACAGGGACATATAAAGTTTGCACGTCCAATGGGCCTCTCTTTCCAGTGATGGCCGACTAGGCCATTTTTGATACATATACAGCTAGAGTCAAGAGCTCTGGGGTACTGGTTAGTTCATCATGTTGTTCCACCGATAGGGTTGCAGATCCCCCCAGCTCCCTGGGTACTTTCTCTAGCTCCTCCATTGGGGGCCCTGTGATCCATCTAATAGCTGACTGTGAGCATCCACTTCTGTGATTGCTAGGCCCTGGCATAGTCTCACAAGAGACAGCTACATCTGGGTCAACAAAATCTTGCTAGTGTATGCAATGGTGTCAGCGTTTGGATCCTGATTAAGGGGTGGATCCCTGGATATGGCAGTCTCTAGATGGTCCATTCTTTCATCACAGCTCCAAACTTTGTCTCTGTAACTCCTTCCATAGGTGTTTTGTTCCCAATTCTAAGGAGGGGCATAGTGTCCATACTTCAGTCTTCATTCTTCTTCAGTTTCATGTGTTTAGCAAATTGTATCTTATATCTTGGGTATCCTAGGTTTGGGGCTAATATCCACTTATCAGTGAGTACATATTGTGTGAGTTCCTTTGTGAATGTGTTACCTCACTCAGGATGATGCCCTCCAGGTCCGTCCATTTGGCTAGGAATTTCATAAATTCATTCTTTTTAATGGCTGAGTAGTACTCCATTGTGTAAATGTACCACATTTTCTGTATCTATTCCTCTGTTGAGGGTCATCTGGGTTCGTTCCAGCTTCTGGCTATTATAAATAAGGCTGCTATGAAGATAGTGGAGCATGTGTCCTTCTTACCGGTTGGGACATCTTCTGGATATATGCCCAGGAGAGGTATTGCTGGATCCTCCGGTAGTACTATGTCCATTTTTTCTAAGGAACCGCCAGACTGATTTCCAGAGTGGTTGTACAAGCCTGCAATCCCACCAACAATGGAGGAGTGTTCCTCTTTCTCCACATCCTCGCCAGCATCTGCTGTCACCTGAATTTTTGATCTTAGCCATTCTGACTGGGGTGAGGTAGAATCTCAGGGTTGTTTTGATTTTCATTTCCCTGATGATTAAGGATGTTGAACATTTTTTCAGGTGCTTCTCTGCTATTCGGTATTCCTCAGGTGAGAATTCTTTGTTCAGTTCTGAGCCCCATTTTTTAATGGGGTTATTGATTTTCTGGAGTCCACCTTCTTGAGTTCTTTATATATATTGGATATTAGTCCCCTATCTGATTTAGGATAGGTAAATATCCTTTCCCAATCTGTTGGTGGTCTTTTTGTCTTATTGACAGTGTCTTTTGCCTTGCAGAAGCTTTGCAGTTTCATGAGGTTCCATTTGTCAAATCTAGATCTTGCAGCACAAGCCATTGTTGTTCTATTCAGGAATTTTTTCCCTGTGCCCATATCTTCAAGGCTTTTCCCCACTTTCTCCTCTATAAGTTTCAGTGTCTCTGGTTTCATGTGAATTTCCTTGATCCACTTAGATTTGACCTTAGTACAAGGAGATAGGAATGGATCGATTCCCATTCTTCTACATGATAACAACCAGTTGTGCCAGCACAATTTGTTGAAAATGCTGTCTTTCTTCCACTGGATGGTTTTAGCTCCCTTGTCAAAGATCAAGTGACCATAGGTCTGTGGGTTCATCTCTGGTTCTTCAATTCTGTTCCATTGGTCTACTTGTCTGTCAGTATTCCAGTACCATGCAGTTTTTATCACAATTGCTCTGTAGTAAAGCTTTAGGTCAGGCATGGTGATTCATTCCACGAGAGGTTCTTTTATCCTTGAGAAGAGTTTTTGTTATCCTAGTTTTTTTGTTATTCCAGATGAATTTGCAGATTGCTCTTTCTAATTCGTTGAAGAATTGAGTTGGAATTTTGATGGGGACTGCATTGAATCTGTAGATTACTTTTGTCAAGATAGCCATTTTTACAATGTTGATCCTGCCAATCCATGAGCATGGGAGATCTTTCCATCTTCTGAGATCTTCTTTAATTTCTTTCTTCAGAGATTTGAAGTTTTTATTATATAGATCTTTCACTTCCTTAGAGTCACGCCAAGATATCTTATATTATTTGTGACTATTGAGAAGGGTTTGTTTCTCTAATTTCTTTCTCAGCCTGTTTATTCTTTGTGTAGAGAAAGGCCATTGACTTGTTTGAGTTAATTTTATATCCAGCTAATTCACCAAAGCTGTTTATCAGGTTTAGGAATTCTCTGGTGGAATTTTTAGGGTCACTTATATATACTATCATATCATCTGCAAAAAGTGATATTTTGACTTCATCTTTTCCATTTTGTATCCCCTTGATCTCCTTTTGTTGTCGAACTGTTCTGGCTAGGAAATCAAGTACAATGTTGAATAGGTATGGGGAGAGTGGACAGCCTTGTCTAGTCCCTGATTTTAGTGGGATTGCTTCCAGCTTCTCACCGTGTTCTTTGATGTTGTCTATTGGTTTTCTGTAGATTGCTTTTATCACGTTTAGGTATGGGCTTGAATTCCTATTCTTTCCAAGACTTTTATCATGAATGGGTGTTGGATCTTGTCGAATTCTTTTTCTGCATCTAACGAGATGATCATGTGGTTTTTGTCTTTGAGTTTGTTTATATAATGGATTACGTTGATGGATTTCCATATATTAAACCATCTCTGCATCCCTGGAATAAAACATACTTGGTCAGGATGGATGATTGCTTTAATGTGTTCTTGGATTCGGTTAGCAAGAATTTTATTGAGTATTTTTGCATCAATATTCATAAAGGAAATTGGTCTGAAGTTCTCTGTCTTTGTTGGATCTTTCTGTGGTTTAGGTATCAGAGTAATTGTGGCTTCATGGAATGAGTTGGGTAGAGTTCCTTCTACTTCTATTTTGTGGAATACTTTGTGCAAAACTAGAATTAGATCTTCTTTGAAGGTCTGGTAGAACTCTGCACTAAACCCATGTGGTCCTGGGCTTTTTTTGGCTGGGAGACTATTAATGACTGCTTCTATTTCTTTAGGGGATATGGAACTGTTTAGATCATTAACTTGATCCTCATTTAACTTTGGTACCTGGTATCTGTCTAGAAATTTGTCCATTTCATCCAGGTTTTCCAGTTTTGTTGAGTATAGCCTTTTGTAGAAGGATCTGATGGTGTTTTGGATTTCTTCAGGATCTGTTGTTATGTTTCCCTTTTCATTTCTGATTTTGTTAATTAGGATGTTGTCCCTGCGCCCTCTAGTGAGTCTAGCTAATGGTTTATCTATCTTGTTGATTTTCTCAAAGAAGCAACTCCTCATTTGGTTAATTCTTTGAAAATTTCTTCTTGTTTCCGCGTGGTTGATTTCACCCCTGAGTTTGACTATTTCCTGCCTTCTACTCCTCTTGGGTGAATTTTCTTCCTTTTTTTCTAGAGCTTTTAAATGTGTTGTCAAGCTGCTAGTGTGTGCTCTCTCCAGTTTCTTTTTGGAGGCACTCATAGCTATGAGTTTCCCCCTTAGAAATGCTTTCATTGTGTCCCATAGGTTTGGGTATGTGTGGCTTCATTTTCATTAAACTCAAAAAAGTCTTTAATTTCTTTCTTTATTACTTTTTGACCAAGGTATCATTGAGAAGAGTGTTGTTCAGTTTCCACGTGAATATTGGCTTTCCATTATTTATGTTGTTATTGAAGATCAGCCTTAGTCCATGGTGGTCTGATAGGATGCATGGAACAATTTCAATATTTTTGTATCTGTTGAGGCCTGTTGTGACCAATTATATGGTCAATTTTGGAGAATGTCCTGTGAGGTGCTGAGAAGAAGGTATATCCTTTTGTTTTAGGATAAAATGTTCTGTAGATACCTGTTAAGTCCATTTGTTTCATAACTTCTATTAGTTTCACTGTGTCCCTGTTTAGTTTCTGTTTCCACGATCTGTCCATTGATGAAAGTGGTGTGTTGAAGTCTCCCACTATTATTGTGTGAGGTGCAATGTGTGCTTTGAGCTTTGCTAAAGTGTCTTTAATGAATGTGGCTGCCCTTGCATTTGGGGCACAGATATTCAGAATTGAGAGGTCCTCTTGGAGGATTTTACCTTTGATGAGTATGAAGTGCCCCTCCTTGTCTTTTTTGATAACTTTGGGTTGGAATTCGATTTTATTCGATATCAGAATGGCTACTCCAGCTTGTTTCTTCAGACCATTTGCTTGGAAAATTGTTTTCCAGCCTTTCACTCTGAAGTAGTGTCTGTCCTTTTCCTTGAGATGGGTTTCCTGTAAGCAGCAGAATGTTGGGTCCTGTTTGTGTAGCCAGTCTGTTAGTCTATGTCTTTTTATTGGGGAATTGAGTCCATTGATATTAAGAGATATTAAGGAAAAGTAATTGTTGCTTCCTTTTATTTTTGTTGTTAGAGTTGGCATTCTGTTCTTGTGGCTGTCTTCTTTTTGGTTTGTTGAGGGATTACTTTCTTGTTTGTTCTAGGGCGTGATTTCCGTCCTTGTATTGCTTCTTTTCTGTTATTATCCTTTGAAGGGCTGGATTCGTGGAAAAATATTGTGTGAATTTGGTTTTGTCGTGGAATACTTTGGTTTCTCCATCTATGGTAATTGGGAGTTTGGCCGGGTATAGTAGCCTGGGCTGGCATTTGTGTCCTCTTAGTGTCTGTATAACATCTGTCCAGGCTCTTCTGGCTTTCATAGTCTCTGGTGAAAAGTCTGGTGTAATTCTGATAGGCCTTCCTTTATATGTTACTTGACCTTTCTCCCTTACTGCTTTTAATATTCTATCTTTATTTAGTGCATTTGTTGTTCTGATTATTATGTGTCGGGAGGAATTTCTTTTCTGGTCCAGTCTATTTGGAGTTCTGTAGGCTTCTTGTATGATCATGGGCATGTCTTTCTTTAGGCTTGGGAAGTTTTCTTCTATAATTTTGTTGAAGATATTTGCTGGCCCTTTAAATTGAAAATCTTCATTCTCATCAACTCCTTATTATCTGTAGGTTTGGTCTTCTCATTGTGTCCTGGATTACCTGGATGTTTTGAGTTAGGATCCTTTTGCATTTTTTACTTTCTTTGATTGTTGTGCCGATGTTCTCTATGGAATCTTCTGCACCTGAGATTCTCTCTTCCATCTCTTGTATTCTGTTGCTGATGCTTGCATCTATGGTTCCAGATTTCTTTCCTAGGGTTTCAGTCTCCAGCATTGCCTCACTTTGGGTTTTCTTTATTGTGTCTACTTCCCTTTTTAGGTCTAATATGGTTTTGTTCATTTTCATCACCTGTTTGGATGTGTTTTCCTGTTTTTCTTTAAGGACTTCTACCTGTTTGTTTGTGTTTTCCTGTTTTTCTTTAAGGACCTGTAACTCTTTAGCAGTGCTCTCCTGTATTTCTTTAAGTGAGTTATTAAAGTCCTTCTTGATGTCCTCTACCATCATCATGAGATATGCTTTTAAATCTGGGTCTAGATTTTCGGGTTTGTTCTTCTGGGTATATGTCCATGAGAGGTATTGCTGGATCTTCCGGTAGTACTATGTCCAATTTTCTGAGGAACTGCCAGACTGATTTCAAGAGTGGTTGTACGTGCTTGCAATCCTACCAGAAATGGAGGAGTGTTCCTCTTTCCCCACATCCTCGCCATCTGCTGTCACCTGAATTTTTGAACTTAGCCATTCTGACTGGAGTGAGATAGAATCTCAAGGTTGCTTTGATTTGCATTTCTCTGATGATTAAGGATGTTGAACATTTTACAGGTACCTCTCAGTCCTTCGGTATTCCTCAGGTGAGAATTCTTTGCTTAGCTCTATACCCCATTTTTAATGGGGTTATTTGAATTTCTGGAGTTCAGCTTCTTGAGCTTTTTGTATCCCCTACCTATTCAATATACTACCAGAAGTCCTAGCCAGAGCAATTCGACAACAAAAGGAGATCATGGGGAATACAAATTAGAAAGGAAGAAGTCAAATATTACTATTTGCAGATGATGTGATAGCATATATAAGTGACCCTAAAAATTCCACCAGAGAACTCCTAAACCTGATAAACATCTTCAGTGCAGTAGCTGGATATAAAATTAACTCAAACAAATCAATGGCCTTTCTCTACACAAGGGATAAAAGGACTGAGAAAAAATTAGGGAAACAATACCCTTCACAATAGTCATAAATAATATAAAATATGTTGGTGTGACTCTAACTAATGAAGTGAAAGATCTGTATAATAAGAACTCCAAGTCTCTGAAGAAAGAAATTGAAGAAGATCTCAGAAGATGGAAAGATCTCCCATGCCCATGAATTGGCAGGATTAATATAGTCAAAATGGCCATCCTGCAAAAAGCAATCTACAGATTCAATGCAATCCCCATCAAAATTCCAAATCAATTCTTCACTGAGTTAGAAAGGGCAATCTAAATATTCATCTAGAATAACAAAAAAACCTAGGATAGCAAAAACTATTCTAAACAATAAAAGAACCTCTGCTAAACAAAGAATTCTCACCTGAGAAATACTGAATGGCTGAGAAGCACCTGAAAAAATGTTCAGCATCCTTAATCATCAGGAAAATGCAAATCAAAACAACCCTGAGATTCCACCTCACACCAGTTAGAATGGCTAAGTTAAAAAATTCGGGTGAAAGCAGATGCTGGTGAGGATGTGGAGAAAGAGGAGCATTCTTCCATTGTTGGTGGGATTGCAAGCTTGTACAACCACTCTGGAAATCAGTCTGGCAGTTTCTCAGAAAATTGGACATAGTACTACCGGAGGATCCCGCAATACCACTCCTGGGCATATATCCAGAAGATGTTCCAACTGGTAGGTAGGTCACACATGCTCTACTATGTTCATAGCAGCCTTATTTTTAATAGCCAGAAGCTGTAAAGAACCCAGATGTCCCCCAACAGAGGAATGAATACAGAAAATGTGGTACATTTACACAATGGAGTACTACTCAGCTATTAAAAAGAATGAATTTATGAAATTTTTAAGCAAATGGATGAACCTGGAGGGCATCATCCTGAGTGAGGTAACCAAATCACAAAAGAACTCACATGATATGTACTAACTATTAGCCAGATACTTAGAATACCCAAGATACAAGATACAATTTGCAAAACACATGAAACTCAAGAATGAAGACTAAAGTGTGGGCACTTTGCCCCTTCTTAGAATTGGGAACAAAACACCCATGGAAGGAGTTAGAGAGACAAATTTTGGAGGTGAGGTGAAAGGATGGACCATCTAGAGACTGCCATACCCGGGGGATCCATCCCATAATCAGCCTCCAAACGCTGACACCATTGCATACACTAGCAAGATTTTCCTTAAAGGACCCTGATATAGCTGTCTCTTGTGAGGCTATGCAGGGGCCTAGCAAACACAGAAGTGGATGCTCACAGTCAGCTATTGGATGGATCACAGGGCCCCCAATGGAGGAGCTGGAGGAAGTACCCAGGAAGCTGGGGGAATCTGTAACCCTATGGGTGGATCAACAATATGAACTAACCAGTATCCCCAGAGCTCGTGTCTCTAGCTACATATGTATCAAGATGACCTAGTCTGCCATCATTGGAAAGAGAGGCCCATTGGTCTTGCAAACTTTATATGCCTTAGTACAGGGGAATGCCAGGGCCAAGAAGTGGGAGCGGGTGGGTAGGGCAGTGGGGGCGATGTTATGGTGGACTTTTGGGATAGCATTGGAAATGTAAATGAAGAAAATACCTAATAATAATAATAATAATAATAATAATAATAATAATAATAATAATAGAACCTCTGGTGGAACCACCATGCCAGACCTCAAGTTTTACTACAGAGCAACTGTGATTATAAACTACATGGTACTGGTTCAGTGACAGACAGGTAGATAAATGGAATAGAATTGAAGACCCAGAAATGAATCAACACACCTATGGTCACTTGATCTTTGACAAGGGAGCTAAAACCATCTAGTGAAAAAAAAAAGTCAGCATTTTCAACAATTGGTACAGGCACAACTGGCAGTTTCCATGTAGAAGAATGCGAATTGATCCATTCTTATCTCTTTCTATAAAGCTCAAGTCTAAGTGGATCAAGGAACTTCACATAAAAACAGAGACACTGAAATTTACAGAGGAGAAAGTGGGGAAAAGCCTGGAAGATATGGGCACTGGGGGAAATTTCCTAAACAGAACAGCAATGGCTTGTGCTGTGAGATCAAGAATTGACAAATGGGACCTCACAAATTTGCAAAGCTTCTGTAAGGCAAAGGACACTGTCAATATGACAAAAAGGCCATCAACAGATTGGGAAAGGATTTTACCAATCCTAAATCTGATAGGGGGCTGATATCCAATAAAGAGCCCTTCCTTGTAAGCATAGATAATGCTAAATATATCTGTGCATATGGACTGTTTCCCAAGACATATAATCCCCAAGTGGCAGTTTATTCCCTCAAGTAGAAATAATGAGTAGGGCAGAGACATCTAGGGTGATAGTCTTGTTCTCAGACACACATGAACACTGGTGAAATGCATATTCAATTCATAGTGAGATACTGTTTTAATATGTGATGTGATTTTTCTATATTTTAAATATCCAGGATTTAAGCTCCTTTATATATATATATATATATATATATATATATATATATATATATATCCAGAAGAGAGCATTAAATTTCCAGAATAACAATTAGATTGTGAGCAAAATGAAGATCTTGGAAACTGTACTCCAATCTTCTGCAAAATATCTCAACCACTCAACCAATACTCTAGCCTCTATTTAAACTAATTCAAAGAATATTAGCATAAGTCTCATATATTAACATGCAAATCACAATGATTTTTAAAATAGTTATAAAATAGATGAGGTTGTTAGTATAACAGAGAAACATACTGATGGAGCTAGAAGTTAATGCACTATTCTCGACTTTTCATAAAATCTGGGCTGAATTCTGAAGCACCCAAATATATCTAGACATATAATTTTACCTTAATTTCATTGAAACTTTTATGATTTGATGCAACATGTTATTAGCATTAAATTGGAGGTGGAAAATATATTTTTCATTTGTAAAATAGAAAAGAATAAAAGAGTGTCAGTTAAGAGTAATTTTTGCCTCCTTAATAGTTACAGAATAGGTAAACATGGTATGTAACTTATTCAATACTTAAGTGGTATCATCAAGGACACTCAGTGGTTAAGAGCAGACACCGATCTTACAGAGAACCTAAGTTTGGGTTCCATCACCCACATCAAGGGGGTAATAAATACATACCGTTCCAGATTCACAGCATTCATTGCCTCCAGCCTCTGAGAAAACCTGGAGAAATCCTGAGTTATAGCCACAGTCACATATATGTAACACATAGGTAGAAATAAAATAAACTTTGTAAAGAATTGTAACGTAACCTATCAAATTAATTTAGCTTATGTATCATAAAACATGGAGGTTACATATGAATTGATTCAAAACAACATGGAAATAATTCTCTTTTTTGATTTTTCAAATAACATTTAAAGAGAAAAACCTGGCCTTGTTTTACAGAGCAAATCTGAGGCTTCTGACTGAACTTGATTTGAATTCAAATGTCTGGGAATCTCAAAACTGTACGAATGGGAAGGTACTACTAAGTTTTTCAGGAATGTGTTTTAAGAAATGTGTAACAATTAAAATACATTTCCTCAGAATTATTATCACTAAGTGCTTGACACTATATAATTTCATTTTATATGACTCATATTAATAGCTAAAATATGCACATAAAGCAAATGTTGGCTTAAAAGTGACAGAAGGAAGACATTTCATATTATATTAGGAAAAGTGTTCCTGATATTGGCCTATTCCATTAGTGCATATGCTCAATAATTTATCATAATACACTTTAAGATTCAATAAGATGACCATTTATCTGAAACGAAAAGAAATATGAATTGAATATATGAATAGAAATATGAACGGAATATGTACTCAAATTTCTGATAAAATGTAAAATTTAGCAAATAAATTTCAAAACATCTTAAAGTCTCAATATTCTATTTTGAACCTCATTAACGATGTTATAACTTCAAGAAATAACTTTTATGGTATCCATTTAATCATTTGAAATGTGAAATAACAAGTGTAACAAATCTCTAAATATATTATTGATCGCTACCTGTAGGACCAGTTGCTGAATTGTTAAGAGTTTATAGCGCATTGTACAATATCAAATCATCCTAGTTTACCAATTTATTGTTGGTCCAGCAGATTTTCCACTCCTTTTGTTTGACAGGAAGGGAGTGATGCGTTGACTGATGTGGAGTTCGAGTTTCTCAAGCCTGAACAAGTTCTGCACTCAAAGTAGAACTGCGCGTGCTCCTTCTCCCCACTCCACTGACTTCAGTAGTGCTCTACTTCCCTTTGACAACTTGCAAGGAAGCTTAACTTCTACATAGACTTCATTTCTTATTCTTTCTACTAGATTTCTCCTTTTCAATATGCTTTGATATATGGTCTATAGAGTAAAGTTTAGAATTCAAAAGCACCATTTCTACTTAGGGGCTCATAGCGTCTTTCATGTGCTATGATAATGAGACTTTGATTTTATTCAGTATGCAGCTCATGCTAGCTTAGCCACTACATTTCTCATAATTTATTTTTGAAACCTACTATTGATATAAAGAAGTAGTGCTGTAGTACCCTAAAATGATCTTGAAAGCTTAAAATAATTTGTCTGTGGTTAAATAAAAATAAGAGACATATGGGATAAATGAGTCTTCAATACAGTTTTATGTGAGTAAAAGCATAGGATTATTCTCTTGGATCAGGAGTCTGCCAGAACTGAGTACATTAAAGTAAACCAGATTTGTAAGATGTGTCTTGATTTATATGTTTATTTATTCTTCTCCTAGAAGAGACAGTAACAGATATCCCCAAGCAAGACTAGAAGACTTTCTGTAGACTATGTGTGTCCAGTGAATTAAAAAAAAAAAAAGAGCAAAACCCGAAGCCTGAAGCCTTAGAAAATAAACACAGATCTCCTTCCTTCTATACATATGTGTATAAGTACAAAAATGCAATGCACATATGGAAGGATAAACACTTGTACATTAATTGCTTTGAGCTTGATGATGTTATATGAAGGGAGAACAAAATTCTGAATTATGTTTTCATATCCAAGACTCATTTCAAAACATCTAAAATCAGTAAGTTTTTTTTTCCTGTCTTCCTCATGTGCATGTGTATGAGCATGCATATATAGGTCAAAAGTCAATATTGGGTGTGACTCTGGAAGACCTGACTATCATATATATATATGTGTGTGTGTGTGTGTGTGTGTGTGTGTGTGTGCGCATACATATATGTGTGTGTGTATATATATATATCATATAAATGTGTGTGTATGTATACATATATATATATGTGTATGCATATATATGTATAAATATGTGTATATATTTATGTATGCATGTATATATATATGTATATATGATGTGACTGTTTATTATTTAAATTATTTGTATTATTTTATATACATTTGTGTTTGTCTGCATGTCTATGTGAGAGTGTTGGATGACCTAGTCAGATACTTGTGAGCTGCCATGTGGGCACTGAACCAGGGTCCTCTGAAAGAGTAGCCGGTACTTCTAATAGCTAAGTTTTCTCTCCAGCTCTGACTGATCTCTCCCTCCCATATATTGTATTTATTGCTTGAGAATCTCCTCCGTTGTGCTTTGCTTACGCTTTCTATTTCCACTCTTTACCTTTAACCTCTTCCATCCCTTCCCAGGACCCCAACCCATCTTCATATCTTCTTGTATCACCTCACAGAGTTCAATATTTTCAGTTATTGCTTCTCATATGTTCATTGATGTGAGGCTACCTACTGAAGCATGGGCAAACTACTTCCATAAATAAAACTACTCCATTGCCATCAATTGCTTAGCTACCAGTGGAACCTTGTGATGTCTTTCTTCACGTATGTCATGCGTTTGGTTGAGTCAACCTCAAATGGTACTTGTAGAAGTAACCAGGGCCACAGTAAAAGAATATCAAAGAGGAGACACATATAATTGTAGGATGGAGAGGGCTAAAGTAACCATATCTTCAAATGAATGACTTCTCCAGTATTACTAAAACTCATTCGTTCCAAAGTAAGAAGATATGGCTATAGTGTCACTATTAAATATAAAAATGAATTTTCTCTGTCTCTCCTTTAGCATATTAATAATTATTAAAACTTCCTGTTACTGGGTTGACTGCCCCCTGTCTAAGTAGAAAGTCATGACCCTATTAAATATCATTTAAGTGTTTGCATTTCTATTTATTCACATATATGCACTCATCAGACAGCAGTGGGAGTTATAATTTAATAGAACTTTGGGAAAAGTAAAGATTAAAAATTACAAGATGACAATAAACCTTTTAAGTTCACTTAATTTTATGACATATCTGCTGTAGCATTTGTGGCTATAATAAAACATATGTTAACTCCACAATAAGACCTGAGATATGCTGTATCTGTCACCTCAGTCTGCACTGGGAAGTAGTGTGCATGCTATTACCTGGAGAACAGTTGTTCTCCTCTCCTGTGCAGATCCATATCATTCTCAAATTTGCATTCTTATAGAGAAGCAACAACTGTTACTTAAATCCAATGAAGTGTGTTAATTACACAAAGCTCTGTGAAATTATGGGTGAGAGTGCCTGAAGGATTTCTGCAGCTGTATCGTGGGTCTCCTGAGCATGTCTTGTCAGATTAATGTCTTTGTCAGTTATATGATAACCTTAAAATTGCTTTTATTCCACTAAGTGGTATTCCCCAAACCCCAGCGATATGGGAAATCCTACTCAATGCTAAGTAGCAGATGCATTTTTGTATTTGTTTGTGTAAACAGTTCAGATACCTTTAAACAAGTTGAAATTCAATTTTAAATCTGAATTGGATAGGTCTATCTTATCGGTTTATTTAATTCTGCGTTCTTTTCTCATTTTCTTTCTCCAGAACTCGAAGGATAAAGCATGCAATAGCAGACAATCTCACATCATTTTATATGATTATAAAGAGAGAAGAGCAAAGGTTGGATATGTGCCTGAACTCTCGGTAGGACTGTTGATGATAGTTCTAAGCATTCACTACATTAAAATGCCAAATTATTTTCCATTGTCTTTCTTGATTATACCCACCTCAAAACAACATGTGTGCAAGAGTACAAAGCAATTTATTTAATTTGTTCCTATGCAATTTTTAAAAAGCAAAAGAATTGAATAAAAAGCACAGAGACTGAGTGGAATGTTTAACTTACACTGTTTGCTTCCAGTTTATTCTTGCTGGTCCCAGGCCAGTGCAGTGAATTCAAGATGATTTTCCAGAATTTGAAATCTAGTTGAGTTTCATATTTTTTGCAAATAGTACCTTAGGAATTCTAAGATTCTGGGCTAATATCCACTTATCAGTGTGTGCATATCATGTGTGTTCTTTTGTGATTAGGTTACCTCACTCAGGGTGATACCCTCTAGAGCCATCCTTTTGCCTAAGAATTGCAATTTGCAAAACACATGAAACTCAAGATGAAGGAAGACCAAAGCTGGAAAGAACCCAGATGTCCCCAACAGAGGAATGAATACAGAAAATGTGGTACATTTACACAATGGAGTACTACTCAGCTATTAAAAATAATGAATTTATGAAATTCCTAGGCAAATGGATGGACCTGGAGGGCATCATCCTGAGTGAGGTAACCCAATCACAAAAGAACTCACACAATATGTACTCACTGATAAGTGGATATTAGCCCAGAAACTTAGAATACCCAAGATACAAGATACAATTTGCAAAACACATGAAACTCAAGAAGAACAAAGACCAAAGTGTGGACACTTTGCCCCTTCTTAGAATTGGGAACAAAACAACTATGGAAGGAGTTACAGAGACAAAGTTTGGAGCTGAGGCGAAAGGATGGACCATTTAGAGACTGCCATACCCGGGGGATCCATCCCATAATCAGCCTAGCAAGATTTTGCTGAAAGGACTCTGATATAGCTGTCTCTTGTGAGGCTATGCTGGGGCCTAGCAAACACAGAAGTGGATGCTCACAGTCAGCTATTGGATGGATCACAGGGCCCCCAGTGGAGAAGCTAGAGAAACTACCCAAGGAGCTGAAGGGGTTTGCAGCCCTCTAGATGGACCAAGAATATGAACTAATCAGTACCCCCAGAGCTCCCTGGGACTAAACCGCCAATCAAAGAAATAACATTGCGTGACTCGTCTCCCTAGCTGCATACATAGCAGAGGATGGCCTAGTCAGCCATCAATGGGAGGAGAAGCCATTGGTCTTGTTAAGGTTCTATGCCCCAGTATAGGGGACTGCCAGGGCCAGGAGGCAGGAGTAGGTGGGTTTTGGCTCAGCAGGGAGGGGATAGGGGATTTTCAGAGAGGAAACTAGGAAAGGGGATAACATCTGAAATGTAAATAAAGAAAATATCTAATGTAAATTAATTAATTAATTAAAGAAAGCTAGTTGAGATTCCAAACTTAGTTTGCATGAGTTTGAATTCAAGCCTCCTCCACAACTCATCCATTTGCCACATGCTAGTTCTAAGAATTTTGACAAATTTAGCAATTTTTCTTTTCCTGTATCATGCTTTACATGATAATTCTACTTTCCTTGTATACACACAATATTTAGACCAAGGCTTGGAATGTAGATCCTGCTATTGAAACATTTTCCATCATTATTAGCAAGAATCTTGAAGCAGCAAGGAGAAATGGAAATGGTTTCCAAATTGAACTTAGTTCAATGCCTAAGAGGCTGTCAGCGAGGGAGTTCAATTCCTTGTAGAAGAGACTACTTCTATGCAATATATTGAAGTGTAACCCCCTATGGAGGCCATTCTTCACCCTCAGAAAACAGCAATGTTTATAAAGTCACCCTGTGACTGGAAAAACCTCACCCTATTGGAAATCTATATCACATGTCAGACCCATCAAAGAGACAAATCTAATCCTTTTGGCTCAAAAATAGCTTGCAGCAATCTGATGTGCACAGTTTACTAATATTTGGAAGAATGGTTCATTGTGGCAATCAATGTCCTAGAGACACCCAAGACCTTAACTTTAACAATTTTTTCTTTGATGACATAAAGAAGATTGCTACAACAGCAGATATCCTGTAACTTTATTTACCCAGCTGCTGCTTTACTTGTCATTGAGTGTATCATTCTGAAAGCATGCAGGACGTAATTCCTAAAGATCATTCGTGAAATTTTCGTTGAGTGGAAGACACTTTTAAAAAATGATTTTGGTAAAAATTAAAGTGAACTTCAAAACAAAATGTGTCAAAAAGAAACATGCAAAGCATTGCTTAGTACTCTATTGTATCCCAGTCTTTCTACAGCCATCCTTTCACTTGATTTTAAAATTCATTCCAAAGTCTGAATGAATAAGAGCAGTAAGTTTGATTTGTATATTATTAATGTAGATGTGGAAAATACCTTATATGTTTCCTTCAGGTATATATGTTCCAACACTCAGTACATACGAGATCAAAAATCTTTAGCAGCCACAACCTACTACTAAATCTAGTAGCAGCTATATGAATTTATAACAGCAGGATAATTGAGGACAAACTGGGATTAATATCTAACTTATAGTTTTCAAAAGTTTTGTGTGTTTAATATGCAAAAAATTTAAATAACATGTTTTTAATAGATTGATATATTAATAACTATGAGCTTTTTACTATGGGGTGAAGCTATTACTGAGAAGTCAAATGGTGGATGCTTCAGCACTACTCAGAAGGGGGAACAAAAAAATGACACGAGGTAGAGGAGGGAGGGAGGAATTTGGGAGGGAGAGAGGAGTGACAAAGAAAAAGGAGGCAGAATCAGGTTTAGAAGGAGATAGAAGAGAAGTACAGAGGATCAGGAAATTGAACAGAGGTATGTAGCAGTGGACATGGGGAACTGGAGGTATCCACCAGAAAGTCCCACGTGCCAGGAAAGTAAGAGGCTCCCAGTGCCCAATAGAGATGGCATTAGCCGAAATACCCAACAAAGGGGAGAGGGACTTGTAGAGACCATATCCAGAAGTTAGTAATGGTCCCCAGTTGAGGGATGAAGCCAGGCAGCCTTCTCAAAAATATTAACCCAGAATTACTCCTGTCTAAAGAAAATACAGAGACAAAGAGTGGAGCAGATACTGAAGAAAAGGCCATCCAGAAACTCCCCCACCAGGGGATCCATCCCATATGCAGCCAACAAACCCAGACAATATTGTTGATGCCAAGAAGTGCTTGCTGACAGGATGTTAATATAGCTGTCTCCTGAGAGGCTCTGCCAGAACCTGACCAAAGTGTGGGTGCTTCAGTCTTTCTTAGAAGAGGGAACAAAATACTCATAGGATGAAATAGGAAGACAAATTGTGGAGGAGAGACTGAAGGAAAGGCCGTGCAGAGACTGTCCCACCTGGGGATCCATCCCGTATACAGAAACCAAATCCAGAACACTATTGTGGATGCCAAGAAGTGCTTACTGACAGGAGCCTGATATAGCTGTCTTGTGAGAGGCTTTTCAGAGTCTGGCAAATATAGAGGCCGGTGCACAGTCAACCATTTGACTGAGCATGGGATTGCCAATGGAGGAGTTAGAGAAAGGATTGAAGGAGCTGAAGGGGTTTACAACCCATAGGAAGAAAAACAATATCAATCAACCAGACCCACCCCCAGAACTACCAGGAACCAAACCAACACCCAGAGTACACATGGAGGGCCCCATGTCTTCGGATGCATAGGTAGCAGAGGGATGGCTTTGTTGGACATCAATGGCAGGAGATGCTCTTGGTTTTGGGAAGGTCCCTGCTCCAGTGTAGGGGAATGCAAGAGCTGGGAAGCAGGAGTGGGTGGGTGGGTGGGTGGGTGGGTGGGTGAACACCTTCATAAAAGCAGGAGTGGGAGAATGGCATAGGGGGGTTTCCAGAGGGGAAACCAGGAGAGGGGATAGCATTTGAAATGTAAATAAATAAACTATCCAATAAATATTTTAAAAATAGTTCTTCTGTTTAATACGAAATATTTTCTTTCTTTCCTTTTTATTTTATTCATTTTATTTGCATATCCTGTTTGGATTTACTGGAAAGGTATGAGTAAACATGTTATCTAGATAAACATCTGTATGGAGGGATGCTTTATTCGTGTCTGCCATCCAATGTAATATGCCAGAAACACTTGAGGAAGGAAAATAATATAAAGGTCCTTCTTTCCTGTTAAGAGATAATTCAAAATGTTCAGTCTTAAGAGCATACACATGAGTAACATTCTATAGACTGGGCAGAATTTATTCATGAACATATAGGTATAGGCATATACATAAATGCCTGTAACTAAACTTTAAAAAAAAATGAGGCCAAGAACTTGAAAAAAGATCAGGGAGGAACATATAGGCTAGTTGGAGGTATTAAAAAAAAGAAGAAAGATGACATAATTATCATATCACACACTAAAACAAAAGATAGAAGTAAAACATGCATTCCATATTAACATAAATAACATTCCTCTAAAAGAGTTATATTTTAAAATATTTAATTTAAAGTGTGGAGTTTATAAAAACCCTGTTGTGTGTTTATAAATATTTTAAGGTATTTTAGAATTTAAAATATTAGTTTCAGTTTATCTGGTTTTATGTTGAGGTCCTCAATCCTCTTGAATCAAGGTGCAATGCTTTGTGCAATGTGTCAATAACTGGATCTATTTCCATTCTTCTCCATACAGAAAACCAGTTAGACCAGCACCATTTATTGAAGATGGTTTCTTTTTTCCATTGTATATTTTTGGGGTCTTTGCCAAAGATCAAGTGTCCGTTAAGTGTGTGTGTGTGTGTGTGTGTGTGTGTGTGTGTGTGTGTGTGTGTTTTCTGAATCTTCAATTTTATTCCATTGATTAACATGTCTGTCTCTGTACCAATACCATGCAGTTTTTATTATTATTGCTCTGTAGTAAAGCTTGAGGTCAGGCCTGGTGATTCCACCAGCCATTCTTTTATTGTTAAGAATTATTTTCGCTAGTCTGGTTTTTTTGCCTTTCCAGGTGAATTTGCAAATTGCTCTTTCCATGTCTTGAAGAATTGTGTTGGGATTTTGATGGAGATTGAATTGAATTTGTAGATTGCCTTTGGTAGAATGGCCATTTTTACTGTGTTAATTTTGCCGATCCATGATCATGGGACATCTCTCCATTTTCTGTGATCTTCTTTGATTTCTTTCTTGAGAGACTTAAAGTTATTGTCATACAGGTATTGTACTTGTTTGGTTAGAGTTACCCCTAAAATATTTTATATTATTTGTGGCTGTTGTGAGGGAGTTGTTTTCCTAATTTCTTTCTCATCCTATTTATCATTTGTATTAAAGAAGGCTACTGATTTATGTGAGTTAATTTTATATCCGGCCACTTTGCTGAAGTTGTTTATCAACTGGAGAATTCCTCTGGTAGAATTTTTGGGGTCGCTTATGTATACTATCATATCATCTGCAAATAGTGAGACCTTTATTTCTTCTTTGCCAATTTGTATCCCCTTGATCTCTTTTTGTTGTCTTATTGTTCTAGCTAACACTTCGAGTACTATAGTGAATAAGTATGGGGAGAGTGGGCATCCTTGTCCCCAGTTTTAATGGGATTGATTAGCGTATCTTTCCATTTAATTTGATATTGGCTGTTGGTATGTGGTAAATTGCTAAATTATGTTTAGGTATGGGCCTTGAATTTCTGATCTCTCCAACACTTTTAATGTGAAGGGGTGTAGAATTTTGTCAAATGTTTTTTCTGCATCTAAGGAGATGATCATGTGATTTGTTCCTTGAGTTTGTTTATATAGGGGATTATATTAATGGATTTTTGTATATTGAATCAACCTTGCATCCCAGGAATGAAGCCTACTTGATTATCATGAATGATGGTTTTGATGTGTTCTTGCATTCGGTTTGCAAGAATTTTATTTAGTGTTTTAATCCATCCCTCTGTCCTTCCCTATGCTACTTCTCATACTTTTTACCTATCTAATCCATAACATTTTCTTCTTTGTTATGTTTGCAGATATATGAAATGTATGTAAGGATAACAGAGCAAATGTTATGAATATATACATATACACACCTACATACACATATATATATACACACACATATATACTATTCAGTCTATTTAGAATTACTTGTATGGATTTAGAGCTGACTATTTGTTATTGGATAATAGTCAGTGGATTCACCCTGCAAAAGACTACATCTCTGAGACTTCATTCCTTGGTTGCCTGTGGTTCTTTATTTAAATACATATTTAATTAAAATAGAGTTACATCACTTCTGGGTTTTTTTTTTCTCTTTTTCCTTTTGACCTATGATTCTTCCCTCTAAACTCTTCCTGTGCTCTTCACTTCCACTCAGACTGACAACTTTTTTCTTTTTGATTATATGTATATATGTGTTGTGGGAAGCCGCCCCCACATTCGCCGTCACAAGATGGCGCTGACATCCTGTGTTCTAAGTTGGTAAACGAATAATTTGCGCATGAGCCAAGGGTATTTACGACTACTTGTACTCTGTTTTTCCCGTGAACGTCAGCTCGGCCATGGGCTGCAGCCAATCAGGGAGTGATGCGTCCTAGGCAATTGTTGTTCTCTTTTAAATAGAAGGGGTTTCGTTTTTCTCTCTCTCTTGCTTCTTACACTCTGGCCCCAAAAAGATGTAAGCAATAAAGCTTTGCCGTAGAAGATTCTGGTTGTTGTGTTCTTCCTGGCCGGTCGTGAGAACGCGACGAATAACAATTGGTGCCGAAACCCGGGACGAGAAAAAACTCCGGACTGGCGCAGGAGGGATACTTCATTTCAGAACCAGAACTGCGGATCACGTTTATAAAGGTTCCCGTAACACAGACTGTTGAGAAGGATTCAACTGCCGAATTCAGAACTCATCAGCTGGGGAACGACGGTGATAAAGGTTCCCGTAAAGCAGACTGTTAAGAAGGATTCAACTGTATGAATTCAGAACTTTTCAGCTGGGGAACGAGAGTACCAGTGAGTATGTTTGGCCTTGAATTTTTTCTGGTGTTAGGAGCCCTTTTGTTCTTTTTCACATGCTATCAAGTGATTAAGATAGGGCTGAAAATTCTAGAGGAAATTCAGGACAATCTATCAGAAGTAAAGCGGGGAGAGAGAGTAGGAACAAAGAGGAAGTATGGTACACAAAATAAGTATACAGGCCTTTCCAAGGGTCTTGAACCCGAGGAAAAGTTAAGGTTAGGTAGGAATACCTGGAGAGAGATTAGAAGAAAAAGAGGAAAAAGGGAGAAGAAAAAAGATCGATTAGCGGAGGTCTCTAGGAGATACTCGTCACTAGATGAGCTCAGGAAGCCAGCTCTTAGTAGCTCTGAAGCAAGTGAAGAATCCTCCTCTGAGGAAACAGACTGGGAGGAAGAAGCAGCCCATTACCAGCCAGCTAATTGGTCAAGAAAAAAGCCAAAAGCGGCTGGCGAAAGTCAGCGTACTGTTCAACCTCCCGGCAGTCGGTTTCAAGGTCCGCCCTATGCGGAGCCCCCGCCCTGCGTAGTGCGTCAGCAATGCGCAGAGGGGCAATGCGCAGAGAGGTGCGCAGAGAGGCAGTGCGCAGAGAGGTGCGCAGAGAGGCAGTGCGCAGAGAGGCAGTGCGCAGACTCATTCATTCCCCGAGAGGAACAAAAGAAAATACAACAGGCATTTCCAGTCTTTGAAGGAGCCGAGGGTGGGCGTGTCCACGCTCCGGTAGAATACGTACAGATTAAGGAAATTGCCGAGTCGGTTCGTAAATACGGAACCAATGCTAATTTTACCTTGGCGCAGTTAGACAGGCTCGCTGGTATGGCACTAACGCCTGCTGATTGGCAGACGGTTGTAAAAGCCGCTCTCCCTAGTATGGGCAAATATATGGAATGGAAAGCGCTTTGGCACGAAGCTGCACAGGCGCAGGCCCGAGCAAACGCAGCTGCTTTGACTCCAGAGCAGAGAGATTGGACTTTTGACTTGTTAACGGGTCAGGGAGCTTATTCTGCTGATCAGACAAACTACCATTGGGGAGCTTATGCCCAGATTTCTTCCACGGCTATTAGGGCCTGGAAGGCGCTCTCTCGAGCAGGTGAAACCACTGGTCAGTTAACAAAGATAATCCAGGGACCTCAGGAATCTTTCTCAGATTTTGTGGCCAGAATGACAGAGGCAGCAGAGCGTATTTTTGGAGAGTCAGAGCAAGCTGCGCCTCTCATAGAACAGCTAATCTACGAGCAAGCCACAAAGGAGTGCCGAGCGGCCATAGCCCCAAGAAAGAACAAAGGCTTACAAGACTGGCTCAGGGTCTGTCGAGAGCTTGGGGGACCTCTCAGCAATGCAGGTTTAGCGGCTGCCATCCTTCAATCTCAGAACCGCTCCATGAGCAGAAATAATCAGAGGACATGTTTTAATTGCGGAAAGCCTGGGCATTTTAAGAAAGATTGCAGAGCTCCAGATAAACAGGGAGGGACTCTCACTCTTTGCTCTAAGTGTGGCAAGGGTTATCATAGAGCTGACCAGTGTCGCTCTGTGAGGGATATAAAGGGCAGAATTCTTCCCCCACCTGATAGTCAATCAACTGATGTGCCAAAAAACGGGTCATCGGGCCCTCGGTCCCAGGGCCCTCAAAGATATGGGAACCGGTTTGTCAGGACCCAGGAAGCAGTCAGAGAGGCGACCCAGGAAGACCCACAAGGGTGGACCTGCGTGCCGCCTCCGACTTCCTATTAATGCCTCAAATGAGTATTCAGCCGGTGCCGGTGGAGCCTATACCATCCTTGCCCCCGGGAACCATGGGCCTTATTCTCGGCCGAGGTTCACTCACCTTGCAGGGCTTAGTAGTCCACCCTGGAGTTATGGATTGTCAACATTCCCCTGAAATACAGGTCCTGTGCTCAAGCCCTAAAGGCGTTTTTTCTATTAGTAAAGGAGATAGGATAGCTCAGCTGCTGCTCCTCCCTGATAATACCAGGGAGAAATTTGCAGGACCTGAGATAAAGAAAATGGGCTCCTCAGGAAATGATTCTGCCTATTTGGTTGTATCTTTAAATGATAGACCTAAGCTCCGCCTTAAGATTAATGGAAAAGAGTTTGAAGGCATCCTTGATACCGGAGCAGATAAAAGTATAATTTCTACACATTGGTGGCCCAAAGCATGGCCCACCACAGAGTCATCTCATTCATTACAGGGCCTAGGATATCAATCATGTCCCACTATAAGCTCCGTTGCCTTGACGTGGGAATCCTCTGAAGGGCAGCAAGGGAAATTCATACCTTATGTGCTCCCACTCCCGGTTAACCTCTGGGGAAGGGATATTATGCAGCATTTGGGCCTTATTTTGTCCAATGAAAACACCCCATCAGGAGGGTATTCAGCTAAAGCAAAAAATATCATGGCAAAGATGGGTTATAAAGAAGGAAAAGGGTTAGGACATCAAGAACAGGGAAGGATAGAGCCCATCTCACCTAATGGAAACCAAGACAGACAGGGTCTGGGTTTTCCTTAGCGGCCATTGGGGCAGCACGACCCATACCATGGAAAACAGGGGACCCAGTGTGGGTTCCTCAATGGCACCTATCCTCTGAAAAACTAGAAGCTGTGATTCAACTGGTAGAGGAACAATTAAAATTAGGCCATATTGAACCCTCTACCTCACCTTGGAATACTCCAATTTTTGTAATTAAGAAAAAGTCAGGAAAGTGGAGACTGCTCCATGACCTCAGAGCCATTAATGAGCAAATGAACTTATTTGGCCCAGTACAGAGGGGTCTCCCTGTACTTTCCGCCTTACCACGTGGCTGGAATTTAATCATTATAGATATTAAAGATTGTTTCTTTTCTATACCTTTGTGTCCAAGGGATAGGCCCAGATTTGCCTTTACCATCCCCTCTATTAATCACATGGAACCTGATAAGAGGTATCAATGGAAGGTCTTACCACAGGGAATGTCCAATAGTCCTACTATGTGTCAACTTTATGTACAAGAAGCTCTTTTGCCAGTGAGGAAACAATTCCCCTCTTTAATTTTGCTCCTTTACATGGATGACATCCTCCTGTGCCATAAAGACCTTACCATGCTACAAAAGGCATATCCTTTTCTACTTAAAACTTTAAGTCAGTGGGGTCTACAGATAGCCACAGAAAAGGTCCAAATTTCTGATACAGGACAATTCTTGGGCTCTGTGGTGTCCCCAGATAAGATTGTGCCCCAAAAGGTAGAGATAAGAAGAGATCACCTCCATACCTTAAATGATTTTCAAAAGCTGTTGGGAGATATTAATTGGCTCAGACCTTTTTTAAAGATTCCTTCCGCTGAGTTAAGGCCTTTGTTTAGTATTTTAGAAGGAGATCCTCATATCTCCTCCCCTAGGACTCTTACTCTAGCTGCTAACCAGGCCTTACAAAAGGTAGAAAAGGCCTTACAGAATGCACAATTACAACGTATTGAGGATTCGCAGCCTTTCAGTTTGTGTGTCTTTAAGACAGCACAATTGCCAACTGCAGTTTTGTGGCAGAATGGGCCATTGTTGTGGATCCATCCAAACGTATCCCCAGCTAAAATAATAGATTGGTATCCTGATGCAATTGCACAGCTTGCCCTTAAAGGCCTAAAAGCAGCAATCACCCACTTTGGGCAAAGTCCATATCTTTTAATTGTACCTTATACCGCTGCACAGGTTCAAACCTTGGCAGCCGCATCTAATGATTGGGCAGTTTTAGTTACCTCCTTTTCAGGAAAAATAGATAACCATTATCCAAAACATCCAATCTTACAGTTTGCCCAAAATCAATCTGTTGTGTTTCCACAAATAACAGTAAGAAACCCACTTAAAAATGGGATTGTGGTATATACTGATGGATCAAAAACTGGCATAGGTGCCTATGTGGCTAATGGTAAAGTGGTATCCAAACAATATAATGAAAATTCACCTCAAGTGGTAGAATGTTTAGTGGTCTTAGAAGTTTTAAAAACCTTTTTAGAACCCCTTAATATTGTGTCAGATTCCTGTTATGTGGTAAATGCAGTAAATCTTTTAGAAGTGGCTGGAGTGATTAAGCCTTCCAGTAGAGTTGCCAATATTTTTCAGCAGATACAATTAGTTTTGTTATCTAGAAGATCTCCTGTTTATATTACTCATGTTAGAGCCCATTCAGGCCTACCTGGCCCCATGGCTCTGGGAAATGATTTGGCAGATAAGGCCACTAAAGTGGTGGCTGCTGCCCTATCATCCCCGGTAGAGGCTGCAAGAAATTTTCATAATAATTTTCATGTGACGGCTGAAACATTACGCAGTCGTTTCTCCTTGACAAGAAAAGAAGCCCGTGACATTGTTACTCAATGTCAAAGCTGCTGTGAGTTCTTGCCAGTTCCTCATGTGGGAATTAACCCACGCGGTATTCGACCTCTACAGGTCTGGCAAATGGATGTTACACATGTTTCTTCCTTTGGAAAACTTCAATATCTCCATGTGTCCATTGACACATGTTCTGGCATCATGTTTGCCTCTCCGTTAACCGGAGAAAAAGCCTCACATGTGATTCAACATTGTCTTGAGGCATGGAGTGCTTGGGGGAAACCCAGACTCCTTAAGACTGATAATGGACCAGCTTATACATCCCAAAAATTTCAGCAGTTCTGCCGTCAGATGGACGTAACCCACCTGACTGGACTTCCATACAACCCTCAAGGACAGGGTATTGTTGAGCGTGCGCATCGCACCCTCAAAGCCTATCTTATAAAACAGAAGAGGGGAACTTTTGAGGAGACTGTACCCCGAGCACCAAGAGTGTCGGTGTCTTTGGCACTCTTTACACTCAATTTTTTAAATATTGATGCTCATGGCCATACTGCGGCTGAACGTCATTGTTCAGAGCCAGATAGGCCCAATGAGATGGTTAAATGGAAAAATGTCCTTGATAATAAATGGTATGGCCCGGATCCTATCTTGATAAGATCCAGGGGAGCTATCTGTGTTTTCCCACAGAATGAAGACAACCCATTTTGGGTACCAGAAAGACTCACCCGAAAAATCCAGACTGACCAAGGGAATACTAATGTCCCTCGTCTTGGTGATGTCCAGGGCGTCAATAATAAAGAGAGAGCAGCGTTGGGGGATAATGTCGACATTTCCACTCCCAATGACGGTGATGTATAATGCTCAAGTATTCTCTTGCTTTTTTACCACTAACTGGGAACTGGGTTTGGCCTTAATTCAGACAGCCTTGGCTCTGTCTGGACAGGTCCAGATGACTGACACCATTAACACTTTGTCAGCCTCAGTGACTACAGTCATAGATGAACAGGCCTCAGCTAATGTCAAGATACAGAGAGGTCTCATGCTGGTTAATCAACTCATAGATCTTGTCCAGAAACAACTGGATGTATTATGACAAATAACTCAGCAGGGATGTGAACAAAAGTTTCCGGGATTGTGTGTTATTTCCATTCAGTATGTTAAATTTACTAGGGCAGCTAATTTGTCAAAAAGTCTTTTTCAGTATATGTTACAGAATTGGATGGCTGAATTTGAACAGATCCTTCGAGAATTGAGACTTCAGGTCAACTCCACGCGCTTGGACCTGTCCCTGACCAAAGGATTACCCAATTGGATCTCCTCAGCATTTTCTTTCTTTAAAAAATTGGGTGGGATTAATATTATTTGGAGATACACTTTGCTGTGGATTAGTGTTGCTTCTTTGATTGGTCTGTAAGCTTAAGGCCCAAACTAGGAGAGACAAGGTGGTTATTGCCCAGGCGCTTGCAGGACTAGAACATGGAGCTTCCCCTGATATATGGTTATCTATGCTTAGGCAATAGGTCGCTGGCCACTCAGCTCTTATATCTCACGAGGCTAGACTCATTGCACGAGATAGAGTGAGTGTGCTTCAGCAGCCCGAGAGAGTTGCAAGGCTAAGCACTGCAATGGAAAGGCTCTGCGGCATATATGAGCCTATTCTAGGGAGACATGTCATCTTTCATGAAGGTTCAGTGTCCTAGTTCCCTTCCCCCAGGCAAAACGACACGGGAGCAGGTCAGGGTTGCTCTGGGTAAAAGCCTGTAAGCCTAAGAGCTAATCCTGTACATGGCTCTTTTACCTACACACTGGGGATTTGACCTCTATCTCCACTCTCATTAATATGGGTGGCCTATTTGCTCTTATTAAAAGAAAAAGGGGGAACTGTGGGAAGCCGCCCCCACATTCGCCGTCACAAGATGGCGCTGACATCCTGTGTTCTAAGTTGGTAAACGAATAATTTGCGCATGAGCCAAGGGTATTTACGACTACTTGTACTCTGTTTTTCCCGTGAACGTCAGCTCGGCCATGGGCTGCAGCCAATCAGGGAGTGATGCGTCCTAGGCAATTGTTGTTCTCTTTTAAATAGAAGGGGTTTCGTTTTTCTCTCTCTCTTGCTTCTTACACTCTGGCCCCAAAAAGATGTAAGCAATAAAGCTTTGCCGTAGAAGATTCTGGTTGTTGTGTTCTTCCTGGCCGGTCGTGAGAACGCGACGAATAACAATGTGTGTGAGTGGATGTATATACAAAAATGTAATTATAACTGGTTGATCCTGTATTTATTACCTGATATCAGATTTCTGAACTAACTACTTTGTACTGGATAAACAATTTGGGCCTACTTCCTGGGAGTAACTGTTACTTTCTCTCTTACCAATCATTTGCTTATAATTTTTTGTCTAGGATTGGGAGCCACTGAGAATTAACCCTTCTTCCTTAGCATATCTATTGGCATAGCTAATGTTCATATTTTGTTCAGGCAACCATTTCTAGGAGACATTGTCTTCAGAAAATATTTTTTGTGTTAAAATGACTTCAACTGTAAATAAAATATATCACCAATATTCTATGCCTGTATTTGAAGCATTGTATACTGATATTTTCTACATAAATAAGCTACTATTTCTATAAATATGATAGTGATGTATTTTGTTTTCTTTTTCTGAAAAATAAAACAATATAATCTCAAAGAAATTTCAAGAAACATGAAATGAAAATGTAAAGAGATAGTCTATTGTCTGCAACAAACATGTAATTTCTTTCAGAAAATTATTTTACCTTTTATTCATCAAAGAATTTCAATACAAAAAAATACATCAATAATAAATAATTTTATTTACCATCATTTTAAATTTAAAACTTACAACCATGAAGACATTGAGTTTGTGTTTCAAGTGAAGATTTTATTATATTTTACTGACATTTTAAATAATCTTTACTTAAAAATGCTTCAGAATTATATGATTTTCAATTCAAATTTATATCATTTCAGTTCTTTTGCCTTCATAAGATCATCTGAGATTTATGGCAAATGTAATTTGATATGTAAATCTGAATATATCACATTGCTTGTTTAAAATGAGATCTCTTCAATTAATCAGTTTCCAGATGAGCATTAATAATAGATTTGTTTTAATTCGTTGCTTATAGTTGCTTTGTACTCTTTGCTTATAGGATTTTTAAACGAGTCTACAAAGATGAATGATTTTACATATGCATCCTCCCTTTGATAGACTTGCTTTAACATCAATTTAAATAAATTACATAATATTTTAAATACTTTACAATAAGACACTGTATCCATTTCTTGAACAACTCTCTATATATGGGGTCATATTCCAGCTGCTTCTAAAATGTGTTGGAGAAATGTTTTGTAAAATTTCTAAAAATAAAAGAACCAAATGATTAATGACTTTTTTATATTTTAGAATGTGGAATCATTAGACAATATCAAATTTATACATATTTCAACATGATTCACAAATTCAATAGCTTTTTTTAAAGATCCTGACTCTCTCTCTCTCTCTCTCTCTCTCTCTCTCTCTCTCTCTCTCTCTCTCACACACACACACACACACACACACACACAGACAGACACACACACACACAGACACACCCACACATACACACTGGATTTGCCTTTACTTAACAGTTAAAAAACAATTATCTGTTGGAACATATATTAAACTGTTATATAAAAGTATGATACTATTCAAATTTAATTAGTGAAATTTGTTCTATTTGGTAAGAAGTCTATTCAGATGTGTCAGTCTGTTCAGAAGCAAAAGTGCACACTTAATATTAAGTACCTTCTCTTTCATCAGAAATTATTTAATAAGATCCCAACTCTTAATACAGCACCTTAATTTTAGGCCAACAAACACTACATTCCATTTCTTACCAGCCTCACTGAGTGGTATATTTGGAATCCACCATAAAACACACAAAAAAATTATGCCAGACCTATAAGGTTAATAGGTGGGAACTTAGATGAAAAAGAGCCGTAAAAGGGTAGAAGAAAATAAGGACTTCACTTTGTGAGCAGTGTCTGTTTAAATGATTTTCCTCCCTTTTTTCTTCCTCTTTTTATACAGAATTAATACCGTATTTCTATCTTCCACACCAATGGTAAATAAGGCAACAAAAGATACACTTGTAATTTAGGTGTCAATCAAAACTGATGCCAACAAAGGTCATTACAGTGCAGTATTTATTAAAATTCAACTTCACCCTGTGCTATTCATAAATCTTGATCTGCACTAATACCATGAACTGATATCTGAGCTAGATAATGATTTGTTTTTCTGTCTCTCTTCTGAAATCACTATAAACGTGTGCATTCCTGCAAGGTAAGGTCATATAACACTCACAGCCTTATTATAATTGACAGCTGCACCTTGGCTGAAATTCCAATTTATACAGATTTTTTTTTCAATTTATAACGGTTTTTCTTTTCCATGTTTTTCTCATATATTAGGTAAATAGAATGTTCTTACAACCTTAAATCAATCAAAAGGCAGAGAGATGCTGTGTTAGACTAGTTCCCTACAAATAGCTTGGCAAATATCTCAGCCTCAGCAGCAAGTCTCAGTTCACCCTTGGGCAGGAACATTTCATCATGTTTTACTGAAGAACGGGTAATATGTTTAACATCTGTATAATCAGAAAAAGTTATTTGATGTGTGCTATTAATTAGTATCAAATGCTGCCTCCAGAGCTGTCACTGATCTCTTAAGGTGATTAGACACTTACTTTTGACAAACGACATGTAAAAATGCCAGTGCTGATTTGCTTCTCAGACCAACTGAATAATCACCAGAGTTGGCATTCATCCATATGTATCAGTGGGCCTAGGCTCCAGTGCCTCAGTTGCTCCCCCAGTCTTCAGGAACTGAATGTGTCAGTTCATTGTAACTTCTCATTTACGACAACACTTAAACCACCTCATTTTTATACAAGTCAATTCACTTTTATTCTTTGTCTGTTCCCAGGTGTCCACTACTACAATACCAGCTTCTTAAAATGACTCAGCATTTCACCTTGCTCAACAGAACAGGCTGTACACTTTGTGCCTTTGAATAACACAAAGGAAATTTCTTCTTTGGTCCCCTTTTATTCATTAAGGAACCTCTGGACTACAGTTGGAACTGGTGGTACAACCTATCTCCTGTGTGATATAACAAAAGAGGTCTTTATTCAGAGAACTTTGTTTCCATAGTTAATGTGGGGAAACTGGCATTCAATGATGGATCCGATCCTATGTGAATCACTATCCTAGAACTGCTAAAGAGCAGTGACCACTGGTCACTGCTATCAGCTAATGCATATGGACGGGTGTTAGTGACCGGATCGGGGGGACTGCCAAGGACTCTTGTACTAGGGGAAGGAAAGAGCGCTCAACTATGTAAATGCACGTGCAAGAGAGAGTATAGAGGCAAAAATGAGTATTAGGGTGAATGGATGAAACAGTGCTAAGAGGGAACATCAAAGGAATGGGGAATTCTGCTTAATCTAATAAGGACATTTACTGAACATATACATTGAAACTAGCCATCACCAAAGGAGAAAGATGATGAATGACCCTGAATGGAATTGACAAAGATCATATTGATACAATGAAGGTTTCTGACCTCACTGCTTTATAAGGTTCCTTGTACAAAAATTTCAACTTACACGGAATGCACCAATAGAACAAAGAACATAGAACAAAGGTGGTAAGAATCTTGACGAAAGTTTACCCATGCTGAATATCTGTACTTGCTGAAATTGCCTGAATCAAAATAACCTATAGACCACATACACTACATACATATATATGATCTCTCTCTTTCCCTCTCTGTGTCTCAGTCTGTCTCTGTCTCTGTCTCTGTCTCTCTCTCTCCCTCCCTCTCTCTCTCTCTCTCTCTCTCTCTGCCTCTCTCTCTCTCTCTCTCTCTCTCACACACACACACACATACACACTCATATGCATGTACACACTAAATAACTAACTGAATGAGTGAATAAATGAATGAATAAAAGAGACTTGACATTATGTGGCTTCTTTGTATCATGGTGTGCGTGGCAGTGATAGTAACATATTACATTATCTCATTTTTTCCTTGCTGAAAAGATTATGTTTTATTTTATTCTTATACAAATTTCTTTTTATTTTTTTATTAGATATTTTCTTCATTTACATTTCAAATGCTATCCCGAAAGACCCCTATACCCTCCCACAGACCTGCTCCCAACCCACCCTCTCCTACTTCCCGGCCCTGTATTGGGGCATATAATCTTCCTAAGACCAAGGGCCTCTCATACCATTGATGGCATACTAGGCCATCCTCTGCTACATATGCAACTAGTGACACAAGCTCTGGGTGGGTACTGGTTTGTTCATATTTTTGTTCCTCCTATACGATTGCAAACCCCTTTAGCTACTTGGGTATTTTCTCTAGCTCCTTCATTAAGGTCCCTGTGCTCCATCCAATAGATGCCTGTGAGCATCCACTTCTGTATTTGCCAGACATAGCCTCACAAGACATAGCTATACCAGGGTCCTGTCAGCAAAATCTTGCTGCCATATGCAATAGTGTCTGGGTTTGGTGGTTGTTTATGGGATGGATCCCCAGGTGGCACAGTCTCTGGATGGTCTTTCCTTCTGTCTCAGCTCTGAGCTTTGTCTCTGTAACTCCTTCCATGGGTATTTTTGTTCCCCATTCTAAGAAGGAATGAAGTATCCACACTTTGGTCTTCCTTTCTTTTTTCATGTGTTTTGCAAATTGTATCTTGGGTAACCTGATTTGGGACTAATATCCAATTTATACAAGGAACTCAAGAAACTGGACTCCAGAAAGTCAAATAACGCCATTAAAATAGGGGTACAGAGCTAAACAAAGAATTCTCAACCGAGGAATACCGAATGGCTGAGAAAATGTTCAACATCCTCAATCATCAGGATCAAATCAAAACAACCCTGAGATTCCACCTCACACCAGTCAGAAAGGCTAAGATCAAAAATTCAGGTAGCAGCAGGTGCTGGCAAGTATGTGGAGAAAGAGGAACACTCTTCCATTGCTGGTGGGATTGCAATCTGTACAACCACTCTGGAAATCATTCGGGAAGTTCCTTAGAAAACTGAAGATAGTACTACTGCAAGGTCCAGCAATGCCTCTCTCCTGGGCATATATCCAGAAGATGTCCCAACAGGTAAGAAGGACACATGCTCTACTATGTTCATAGCAGCCTTATTTATAATAGCCAGAAGCTGGAAAGAACCCAGATGCCCCTCAACAGAGGAATGGATACAGAAAATGTGGTACATTTACACAATGGAGTACTACTCAGCTATTAAAAACAGTGAACGTATGAAATTCTTAGGCAAATGGATGGATATGGAAGATATCATCTTGAGTGAGGTAACTTAATCACAAAAACACACACATGATATGCACTCACTAATAAGTGGATATTAGCCCAGAAACTTCGAATCCCATTTCTTTTTGTACTCTTTTTTCTGCAAGCGTTTTTTCTCCCATTGTTCTGCACTGTCCCCAGAACCATGCCAGAATCTCAAAGAAGTAGGTCACCCAAATGTAAGCTGGAACCTCAACATCCAGAAGCAAATATATTTTCAAATAAACAATTTTACTTTTACGTAAAGGGCTGTTAAAAAATACCAGATTAAGAGTTAGAAAAGGTAATAAAGTTTTACTAAATAGGCATTAAAGTAACCAGAAAATGGAAAAAAAACTTTAAAAAAAGTATTTTATAATATAAAAATGGAGAAGAATTAAGGTGCTTCACCAGCAAAGCATGTTTTAACATGGAGATGTTTGTGTGAAAAACACTGATTTGATTTCAGGGCACTGATTCTGAGTTTCAATGTCAGAGAATATCTGATATTCAAAATGAGGAACAGAGATAAACAAATATTTCCCTGTGTCTCCTCTGCTCTTCATGTTGATCTGGCCCTCTAAAGCCCTCAGAAACAATTGAAAAATGGGGAAACACAATCTTCTCTCGTGTTCAGAAATTAGCAAATCAGACCTTCTTTAACCGTACTAACGATTAGGGAACCATTGGAAAATAAATAAATAAATAGTTAAACTAATAATCCATAAGTGGAAAATAAAATTAGAATTCTGTGCTATAATTCAGACACTTTTCTTTCATAGTGATAGATAACAAATTTTGCCATACATTACCAGCAGATTTTGAATCTGTTTTTCCCCCCTAGTCTAAGAATTCTGTACTAGAATTTCAATATCTTTGATTTTTTTGTTTTATTGTTTTCTAACTATTTACTCTTCTAAGCTTCAATTTATTGCTTTCCTTTTTTTTTTTCATTTCTTTTTTGATATACACTGTCATTGGTTCACAGGTATCCTCTTTCCCTTTCCCCTTGATTCACTGAGGGTCCAATTCAACTTCCAAAGCAAGGTTTTCAGTGCTTCAAATAGTTTGTCACCTGCATGCAAGCCAGAAGTGGAAAGGAACCAACATCTCCAGGGAGAACGGTTCTTCTATAAATACTGTAGCTCTGTAATCTATAAATATCCCAGCTTCCTTCTCTTCCACTTTAGATCACACTGGTGTACATACTTTGCACGTGAGAAACATCACAATTTTCCACCAGATTTGAGCTCCAGTTTTCCACAGCAAACGGTAATTTAAGTGATGTTTTATTAGATAACAAGTCCTTCCTCCATCAACTCCGTTCATCCATGGGTCACTCTCTCTTTGTATACCAGCACTTTTATAATGTTTTTTTTTAATTAAACCAGTTGTATCTTTTCTAAAGCTACACAAGCAAACTCTTCTAAGTTATCATTCTCCAAACAGCTTTATTTTCCTTCCTATCCTCACTGCACTTGCTAGCATTTCTAAAGAGCAACGTACATGAATTGAGTACCTGAAATACAGAAAGTCTTACTTCTTCCAAATGAATATAGATATTATTTTGACTCCATAGGAGGCATAAAGAAGAGAAGTGACTGCCCTTAGCATACCAACTAAATTTTCCAAATAACCATATGGCATTTTTATAATTTAATGCACATGTAATAAAGTTCTATTTTTGTTTTGTACATTAAGTAAAACACATATATTACAATATATAAAATGATACTGACTTTATATATTTTATGTTAATATTCCATTCTGCTACTTTGCATTTCTTCTATGCGTCTAAGAACAAGATTATATTAATTTCACAATCTTATAATGAAAGTTAAATCTTGAGTGGAATTTCTACCTTTCAACCTCACAGAGAGCTATTTATTATACATTTATTTGATGCCTTTCATACAGCCCATTTTTTGCATATCATGGCTTCTATACAACATAAAATTACTTGGTTTTGAATTGAGATTATTAGTTTAAATACAGTACTGAAAGTGAATTATTGTTTAAAAATTTGGAGTGAAAAGTCAAAGCTCAGGAGAGTAATATAAGAGCCACCGACAAGTACATTATTTTCTTGCTCTTTTTGAGCACTGGACACACAAATAAATGATATTGAGTGAAAAGAAGTTTTAAAGTCAAATATACAATATACTTATCCACAAAAATATTGAAACAATATTGCATTTTTTTGTTAAGTGATAGAAAATAGATAATGTAATAAACTATCTAGAAATCACTAGTTATAAACTGTATATTTATAACTAAAAAGATCACTTGCTACCTTTATACTATATTTTTAAATCACAAACATAATAATTAATAAAAACTGTTATATAATGTATAGATATATGACCCCATGTTCTGTTCCTTTTCAGTTTCCCTGATTTTCCTCTTCCTCTTCAGTTTTCTAAGTTGTTTTTGTTCCAAGTCAGAAACAAAATAGAAGCATTCCACAGTGTTTGCAGTGATCTCACATACTGCTGTGCCCTTCTTGATGGGCAGAATGAGGTAAGTAACATTCTGTACTCACACACGTTTCAATAATGGACTATAATACAATGAAAAGCAGAAGTGGGCAATGTTACATTTGACTGTGGCAAGAACTCTGTGTTAAAAGCTGAAACTGATCAATGCAGAGCCTATTAATTTTGATCCTAGTGTGATGATTGTTGCTCTTGCTCAGTGTTAAATTACTCTGAAACAGCACAAACCTACTCTGAGAGCTTCCTTAAAAACCACACACACACACACACACACACACACACACACACACACACACACACACACAATGTTCTGTTGCTAACGCCCCAGTTATCACAGAGTTATTCACACTGAATGGATGGGAATTTGGTTTTATAGTGTATATTTCCTGCTACAGGACCCCCCCAAAGTGCCCCATAATGGAAGTAAATATCATCTTGGGTAATTCAAAGCTCTTAGGTGAGTGCTCTAGTAGAATTTGCCTTGGGACATTAAGGCCCATTGTGTTGATGGGCAGAACATTCGTAGGACCCCAAGGATACTCTTTCCCATTTCTAGAAAGATTTTTGGTTTTATTTTTCCATTTCAAATGGGAAGTCATAAGCAGAGTCTTTCAAATGACTAATATGTATTAAGAGCCAACTGTGGGCACACAGGACATGCACTGTGTTTTTAAATGGACTTGTTCTGTAGCTGCTCTCTGTCAAGTCACTTTTCCTGCAATATAAGGTGCAATTACAGTCAACACAGAGACTTGGGAATGCTTAGTCTGGCCAAGGAGATTTACACTTTAGTCTGCAGTAGATCCTTATCAGATACAATATATCCATTTGATTTGGAAAATTTAAATAAATAAATCTAACAGATAAAATTTGGAAGGAACAATTATTAACTAACATGTGTGAGAAAAACTGCTCTTGAATCAGTGTAATTAGAGGTCATAATGAGAAGACAATGAACTTAAGTATAAACGATTTAGGTTACTCTGCTAGACCACAAAAACAAAAGATAAAGCTGAAAGTGACAGCATCTTTTTTGTTTCAATAATATTGTCACAGCAATCTGGCATGTGCCTGGAAAAGAAGAGACATTGAAGCCTTAGAAAGCTGTAAAATATCTTTAAGATTATTATCAAGAAATGATGCTGCTGCTGCTGATGCTGATCAACTACAAAGACTGAAAGAAATCAAAACAAGAAAACTCTTCAAGGTATTTTAGAAGGTATAGCATATGCTGGGGAAGATTGTTGATTGGGGAACACTTATTGCTTCTAGGGGTGCAAACTTATACAACCACTATTGAAATGTGGTAGGTCTTCTGAAAACTGGGAATATATCTACTTCAAGATCTAGCTATACAAGCTAAAGCATAGAGTAAAGGGACTCTATATCCTGTTACAGATACACTTGAGCATTCATGCTCACTGATGCCAGAAATTAGAAGTGGCCAAAGTGCCCATCAAGTGATGAGTGGATAGTGAAAATGTAGTACATTAGATGATGGAATATTACTCATGTTTGGAGAAAAATTATAGTATAAAACTCAGTGAGATAACATAGACCCCATAAAGATAAATATGAATGCATCTCACATATTTAGATGTTAGCTTTTACCCTTTTCATTTGTAGTACAATCAGAATAACTACAAAGTTTAGGTGCCTAGTACAGAACTTGGGGGAGGAGAGGATGTCCAAAGGAAAACAAACAATGTATTATTGTAGAGAGACAAAGTAGAAACTAGAACAAGAGAATTAAATCTTAGGGAAATTTGAAAAGAAGAGCAAGATACGGAGCATGGAGAGGGATAAGTAATACAGAAGTCCATTTGAGAAACCATCTGGAAGCCTACTACTGTAGGATGTTCCTAAATTATATATGCATGAAAAGTATCTCCATTGGATCACTAAAGAAAGTAGGATCCATTGCCCTAGCAATACATCTTATGATACCATGTGAAGCCTTTAGTACCAGAAATGAGTTAAATATTGTTGATTTGTTAGCCAATGGGTTCCACAGAAACCACAATTATCACTGCCTACTGGTAAGGTCATTGATTAGTATCTACAATTTGATGGCAAGGCACTATTGCTGAATGCTTCCTACAGATGCATAATTGAACTCAGAGAAATCAGTCTGGTGCTTAACAAAAAGGTTACCCACACTGACTAACATTCAGAATATTATACTGGAAAATGCTACTGGAGGACAAATATAATCATTAATATCTCCAACCTACTAACATTGTGATCTATACCAGTGAGCTGACAACAAAATGTACATTTTTATTCTGCATAAACCTCAACAGCAGAGACAGGAGAAAAATCAAGGCCAGAAATAAAAGCTTAGGTATTTCATACATTTGAAGTGGCCAAAATGCCCATCAACTGATGAGTGGATAATGAAAATGTAGTACATTAGATGATGGAATATTACTAAGGTTTGGAGAAAAAATATAGTATAAAACTCAGAGGTAGATGGATGGGGCTAGAAAAATTAATGTCAAGTGAGATAACATAGACCCCATAAAGATAAATATGAATGCATCTCACATATTTAGATGTTAGCTTTTACCCTTTTGATTTGTAGTACAATCAGAATAATACATACATACATACATACATACATGCATACATACATACACACACAAACACACACACCCATACATACACAAACACATACACACATATTTTCCAGATGTTTATATATACACATACACACACATTTTTCCAGATATTTATATATGGAAATGGAAATAAAGAGACATGTCATAAGGGAAGATAGAAACAGAAATAGAGAAACAAAGAGAAATAGAGAGACAGAAACAATGACATGGATTAAAATAAGAAATGATGAGGGCATCCTTCATGAAGTAAATGGTATAAAATTTACAGGAGGAGAAGTAGAGACAATATGAAACATTTTATTCATCAGAAAAAAAAAAAGAACAAAAAAAGATAATAGGGTTGCAAACAGGAAAATTCTTTAACATCTCAACCTTTCATTCCTGACTTATCCCATGTGGAAAATTACTTTCAAAGAAGTAATGAAATTCTTACACACTCGCTCTATGTGGTTAAACCGTTTACTTTTGTATTTTTAACTTTAAGGAAAATCTGACATGTATCATGTGTGCAACAAGGCTGCTTAAAATTTGCTCAATTTGGCAAACCAATATTTATAAATGACTTCAGCATTTGAAGTGTACTTTATGGGAATATGCCATGACACACAATGACTGTGTTTGTCTTAGTGACCAGGAAAACCAGAAAAGAACAGCAGGATTATAAACATGCTCCTTCTACCAGCTGCTCCGATCATGTATGTCAAATGCTCTGTTATTTCTCTGTCTAGAAACATATATGATGGCATGTTAACATCTGAGATTCATGTGAAATGTATTATGGAAGTGTTGTCTTACCGGACTATGGTCCACTTTATAAAGGAATGTAATAGTAAAATAATTTGGATCTCTTTTGTATGGGTTGATTTTTTTTTTTAAATCTCAAGCTACCCAGCTTTATTGGTGAAACCTTTCAGGATATGAAGAAGGACGAGGAGAAGGAAAGATGGGTGAGGACAAGGAAGGGAAGCTGCAGCAACAACAGAAGAGAAATAGGCATTGTTTCATTATTTATTTTTATTCAATGTAGTGTGTAATCTTGAGTCATATACCGATTTCACTTGATTAGAGAGCCTAATGGTTCTTATAAGGAATTTAGCCCCAGCTCTTCTGAAATCGGATTCTTTGACAGGCCACCCACTGTGTTCTGCCAGCAATCATATATAGAATTCCTAGACAAGTCAACGATGCATTCTCAGTTTAAATCCATGTATAGCGGAATGCTGAAATTGCAAAGCATAATAACTGACATTTTTACCCTTTTCTTCAACCTCTATACTAGAAAGTATTATCCTGTTTTTAATGTTAATAATGAACAGAAAGAAGTGTTGAGCATGCTGACTACAACATAACCAGTCACATCTTTAGTTGTGCCTTACACTTTTTTTCCAAATGAGAAACAATGATAAAATTCAGTATCTGCTTTTCTCATTGTTGCTTATTTTTATACTCTTTTTATGCACAGAGATGACAGTTTAGTGATAAATGATAATGGACAAAATGTGTTGGTTTACAGGCTTTAGTATAAATAATTTCAAGAGAGTATGTAAATTATAAACTAAAACACATTATACATATTATTAAACAATATAAATAATATAATGAAAATTACCTAAGTCGATGAGCTGTAACATAATTTATAATATTCCTCAAAGTAAGTGAAAAATTATAAAAAGAATTTTAGAGTTAAAAGGTTAAGGTAATAATCTTTACTGTAATGCAATTATTAAATTAATGAAAATACTTCCCCTCTCTGTGTCTATGTGTGTATGTGTGAGTGTGTGTGTGTGTGTGTGTGTGTGTGTGTGTGTAGTTTGTGGTGTTTATTTGTATACATATGTGCTCGTTTATCTATATGGACACAAGCAGTCAATGCTGAGTGTCATTGGTTTGTGTTTTTGTTTTTTGGTTGTTTTTGTTTTTGAAACAGGATCTACCTGGAACACATTGATTCAGCATAATTTGTAAGCCAGTGAACTCCCATGATCCTCCTTTCTCTGTTTCCAGTGTTAGGATTACAATAGCACACCACTATGCCCAGACGTTTATATGGATAGTAGACACTCAAACTCATATACACAATTTCATGACAAGGAAGCACTTTAGCAAGTGAGATGGCTCTCAAGCAAAATATATTATTGACTCTATCTTTTATTCCCTCTTCCTTCATCTCATCTTCTTCAATAGAATTGTGACTCTATTTACTCATAAATTAACTCTTAACATTAAGACTTGGAAAATTACCAAATAAAAATACATAGGATCCGAATCATTTTACTTTGTATTATAATATATTTGACATATTATGAAAACATTACAGATGAATCATTCAACAGGAAGCTCATGACACTCAGGATATTTGTAATTGATCTTCATAGGACTTAATTTAAAACTTTATCCATGTGACTTATGTATGTGAAATAAGACTTAGGTGGTGAATACGAGTATTAGTTTATAATCCTGACATGATTATATAGAGCCTTTTGGATGCCAATGCTGAGTATTAATGCATTTCCTCCAAAAGGCACATCTGTTAATGTGAGCAAAGATTGGCACGAAAAGAATATCACGTGCTACAAAACTCAGAATATATAGAGGAGTGAAAATTTTTATATAAATCATCATAAAAGTTTCTAATGGAGCTGAACATTTGAATCTCTAGTAATTTACTTTCTGTGAAAATTATGTGGAGCTTCATATTGCTAGAAAAAAATCTCATACTTAAAACACCTTCAATGAAAGGGTTTAGCTTTAAAATAATCCATACTTAAAGGTAAACATAAACATAAAATGCTGGTTTCGATGTTCAACTTTTAAAAACCTTACTTGGATTAGGGAGATGCTTCAGTAGAAAAAGTACTTCCACACAAGTAAATACATTAATTAATTAATTAATTAATTAATAAGCCTTTAATCTGGGCCACAACTTCTGCTGGAAGCCTACATACGGGCATGGGGGAAGAAAGCGTTTTCACTTGCCTGTTTCTCTCTCCTCACTAGCAAGCCCATCCCTTCAGCTTCATTAGAATCTACTTCTTCAGCATTCTGTTGTCCACTGGAAACCCTCTGAGTCATCCGGTCTCATGGACTCACAGCTACTGGAATTTTGGACTTTCCATTCATAGTCACCTATTGGTGGATTAGGTGGACCACAGCCTGAAATTAAGGTATAACTAATCATAGGTAGGTAGGTAGGTAGATAGATAGATAGATAGATAGATAGATAATATTCATTCTACAACTTCTACAAGATCTGTTACCATAACTTTTTGTGAAGACAAAGCCCCAACTTTCTGTGAATGTAATTTTAACCTTCTCAGAGCACATGAATACATTTCACATGGAGTCTTTAAAATGTTATAAACATGAAAACAACTTAGGTCCTGTTAATTTTCTAAGTAGTTGTCTACAAGAGCTTTAGAAAAGTTCAATAAAGCTCTCATTGAGCCATACACTAGAATAAAGTTTCTAATGCCAGTGAAATGAACTAGCACACATGACTACTTTCCTTTACAAGCTATATGTAAGTGTTTCAATTAGAGAAATCATAAATGAAACAACTATCAAATATAGTTTGTCTTCTTTTTTTGCAATTAACCTCTCGGAAAGAGTTGTTTCTAGTATTGATTGTGTACTAGGTAAATAGTATTTCAAAAATTGTTTAAACCTAATAGTAAAATTTAACTAAGATAATTGCATGTGCATCTAACAAAAATAATAGTCTTCAAAAATTAATTTTTAAATATTCTGAAATTTTATTTGCTGTATATGTTATACATATTATATTGATATATATATATATATATATTATTGTTGATAGATTAGTGTGGGAAGATAATACATAGTTCAGATGACTTTGATAACTTGCTTTCTTGGTAAATGCTGAAAATATCTCTAATGAACATTTCAGTTGAAAGTGCTAACTACATGAATTTTAAACTTCTGATATTCCATTAGCTTTAAAAGTTCTATTTGAAAATGTAATACTATCTATTTCTGGATACATGTAAACTATGGATAATTTGGGTGATAATAATTAGCTTTACTTCTTTTCTATATTCTTAACTTCTAAAAATTCTTAGCATCAAAGAAAGGTTATACAATTCAAAGAAGTAGAAATTATTAGGGTCAAAGTCAAATACCTCATTTATAATAATTTCTGAAGTGAACCTCGTCTTGTTCGGCCATGTGCACAGGAGCAAAGTTTGAAGCGTCCTAATTTTGGCTCCTGGTAGAATATTTATCTTGCAGATTATGTAAAGATTGAAAGATTCCATAAGATTGAAAGATTCCATGTTGTTGACTCAAACCCAGGAACCTCATAAGATACATTACCAAGAGAAAGTCACTAAGGAGGTCATTATGTAATATTATAAAATATTTCTATAAATGATCAGGGCTCAACATAAAAAACAAAACAAAAAAGTAAAGGAACTAAAAAAATTAGTTGAATTAATTAATTTAATTTAAACGAATTAGAATAATTCATTTAAATTAAGGAAGGAAATGTGGGATCTTAAAGAGAACTGGACAGAATCCTGGAGGAAGTGAGAAATTCAAATAGTCATATAAAGAAATTAATTGTTAGCCTAGATAATATATTAGATCAAGAAAAAACAAAAATAACAGAGCTTGAAGATATACCTTTCAAATTCTTAGAGTCAGTCAGAATTAATGAAAGACAAATTTTAAAGAGGCATAAAGGGAAAATAGAATAATTCTGGGATATCATTAAAAATAATGTATATTCCTTCTTACAGGTTGGAACATCTATTGGATATATGCCCAGGAGAGGTATTGCGGGATCTTCCAGTAGTACTATGTCCAATTTTCTGAGGAAACGCCAGACTGATTTCCAGAGTAGTAGTACAAGCTTGCAGTCCCACAAACAATGAAGGAATGTTCCTCTTTCTCCACATCCTCGCCAGCATCTGCTATCACCTGAATTTTTGATCTTAGCCATTCTGGACTGGTCTGAGGTAGAATCTCAGGGTTGTTTTGATTTGCATTTCACTGATGATTAAGGATGCTGAACATTTTTTCAGGTGCTTCTCAGCCATAGTACCCAAAGAGCTAAAGGAATCTGCAACCCTATAGGTGGACCAACAATATGAACTAACCAGTACCCCCCCACACACCCGCCCAGATCTCGTGTCTCTAACTGCATATGTATCAGAAGATGACCTAGTCAGCCATCAGTGGAAAGAGAGGCCCATTGGTCGTGCAAATTTTATATGCCTCAGTACAGGGGAACATCAGGGCCAAGAAGTGGGAGTGGGTAGGTAGGGGAGTAGGGGGGGAGGGTATGGGGGACATTTGGGATAGCACTGGAAATGTAAATGAAGAAAATAACTAATAAAAAATAAATGAATATTCAAATCATTGACATACCTGAGGTAGAAGAGGTGCACACAAGCCTAGGTAATTCTTTAGGGCAATAATAGCAGGAAAGCTCTTAAATCTTAGGAAAGGCAGATGTACCCATGTAAAAGAAGAATATAGAACCTTAACATACATGAACATAGAAGCAGTTCACCATGAAATATTAAAATTATGTTTTTAAAGTGTAGAAAAAAAGAGAATATTACAATCTAAAAGAGACAAACTAGTAACCAAGATTATTGTGTCAATCAAGCTTGTACTTTATAGGTGGAAGAAATGTAAACAGCCTCCACGATATGAATACATTAAGGAAATTCATGACTACTAGACCAGAATTACAAAAAAAAATTTTTTAATGGAGTCCTATTGCCAGAAGAGAAAGAATTTAGTAAATGCCATCATTAAGAACGTGTATAGAACATATATCATTAAAAATCCCACTAGGAAAAGAGATATAATAATGAGGAATAAGAAATATAATAAACTATTAAATTATCAAGGTAAATAGGAATAAGTAAATTATGCTCAAAGCTACTTAATGGAAAAAATATGTAGTATATACACATATAGTGTATATACTACATATTTTTGTATGTATGTATGTGTGTATGTGTGTATGTATGTGTGTATACACACACATATATGTGTATGTGTATATATATATATATACACACACATACACACACACACACACACACACACACACACACATATATATATATATATATATATATATATATATATATATATACACATATACACACACACACACACACACATATATATATAATGTGTTGATATCGCATCTGGTTTTATACAACAAACCACTACTACACATGAAAAGGAGATTTAGGCCACAATGTGAAATTGTATTTTAGTAGCAAGTATAATGTTAAGAGTGTTCCTAAATTCATGTGTGAACACAGGAAAAAAAAATGCAAGTAATCAAGAAAATCTAATAAAAACAGTATTGGAGCCAAAATAAGTCATAGAGAAAAGATATTAGGGTATTTGGACAAGACAAGTAGTTTTCCTAGATAAAAGATCAAAAGTAGCAAAAAATTGACCCCTAAACTGGCATCCAGAGGTTCTGCCTAGAAAGTAGAAAGTCATCACTGTCAACAGGCAGAATGAAATGGTCTGGGGCAGATTAATGAAAATTACCCCATTGACATATATTTGAATATTTGATCCCTAGTTGATGGGGATTTGGGGTAGTAATTAGGTTGTGTGGCAGTGTTGGAAGAGATGTGTCACCAAGGGAATTATTTAGGTTTCCAGAGATTGTCCTTTTTACAATGTCTCTCTGCATCCTGCTGGTGGTTCAAGATGAGAGCTCTTCATTATTCCTGTTACCATGTCTTTTCTCTGCCATCATAGGCTCTTACACTCTGGAACCATGATTCTAAATGTTTTATTTTATTTAAGAAGGTACACGGTTATATCATTCATTGACTTTTTTATGTAGAAAAAGACTATTCAACATATATAGATGAACCAAAACCCAAATATGAAACAAATTCATTAGAAAACTTTTTAAATACACATGGTAAATTGAGCAAATACATTTATCTAAAGTTGTTTTACACCTTAATAAACTTAATTTCACTAGAGAAACATCTTTAAAAATGAAAATGTTCCTTTTATTGCTCAGTTGGAGGGATGGGATGAAAGCCATACACAAACTGTGCAAAAACACCTCAGTTTGAACCCAGAGCAGTTTTTCTCTGTTCTAATTATTCCTAGGCCTTGGACTGGAAGCTTCTCACCTCCATGCAATCTAATCTTCCAAGCTGACTGAATCAATATCTGACTTCTATCAACTTCTCACTGAATTGCTCTGCTTGGACTCATATTAACTTTGATAATATGTTCTAATCTTCTGGCATATTTTTATCCTCTGGATCATTCTTTCTTCTCCTGCATCTAGCTAGTTCTCTATGGAAACTGTCTTTGTAAAATCTGTCCCTGAAAAACCTACCATACCTCTATCACACAGTGTGTCTAGCCTGTTTTGTTCTACCTGCACTGCTCTTAAGTTGGCTACCATTCTTGTGCTGTTGTAGTGGGAATTGGGAATATCCTGTATATAAGTCATTTTTGTCAAATCTTTCTCTGATTCATCACTTTGTCTGCCTCTCAATTAGACATCAATTTCAAACATGGCTACTAACTTTACCTTCATGATTAGGGATTATAGATGTCTACTAAGGCCATGTTTATTCCAGCCAGATCAGACTGTAATCCTAGCATTCTAGTTGGATCACCTGGACCTAGAAGGTCATTAGATATGACCTCTTGTTGGAGCAGACAGATCGAAAAATTAAAATATCAACAAAGTAAAGTGAAACAGAGATTCCTTAAGCTGTCTAAAAGGAAGGGAGAGAGAAAGAGACAGAGAGAGAGACAGACAGAGAGAGAGAGACAGAGAGAGGGGGGTAATAAGACAATATAAGTCAGATCATAAAGCAATAACTCTAAAAACAACAAATTAGTAATGGACCCAACCAATTCCTCTCAAAAGATTCCTGGAGTTACATGAAAATGTAGAGGGGGTGCAAAATCTCTTAGTTAATTATTCAGTATGTTCAATGGTTCTTATTTTCCAGATAAAAGTTATTGATGGGGTGGATATTTTTTCCCCTTAATTGGAAGTTTAGAGATAGTAGCTAGCAGCTAGAAAAGATAACTGTAAAATCAAAGACTGAGACAATGCAGTCACAGTGTTCTCTGCTACTAGCCTTCTCTCAAGCATTTTTAGACAGCTTCTTTTCCCTCAGTCTATTGTCTGAAGGGACTTCCCAGGAGCATCAGAGAGGCGAGATTATCTGTGAATGCTCATGCTTTTGGAATTCTGTGCAAATAATCAACTTCAGGTACAATACCACAAAACCATGCCTTTCTACCTACAAGGAAGCTGAACTGTATCTTTTGTGGACTTTTAAATATGAGTAGCCAGTTATAAGAAGGAAATAATTGGTAAGAAATAAAAACTAGCATTCTTTAGATATAAAGCAATTTGGAGAAATCTGATGCTGCAGTGAATAATGGTTTGGAAGAAAATACTCACTTAGAAGTGATATGAGGTGGCACAGCATCCATAATCATAGAGTAATTCAAAATAACATGGTGAAAATGATATTTGATATTTCTCTTGAGTACCAACACAATGCACACTGTAACAATAAGTACCAGTAGCCATGAACTGCTAGTGAGACAAAGCCATAAGAATGATGATGATTGGTGCTCTTCAACACACTTTACTACTAAGTTCCTCCGTGGATATGTTCAGGATTAAAGGCATTTGTTTATGTGGCCTTTTAACTTTTGATTCATTTTCTAGGGAGTAATCCTTTCCTTCCAGTTGTAAGCCCAGGAGAATCAATGTTACTTTCAGAGGGCAGTGCCCATTCCTTTTCTTCCCTTTCCTCTTGGAGTGTAGCTTCTTCCGGATCAATATTCCTTTTCCCACATGTCCAAAAGCGATGGAACCTGATCAAACATTTACCCAAATCTCCAAAAGTTTAACCCAAAATAAATCTTTACTCCTTTTATCTTATTTTTTGTGCTTCTCATAATAGTAAAAAATGTCTAACACATTTAGCAATATGGTATGTTGTCCGGAAGTATTTAAACACCTGGAAGTCCCTATTGTATAGATGATAATAAGTTCTGGTAATTTATAACACTCTAAGTTATATAAATAAAAACATTCTTTAATGTGATCATGTTTTAAAATGGAATATATTCATAATCATATTTAATCAATAGAATAAAATACTTGAAGATAGAATATTTTAAATTAAATATGTATTAGCTTTATTCATCTCTGTGCGTACATGGTACATTATCAAAAGATAACTTCTCAGAACTGTCCTCTTACTTTCTATAATAGGAGTCTCTTGAAACAAACTCAGATCATCATGTTTAGTGCTCAACACTGTGGAAAATGATTATTAATATTCTGTATATATTAATTAATGCTGGAAATTAATATGGTGGCAGTTATTCTTTAAGCAGATATCACTGAAAATAAATACACAGAGCCCTTTACTATTTCATAGCTTAGGCCTTAACTGGGCAAAATCATCTCATCTAAGCAAACTTGACTACAGAGCTCCATCCAGCCACATTGCTAGCTGTATCTTGTAAGCTAGAGCCCAACTATCTCCTCTCCTCTCTCCTGGCCAAACGGTCTTCTTTCTTCATCCTAGAACCCATTTGCCACTCCCAGGAAGTCTCTCCTTCATATGTGTACTGCCCAATCATTTTGGGAGCAATTTTTGCACAACAAAACCTGATATATGTGAAAATTTGCTTGTCTTAGGGCAACCAGACCTTTGGGTACAGAATTAGCATTTGAATACGTGGGCACCTGACCAACCCCAATATAGCACCTTTACCCAGAGAGTCATCTCTCCCATGGAAAGATAGACATATTTTGGGGCAATTGTCAGCTATTTTTTCTCACTATATCCAAAGGAACAAATATATATTGAATGAAAAATTGTTTGATACTTGGAAACCAAACTGGAAGTAATGTGCATGATAATAGCATCCAAACAAAGCTGACAAACCTACAGCATTTGAAACCTCAGTAGAGAGAAAAATCTATACCCATCTAGTAAAGGAAGAGAATATCACCTGGAAAAAATCAAATTTTATTAAACACAACAGGTAAAGTAATACAACACATTTTTATTACAGAAAAAACATCCTGAAGTGTCATAGAATGCAGTGTGGCTCAGACAGTAGTTGAGAAATGTTCACACGGGTTTCAGACTAAATATACATTTTAGATAATCATCTTATGTGCTTATTGTCAATGTGTTCAGAATCATAAGTGCCTCTTGTCAACTTTGCTGCTTTCTGTATTTACTTTACAAGCTCCATTGCAATATACTGAGAATAATCCTTCACTCCTGAAGCAACTCAGTTAGTGTTGTCAACAAAAAATGGGAAATGCTCTATAAAAGTAAACCAGATGAAGTGGATCAATATGGACTCGAGCAAAAGAATGCTTCTCGCATATGTGAAATGCTGTTAGATTGTAGGCTTTGCTTCTGATACTGTGCTACTGTGCTTTCTATAACACATAGAAGATGAAAAGTCTGGTAAAATTCACTGCAGATATTTCACAATTGTTTAGAAAACATTGCTATCTGAGACCCTGGAATAATGACTCTTAAACATAATTATTTAGTCACTAGGATGTCTTTTGGAAAGTCATCTCAAATTCTGCCAACTACTGTCTGAGTGTCTACTTTTGTGTTGACAGGATTTCCTGTCAGATAAAAAGATCAGAGCTTTCAAGTCTATTTCCATTTCTGGGCTAGGCTCAGGATTCCTTGTTGATTTGCTACTCTACCCACAGAGATTCCCAAAATTCTTGTCATTATTCTTAAAAACAAAAAAAGAAAAGAAAAGGGGAAAGGTTTTATTTCAGTTATGCATGTGGTGGTTTGAAAGAAAATGCTCCTCAATAGAACCATATCTAGTGGCATTATGAGGTGTGGCCTTGTTGGAGAAACTGTATCACTGTGGATACAGTCTTTAAGGTATCATATACACAAGCCATGCTCTGCATAGCTCATACTCTCCTTCTGCAGTCTGCTAATCAAGATGTAGAACTCTCGGTTCCTATTCTAGCATCATGTCTGCCTGCATGATATCATGCTTTTTGTCAGGACAATAATGGAACAAACTTCTGAAAATATAAGCCAGACCCAATTAAATGTTTTCCTTTATAAGTGTTGCTGTGGTCATGGGGATGTTTCTCGGTGATAAAACCTTAGCTAAGACAATAGGTATGTCTGTGCATCCACATCCATGTATGGTGATGAGTGTGGGTGCCTGTGCGGGCAAGATGAGTATGTTTCATTCTATGGAACAGGAGGTTGTGAGCTACCAGATACAGTTGATGAAAACCAGACTTTTGTCCTAGGGAGGTACAGTACATCCCCCCTATATCCCTTAGTGTTTCATCATGAACACATATTTTGAGTGTAGTAAGGCCCTTAGTAATTACTATTCAAAACACACAATATTCACAAATGGCCTTCCCCCAAATAAACAATGTTTAGGTCTGTGAGAGGAGTACATAAGGCACACTACTGAATCACAATTTCATAAAATAAATGTTATTTTTAAGTTTTATAAAATATTTTCTTTTCTTCAATTCATTACAATCTCCCCTAATTGCATGACCATAAAAAAATTAAATTTAAATAAACCACCCACCCACCAAACTGCATGACCATAAAAAAATAAATTAAATTTAAATAAACAACAGCTGCCATTACAATGAAGTCCATTTTGTGTTGGACAAATACTCCTGACAATAGAGTCTGCCCTGGAATATTGTTGATATGTCCAGTTTTTCTTCATTGAAGAAAAACAAATTCTCTCCCCCAGCAGCTGTCAGTTGCAAATTTATTGCTGCTGCTGCTGCTGTTGTTGTTGTTGTTGTTGTTGTTGTTGTTGTTGTGTGATAGGACTTTGTCCCATTCTCCATGCTGAGATTCTCCTGTCTGGCATAAATTGTGCAGGTCTCTGTGTGCTATCACATTCTATGTAAGCTCATAAGTGCTTCTGTCCTGCTGAGTCTGGAAGATGCTCTTCCATTAGACTCTTCTACCACCCCTGATTTAGAATTTCAACTCTTGGAAGTAAAAATCTAATAGTAGTAACATGCATTGGAAACAGTGTTTGGAAATAGGAAGATACACTTTACTTGAATACATTGCTTCCATCTCAATGAGAACAATTCTGAATTTAAAATTGTAGGGATTTATTTTGTTGAGGGAAGCAAGTAGGCTAACCGCGGATCTCTAGCTGTACTTCTGAAGTCTAATTCCCCAGTCACTTCAGCTGTGCAACAGGACACTTGCTTCAGTCTTCTTACCTGCATGTCTCATATCCAGGTGCACACAAAGATCTTCCCCTCCACATTTCCATACCTCCAATCCATTGCTTTATCTCAGTCCCTAACAGATGATACCTGGGAATACACAGGACACTCGGACAAGGGAAGCAAGTCGGATAACTGAAGTCTTCAAATCTACCTCCATTCCTGATATTTAATCTCTGAGTCCCATACCCATATCTGCAGCAGACTTTCTCCTGTGGACCCGTTTAATTTTCTAACCTCATTTCTAGGAGACTAAGCAGATCATGGTGGAACACCATAGTTTCCACACTCCTGAGGACTTTTTATAGCTCACCTCAATTCTTAAGTTTCAACTTTTAATACCCAGAAAGACATTTTACCTGGAAAAGCCAGTGGCCTCACCTGTCAGGACCATAAAAAATAATAACAGGTAATACACAGCTGATACACTTAAGAATCAGAAAGGAAACATAAATTATAGAGCAAGACACCTACACAACAGAAGCACAACCAGATATCAGCATCTATAATTGCAATCTTCCAATCCCAGAAGCCTAGAAACCAATGTAAAACACAATCAATAACTGCCAGGATAATGGCTCCACAAAAGTCCAGCTACCTAATTGCAATAGTCACTGAATGTTGCTGCATCGCAAATACACAAGTAAAAAAAAAATCTTAAAACAAACTATATAAATGTGATTGATATACTTAAAGATGAATTACATAAATCTCTTAAAGATATCTATGAAAACACACACAGTGGAATGACGTGTATAAAACAGTTCAAGACACGAAAGTAAAAATAGAAGCAATAAAAAATTCAAATGAGGGAAGTCTGAAAAAGAAAATGTAGGCACTGAAACAGGAATGAACTACAGGGAAAAGCTTCAGCAATAGAATGCAAGATGTGGAAAAGAAGATCTGAGACATTGAAAACAAGTTAGAATACATGGATGCATCAGTTACAGAAATTGGTAACGCTACAAAGCTCTGGCACAAAACATCCATGAAATCTGGGACACTGTGAAAAGAACCAAATCTAAAAATAGTAGGCATAGAGGAAAGAGACAAAAGTATACAGGTAAAAGACTCAGAAGGTATTCTCAACAAAATTATAAGAGAAGATTTCCCTAATATAAACAAGCCTATCAAGGTTTTTTTTTAAAAAAAAATCATATAGAACACCAAGTAGACTATCAGCGAAGAATGTTCCATTCACACATAATCATCAAAACTGTAAATGTACAAGACAAAGAATATTAAAAAATGCAAGGGAAAATGTGAAGTAACATATAAAGGCAGAGCTATTAGAATTACAACTGACTTTTCCACAGAGATTCTAAATGCTGTAAAGACAGGACAAATAGGCTGCAGACTAAGAGATCACAGATGCCAATCTAGGTTACTATTGCAAGGAAAATTTGAATTGACATAATTAGAGAAAATAAAATATTTATGATAAAACCAAATTTAACTAGTATCTATCAACCAGTTCAGCCTTACAGAAGACACTGGGGAAAAGCAAACAAACAAACAAAAACAAACAAACAAAACTGAACAAAAAAATCTCCAACCTAACAAGATTAACTACAACAATAAAAAACAAGGAATTCTCTCAGAGCAGCAAATCAAAAGACAAGAAGCATAAACACACACATACCTATACACACATACACACACATGCATACACACTCCACTACTGCCACCACCACCACCATTACCAGTAACAACCATGGAATAACAGGCAATGATATCTGCCAAACAGTATTATACCTTCTTCTATATTCAAGAAACACACCTGACAATCAAAGATAAACACCAACTCACGGTAATAGAATAGAAAAGATATTCCAAGAAAATGAACCTAAGAAGCCAGATAATATAGCCATTTTAGTATCTGGCAAAATAGACTGCAAGCCAAAACTAATCTGAAAAGATATGGAAGGACACTACATATTTATCAAAGGAAAATCCACCAAGAGGGCATTCCATTTTTTAGCATATAAGCACCAAAGAAAAGAGTTCCAAGAAGCAGAAAAGAAATACTACTGCAGTTTAAATCACATATTGATCCTTACACATAGAAAGTAGGAGACTTCAATACTTCAAATTCTCAACAATAGACAGATCATCCAGACAAAAACTAAATATGGACATGCTGGTGCTGAATGATGTCAAAAACTAGATTGACCTAACAGTTATTTACAGAACATTTCAACTAAGCACAAAGAATATTTCTTCTTCTCAGCACCTTGTAGAACTACCTCCAAAATTGACCATATACTTGTACACAAAGCAAGTCTCAATAGATACAAGAAAATAAAAATATACCTAGAATCCTACATGGATCAAAGCTAAATATCAGTCGCAACAGAAAGCCATTTTATGTTCATGGAAACTGAACATATCACTACTTAATGAAAAGATAGGTCATGAGAAATTAAGAAAGAAATCAGACTTACTAAAATTGAATAAAAATTGATATAAAGTATATCAAAACTTAATACAATAAAGGAGACTCTAAAAGATAAATTAATAACAAACTGACTACATAGGAGAGACAGACAGACAAACAGACAAACAGAGAGAATTCAAGTACCAGTCCCTTATCAATACTCCTGCAAGCACTGGAACAAAAGGAAGAAATCACACCAAAAGGGATAGAGTGCAAGAAATAATCAACATCATGGCTGAATGGATAGAAACAAACAAACAAACAAACAAACAAAAAAATAAGTTAAAGATGCAATGGAGAGTGATTCTTTTAGAAAGTCAATGATTGGCCAACTTTTATCCCAATTAACTAATAAAGGTAGAGAGAGAATATTCATATTAACAAAATTAGAAGTGACAAGGGAGACATAACGTTAAACACTGTGGAAATCTAGAGAATCCTAAGGACATACTTTAAAAATATATACTCCACCAAATTGGAAAAACCTAAAGAAAGGGATGATTTTCTTGCTATATATCACTTACCAAATATAAATCAGAGTCAGATAAGCAATTTAAACAATATACCAAAATTTATGGGACATAAGAATCAGTAAATTAACAACACTAAGTGCCTACTTAAAAGAACAAAATCAGAGAGATCTAATACTAGTATCTTAAAAGAACTCCTGTAAGTATTTAAACAAAAGGAAGAAAACAGACCCCAGTGACATAGAAATAGCCATTAAAAGTCTCCAAAACAAAACAAAGCAAAACCATACAAAACAAACAAACAAACAAAAACGTCTTGGGTCCAGATGTTTCGTGCTCAAAACGTTACCAAACTTTTGATGAAGACTTAATGTCAATCCTCCTCAAAGTATTTCACAAAATAAAACCAGAAGGAATGTTGCCCGGTTTGTTTTATTATGCCAGAAATACCATGGTTCTCAAATCACATTGCATGTGCAAGCTTTTCCACCCATGCCCAAGGTCCCTGAAATAATGACTCGGGATTTTTATATATGATATACTTTAGTTCTTTTCCATTAGATCATAACTCAATTATTCCATTTAAACTAGTTTAAGACATGCAATGCGGCTCCTAACCTCTCCTGCATTTTAAAAGAACCATCTTCCTCAGAGTTTGGGGAGAATCCCTGACTTTATCTCTGAAGTCTTCTACTTCCCATTTCCTCCCTAAACTAACAGGCCAAGAGCGTTCTACTGATGGTGATGTTTTCATACATTGGAGGAGAAATTATCTCTACATTTACCCCTTTTAGAACAATAAGAAATGCTTTCTCTAACAATAATATACTATGTATAATAATAACAGTTATGAAAATTATCATGTAAGGCTACATTTATAATGTCTAGTCCATAGGATTTGCAATCTTGGAGAAAGTACTTTATTATTTATTCTCTTAGTGAGTTCAGGGTTCTGTACCCAAGTCATGTTCTTTCATAATTTGTATTACCAACAAAAAACATCTCAGACTAAAAAAAAAAAAACATTTTCTTATGTCTGAAACAACTTAAACTTAGATAGGAGACTATAGCTATCTATAATTAACCCCATAAGAGACCTGAGCAGAAATAAATATTAACTGAGTATTCAGGATGTGAAGGCAAGCATCTTTCAAAACTGTAGAAATGACAGTGAAAACTGATGGCCTGAACAGTTATCCAAAATTTCTCTATAATGTTACAGCATACAACTTTAATCTTTTGGCCAAGAATATTAGACAGACTTCTGTCTGAAGCAGGAAGTATGAAATAGTTGCCTACTTTATCCTTGCAAAGCATGGCAGGGACTTCTCTTTGTATTATTTATACATTTTGGACAGCATTCATTCTGTAAGGAAATTTTCTTGCCCACCGGCTTGTCACATGAAGTAATCTCCATAAGAAGGTTCTTAAATGCTCATCATTTTTACTGAAGTAGAATGTGGGTGGTTCCAGGAGGAAACCCATCTCATTATCAAAAAAGCCTTTTATTAATAAAACATATGTAAGTGCCATGTTCTAAAGCTATCTAAAGTTTTTGAAGAACATCTATCTGTTATATATATATATCAACATTGTTTCTTTTAGACAGGACATCAAGTGAGGAATGATGTTGCCATCCCACAGTCAAAACTCTGCCCTGTAATTGTTCCTGTCTGAAAGAACTACAGGGATGAAAATGGAGATAAGCCTGAGGAAAAGGAGGTCCAGCTACAGGCCCAAAGTGAGATCTAGCTCAAGTGGAGGTCCCAAAGGCCTGACAGTATTACTGAGGCCATGGAGTGCTCACAAAAAGGAACCTATCATGACTGCCCTCTGAAAGACCCAACAAGCAGCTGAAAGAGTCAGATGAAGATATTTACACTCAATTGATGGACAGAAGCTGCTGACACTGTGATTGAATTAGGATAAAGGTAGAAGAAACTGAGAAGGAGGGTGACCCTGTAGGGTGACTAGCAGTCTCAATAAACCTGGATCCCTGAGATCTCTCAGATACTAGGATACTGGACTACCAACCAGGCAGCATACACTAGCTGATATGGAGCCCCCAACACATAAATGGCAGAGGACTGCTGGATCTGGCCTCAGTGAGAGAAGACACAACTAAACCTTGAGAGATTTGAGGCTCCAGGGAGTGGGAAGGTCTGGTGGGGTGGGGATAGAGGATTGGGGACATCCTTTTGGAGACTGGTGAGAAAGAGGTATGGGATGTGGAACTCT